>NC_135818.1:117500-417500 GCF_964213995.1 Mustelus asterias | reverse complement strand
TCGAAACACCAACAACTCAACCATGATCATAATGAATGGCAGAGTAGACTCAAGGGACCTAATGGCCTACTCCTGCTCCTATTTTGTATGTTCATATGATGGTGATCCAAGATACAAACGCTTGGATAAGCCACATTCAGCAATGATTTCCTTCACATATTTGGTGCAGATGTTGTAGGAAACGTCTTTCTTACTTCAGTGGAGCATGAAGGTGGAATCTGCAACATCACCATTTCTCCTCCACGTTTCACAGCACTGTGACTCACTGCTGGCTCATACTCAGTCCAATTGCATCTCTTCCATGTACTGGAGCTTGTGATGTCAAGTGCAGCTCCGAATGCACTGTGAGAATCTCAGGCTCAGCAACTGGCTGTTGCATGTGGATGTCGCAAGATGCATGCTGAGTTGTAGGTACCATTGCATGTTATCATACCAATTAGAACTTCTTTCTGCTTGTACTATGTTTAAAGAGTAAAGATTAATAAACCAAGAATTAGGATTCTCTTTTCCTTCCTAAAAATATTGGCTGGGGGATTTTCCAATTCCTGCAACGATGGGTTTTCTGGTGTTGGAGACAGCTTGCCATTGGCTGCCAATTGGATCTTCTGCCCATTTGCTTTGCTCACCAGTTGTGCTGCCATAGAACCCACTCCGGGGATTGGGGTGGGGGGCGGGGGGGTCACCTTTGGCAGGACAAGAAGATCCAGCGGGGGGAGTGGGCCATAAAATCCTGCCCATTATATCCTATCAATAAAGCAGTGAGGGGTAATGACAACTGCGGGATCAGTTTGATTTATTACTTTAATTTGAAGATAGGAGAAAATTTCTCTTGTGAGAAATATTATTTAAGTTTCCATGTGATAGAAACAAGTCAGCCAAGTAAAAGAAACCAGTAAGAGACTTTTAGAAAATGGGGATTTCTCAGCAGAAAGAAATTATCCTTTAGAATAAAGAAAGGAAGATCAAAGTACAATGGAAACCAAAACATTTCATCAGCAAAAATAATACATAATGTTTAGGTTCTAATAAAAATGTGTTGTGGGAAATCTACCACTGAGTCAAGCTTGAAGGTTTCAAGAATACAGTTTTATTTTAACGAAGCTTCGTGGAGAAAAGGCACTAACAAGCAGCAAACCTTCTCTCAATGAGACAATAGGAGCAGTCCATCTTTATACCCTTTACACAATAGCTGGACCGGACATCTGGCCATTATCACATCGTTGTAATCAAGTAGGTGATCGATTGCTAACACATCGTTATAGACAAATACAGATAGATACAGACATAAGCATGTTAACATCGCATTGTTCTATGAATGGATACATTTCCTTCATCAGTGACCATCCATGGTTTTAGTTTCAGTCTATTCATATAGTAATTTACAGTAATTGGTTTTCCTGCAGTTATGTATTCCCGATCCCACCTGTAGCTAATCTCGTTATCCACCCCTATTGTCCTTATCCTAAAGAGTGCCTCAAACCCTGGCTGGCTTCCTGTAGGGTTTGATTCCTGCATGTTTAACTTTGAATAGCTGTCTGTCCTTTATGTTTTAATCTCAGGTGGTTGTCTGTACTGAAAGTCAGTGCCTGTTTAATGTCTCTTTCCCAGGTGACTGTTTATGTGCCAGGCAGCCATTTTATGTGTACCCATCTGTATATTTTTCCCACTTCAAATGCTGTTAGTTGTGTCTGACTGTTAGTTATAATTTACCATGTCGTGGTGAATTGTTTTTTATGTAATATTTTGCCTGTGGTATTCTGTGTTAGCACAATTTGCTTTCCCAATTCAGAATGACAATTAAATATATTGTTTCTCTTCCTCGTGGGACCATGAATTGGATTCAATTGGAATTTGAATTTGATTTTTGGAGCAAGCAAGGAATGGATTCGAGTTTGCCCGGTCCACTCTGAGCATTGGCTTTGTAACTTTAAGGATAGAGTTTTTTTAAAATATAAATAACAACCAGGTGATATAACTCAGCAGGCTAAAATTACTGAACAATAATGCTCTGTGAAAGTTAACATTTTCTATCCATAAGGGTTGTTCTGTTTGCTGTAGTCTACATTGTTTTGTGCTATTTAGAGGTTTTACAGACCAAGAGGCTATGGTGTTATTTGGGTCACACATAATGAGAGGAGTTTGTTCACATTGCGCTGCTAGACTGTTGCTGAGCTGCTACCTGCCCAGCTTTCTTCAATGATATTGATGAGGAGCACCACAGTCTGCGAGGCTGTTTGTCCTGGGAAATAACATTGGGTCTATGTTGCATTGCCCACAAATCACTCCCTATTATTTGATAAAATTAAAGTCAGCATTACTCGTCAATCTTGGTGGTGAAGTAATGTATGAGTGAAAAAAATATGTAATATTACTTCTCACCAATAAGACAGCAAGGGCCTAACTCTAATTCTATTACCCAGTTTGATTTATTCTCTCAATCCAAAGATTGGATGTTTTAGCATGCATCTCATAGTGGGTGTGATGATATCTAAATGCAACAGCCAGTTCCTGATTCTAATGATTTGATTCATAAACAATAACGCTACACTTTTTGATAGACAGAAATTCAGAAAACAACTTGTGTCACATTCTGCATTCAGCAAAGCTGATTTGGATTTTTGCTCTAACAGTAACCAATGTCCTGTATAACTGAAGCATAACATCCTTACTCTTATGTCCAATTCCTCTCATAATAAAGGACAACATTCCATTAGCCTTCTTAATTACTTGCTGTAATATTTTGTGACACATACATGATAATCCCTCTGTATCTCTAAATTCCCAGTTTAAGGAATACTCTGCCTTTTTATTCTTCCTGAAAAAAATGAACAATTTCACACTTTCCCACGTTATACTCTATCTGCCAGATGTTTATCCACTCACTCAACCTTTCCATATCCACCTGCAGCCTCCTTATGTCCGCTTCACAACATACTCTCCCAGCTAGCTATATTTGTGTCATCTGCAAATTTAGCTACCATGTCTTCGCTCCCCTCATCTAAGTCACTGATATTCATTGTAAAATGTTGAGACCCCAGCACAGGTCCCTGCGGGGATGACTCCACTCATCACACCTGGCAACGATAAAAAGACCCATTTATGCATACTCTCTGTTGTATGCCAGCCAGTCAAATCATCCATCCATGTTAAAATGTTGCTCTCTATACCATGAGCTTTTATTTTCTCTGATAAACTTCAATATGGCAACTTATCAAATACCTTCTGGATTAACTTTAGGAAGTCAATGGGGTTAACAGTTGAACTTGAGATGACAACAAAATAACAAGCAAGTAACAAGATTAGCAGGTGTCCAGAGGAATAATAAGATGTGATTTGCCCAGTAACAAGATTCACAGGCGTCTAGAGAAATTGAGGACCAAATTGTCATCTCAGAAAAACTGTTTACCAGAAATCAGTGGGGCTAATCAAATGATAACTTCTAAAGGCAAGGAAGTTGAGAGATATATACAGTCCGATACACAGGGTGCAATATCAAAGACACTGAAACACTGAACAATATAACTGCTAGCACTGTCATTGAAGAAGGAGGTTAGTTTCCCATCCAACAGTCAGACAGAGGCTTATTCCATCAAACATCTCGAGTCACAACAGATTGCAGATATTCTCCTCTAGAAGACATGGGGTGGGATTTTCTGGCCGCACTCACCCCAAAGCTGGAAAATCCCGCCCGAGATCAACGGACCTTTGCATGGTCCATGTCCTGCCTGCTCCAACTCCCTTGGCAGGCAGGACAGTAAAACCCTGGCCATGGCTTTGTGACTTTGCTGAAGCAGGAAAAGATGTTTTCCCAGGCTTGGTAGTCTAGCTGTATTGTGTGGTAACTATTAACGAGATTTGACTTATTGAGTTACTAAATTGGATATTGCTTTTGGGAAAAGGGGTGTCTCAATGAGTTCAGGCAGTGTGGGTATAGTTTGGGAACAAGAAGTAATTTCAGACAAAACGTTGTGTTTAATTATTAATATATTTAAGTGTAGTCTTTCTTGTGTGTTTTTCCTTTCTTCTACTTTAATAAATAAGCTTTATTAATTGTTTACACAGGCTGGATGGTTCCTCAAACAGTTGCACATTGTTCCTTACACAATGGCGTTGGGAGCTCACCCAAAAAATGGGCGTGATTCTCTCCCATTTTCACGTGTGTTCGGCACTTAGGTTTTTCTTGTTAAGATTGCCCCCTTAGTCTTTAAGTCTCAGAAGGAAATATTAGGAGTGGTATGTTTTATAAATGGTTAAAACTGTTTATTTACTTCCAAGATAATATGGAGTTGGGGTTTTTGAAGGTTGTTACTCAGTCTTTCTACCTGGATAATGATTCACATTGCCATGGGGAAGAGAATTGAGAGGGAAAGAGTCTATTGCAAATTATAGCAAATTTACAGAGGTTTTCTTAATGTGTCCCTGAACCTCACAGGCAGATCAGTCTGCAAGAATGTCTGAGAGAGGAAGAGAGGAAAGGGCTAGAGGCAGCCAATGTCTATTATTCACCAGGTAGTCAATGTTGTTTCAGTAAAAATCTTAAAGCTTTAATTGTCATGTGATCCTTCCAATTAATCTCTGGAATTCTAATATTTTTTGAAAGCCATTGGTCACTACAGGGATTTTTTAAAAACAGGAAAAGGACACAGAGATCACAATGAGGGTGTGCCTGGGTAAGATGCTATTTTGGAGAGTTGGTACAGACTTAATGGGACGAATGGCCTCCTTCTGCACTGCAGAGTCCTATGGTCTATGGACAGTAGTTGGCATAACTGGAGCTATCTTCATTGAGCAAGTGGTCAACAGTGAGTATGTTCCTGTGAATCCACCTTCTCACATCCACTTTCCCTTCATATCTGTAGCCTCTTCTGAGTTGCCAGAATTGCCACCAGGCCAGGAAGTGGTACAGAAACCTGTGATGGATAAACACACTCAATCTCACACTTGCAATCACCAGTTTAGACAGTGGCACTGTGGGTAGCATGGAGGCAGAATCTCAATATGATGAGTCACTGTGCACAAGTAGCCAACAGCCAGTGCAAGTGGAAAGAGCAGCATGGGGGCTATCTCCCTGAGTAAGACCACCGACGAGTCCCACTGCAGGAGGTTGAGGTGAGGACAGAAAAAAGCCCGATGGGTATGCAGAACGAAATGCTTGGCGCATTAAGAGATCAGCCGGAAATCCTCTTTTCACTGTTAATTCCACCGTTGCTAAGCCAACAATGAGGGTGATTTGAAGCCTGGTCTCTCCGTCTGTGGGAATGTCAGCACAGCAAGGTCATGAGTTAGGTATAAAGATCCTTGTCGACCTACGGCCACCTTCTGGTTTGATATGATGTCTCAAATGCTGAGGAAACAACGGATGGTACAGAATAAAAGAATCACGACTGCTGGCTGGAGACAGAATATTCATTCAACTGTCTGATGTACTGACATGGCCACACATCAATTGTACTTTCAGGAACTGGAAGCCTTCACAGTGTGGTACATCTCAGCATTTTTTAATGCTCACAAAGCTACATGTGTAAGGTCAATGGCACCCCACAATCAAGAGAAAGCACGATATCTTCAAAAATCCATGTGTGTGCTCTGTTTTCTTATTCCAGTTCAGAGAAAACCGAATCAACTCCTCTCTTTTAGCAGAACAACGTAGTCACCTCTTGTCATGCAGCAGTGAACTGATTGCTCCAGTGTGGAGGGATCTTGATACAAAGACATTTGTGACCATTGTTACCTCCACAGCCACTGACAGCTCGGTCCTTGTCTGGCTCTGAGGCAGCACATCCTTCCCCTGGAAATGGTGGGTTCCTAGCAGCACCTGGAGTTGATGCACATCGTACTCCTGGCTTTGGTGGAGCTCAGAGAAATGCTCCTTAAAGACTCTGTGAAGATAAGGCCTTCAGCTGAGAGACCTCCTCATCCTCCTCTGCAGATAGTCTCCTTTCTGTTCCCTCTGCTCCATCTCCCTCTCATGCTGCAGCTCTACGATCTGGTAACTAAAGCACCTGGGAGCAAGTGTCTTAAAGGCATTCTGCACAGAAAGAGGCTCTACAGTCTTTCCAGTAAATGCCAGCTTGAGTGATTCTGGCAAACCTGAACACTTGAAGGAAGAACCAAGGCTATCTAGCTGTGTAGCAACTTTTAACCTGTAATCCACCAAGCACTTGTTAAAATCACAGGCAGAATAATTAATCCAAAACTGTCTGAGAGAAGTTGATGATCCCTTTAAATATTGCTGTGGGTTGGGGGGTGGGAGGGGGTGGGGGGGGGGGGGGGGGGGCGGCGGAGGGGGAGGGGAACTGGTGTCCTTCTGCTGCTGAATGAAGGTTCAGTTGCGTGCGAGAGCATTCGCTGGAGCAGTGAGGTTCAAAATGGCAACGTGTTGTTACATTTTAGCGTGTCACACTAACTGACCTCACAATCTGCAAACCTCTGGGTCATCTTCCCAACACCCTCCCTGGTGGCCTCCCCTGGGTCAGGTGTGATGTGCATGCATGGAACCAAAATGGCACCGATAGCACCAAAACTACAGGTTCTTTAACCACATTCTGCAATATCATTTCTGAGAGAAAGTGACTGTGTAACCAGCTGCAGCTTTATTAAGCAATAAAGGCTTTAATCACAGCCACTGAACAACTTCCAACATCTTGCAAACCAGCATAATTACTCACCACCCCAGTGATTCCATTCCCCTGGATATGATTTATCTTCATTTGTTCCACGTTATTTTAACCACTGGCTTTATGTTAAATTACGATTAATAAAAAAACTCTTCAAATTATGAATGAATTAAAAAGCTGCTCGAAATACCGAGCTGATCAGCATTTTCCACTTGTAATCAGATGAAGAGCTACCAGAACATTCCAGGGTCACAATTTAAAACTTGCAATCCACAATTTTCTTGCTGTAAGAGCTCTGATTACTGCCGGCCAGACATGCCTCTCAGCATTGAAAATAAATGTCTCCATCTCATTAATTTCTTCCTTCGATAAACAGGAATGTTTTAGAATCTGTGCTTTGGTTCCGATTTCAATAATAACATGTTCGAGTTTTTGCTTTTGATTAGATATTGGGTTACATGTGGATTCCTTTTGTAATATTCAAAAATATAATCTGATAATTATGCCTCAGAAGCAAAATGTGGAATTAATTCATATCCGGATAAACTACATAAAAAATAAATAAGTAAACTGGATAACTAAAGTTCAGTAAGAAGTCTCACAACACCAGGTTAAAGTCCAACAGGTTTATTTGGTAGCACAAGCCACAAGCTTTCAAGAGTGCTGCTTCTTCATCAGGTGACTCACCTGATGAAGGGGCAGCGCTCCGAAAGCTTGTGCTACCAAATAAACCTGTTGGACTTTAACCTGGTGTTGTGAAACTTCTTATTGTGCCCACCCCAGTCCAACGCCGGCATCTCCACATCATAAGTAAAGTTCCCCAGTCTGTGGTTTCTTGCATTTAAAGTTGGAAAAACATTCATAAGCAGCGAAGGATGGTTAAAAGTCATTAACAGATTGTAAGTAGCTGGAGTCCCAGCACTGATTCATGTGACACTCCACTAGTTACAGTTTGCCAACCTGAAAATGACCGTTTATCCTGACTCTCTGTTTCCTGTTAGTTAGTCATTCCTCTATCCATGCTAATATATCATCGCCAGCACCATAAGCTCTCACCTTTCATATGGCACATTACTGGAAATCCAAATACATTACATCTACTCCCTATATCCACCCTGCTTGTTACATCCTTAAAGAACTCTAATAACTTTGTCAAACATGATTTTCACAAAACGGTGTTGATTCTACCTGAACAGAGATTATGTTCTTTTGTCCTTCAGCTTACTAACCATGCAATAACATCGGTAATGCCAATCCATTTTGATCCATTTTGGGAACTCTCCGGTGATGTGGTCCATGTGTGGTTGGAATAGGTCCAGGCTGGTTGATAATTGAAAAGGCAATCTTTGAAAACAATGCCTTCTGAATGGTGTCTGCGTTTTGAGTGCTTTTCCACTCATCTCCAAAGTTTCAATAATCAATAAGGAATGATCTGACTGATGCTAAAATACTTCTTTGATAATTTAAAGGAATATTGGAGTACAGGAAATAGAAGCAACCATCGGCCATTCAGCCATTTGTACTTGTTGCGCCAATCACCTAGATCATGGCTGATCATCAACCCAACACCACTTTCCTGTTCTATCCCTATGTCCCTTGATGTAATTAGTCTCCAGAAATCCATCAATCAAACATGCTGAATGAGTGAGTGTCCACAGCCCTCTGGGGTAAATATTCACCACCCTCTGAGTGAAGAGATTTCTCCTCATCTCAGTCTTAAATGGCCTGCCTCTTATCCTGAGACTGTGTCCCTCATTTCTAGACTCACCAGCGAGGGGACATATCCTATCTACGTTTACCCTGTCACACTCTGTAAGAATTTTGTAAGTTTCAATGAGATCACCTCTCATTCTTCAAAACTCTCAAATATTTAAGACTTATCTTGATAGGCATGTGAACAAACGGGCAATAGAGGGATATAGGTGGTTGGTTTAGATAGATAAATTTGTTTGGAGGGCCGAAGGGCCTGTTCCTGTACTGCCGCAAGACATCTTCACTCCTATACTCAAATTTCCTTGCGATAACGGCTAACATACCATCTGCCTTCCTAATTGCTTGCTGTACTGGTACATTAGCTTTCAGTGACTCATGAACAAGGACACACAAGTCCCTTTGGACATCAACACTTCCCAACCTCGCACTATTTAAGGAATATTCTGCCTTTCTGTTTTATTTTATCCAAGTGGATAACTTCACACTTATTCATATTATATTGCATCTCCATGTTCTTGCCCATTCATTTAGTCTGTCCAAATCCTTTTTGCATTCTCCTCACAACTTAAATTCTCATTGAGATTTGTGGCAACAGCAAATTTTGGAAATATCACTTTTTGTCTCCACATCTAAATCATTTATAGAGATTGTGTACATCTATGGCCCAGTGCTGATCCTGGGGTACCCCATTCACAGCAGCCTGCCATCCTGAGAATGACTCGTTTATTGCTGCCTGTTTTCTGTCGTTAACCGATCCTCAATCCATGCCAGTATATTGCCCCCAATCCTGTGTGGTCTAATTTTGTTCATCAACTTCCTGCGTGGGACTTTATTCTTCTGAATATCTAAATACATCAAATCCACTGGTTCTCCTTTATCTATGCTATAAGTAATGAAGGGGTTAAAAAGACAAGAGACAAAAAAAGCACACGGAAGGAGGTTGGACAAACCACAAGTAGTCAAAGAAAAGGGTTAAAATATAATGCAAATGTGCCCAGGTAATAATTGGATATTATAATCATTTGTACATGCTTAAAAACATAATGAAGTAACCAAGATGCAGAGATCATCGAATGAGAATGTGTAACTTAGTCATTGGTGAATGAAAATGTAGTGCTATCTGCACACCAGTTGATAGCTCAGTTGGCTGGATGGCTGGTTTGTGAAACAGAATGATGCCAACAGTGTGGGTTCAATTCCTGTACCAGCTGAGGTTATTCATGAAGGCCCTGCTTTCTCAACCTTGCCTCTCACTCGAGGTGTGGTGACCCTCAGGTTAAATCACCACTAGTCAGCTCTCCCCCTCAAAGCGTGGAGTGGCCAACTAGGGCTATGGTGACCTAATTTTTTATGAGTAACATATTTTGTAATCTTTTGAAGAATTTGTACTCCAACTTGTGTTGGTATAACTTCCTGAGAAAAGGCTTGAATAAACCGGTGAAAGAAATTTCAGCCTCATTTGATCTTTGCAGAATCGGAGGAAATTGACTTGTCACTTTCAAGTAACATCCTCAAAAAAGTCCGACAGATTTCTCAAACATGATTTTCCTTTCGTAAATCAATGTTGACTCTGCCCAATCATTTCATTATGACACACAAACTTACTCATCCCCTCCAATTAATTCCTGTTGTTGCCACCTGTTCCTGCAAGAAGATAGGGCTGTTCTGAGGGAGCTAGGGCTGTTCTCTCTGGAGCGAAGGAGGCTGAGGGGAGACTTAATAGAGGTTTATAAAATGATGAAGGGGATAGATAGAGTGAACTTTCAAAGACTATTTCCTCGGGTGGATGGAGCTATAACAAGGGGGCATAACTATAGGGTTCATGGTGGGAGATATAGGAAGGATATCAGAGGTAGGTTCCTTACGCAGAGAGTGGTTGGGGTGTGGAATGGACTGCCTGCAGTGATAGTGGAGTCAGACACTTTAGGAACATTTAAGCGGTTATTGGATAGGCACATGGAGCACTCCAGGATGATAGGGAGTGGGATAGCTTGATCTTGGTTTCAGATAAAGCTCGGCACATCGTGGGCCGAAGGGCCTGTTCTGTGCTGTACTGTTCTATGTTCTATGTTCTATATGCATTAGTGAAGATTGTGCAGTATGTTTTGATGATGTGGTTGTCATGGTTGAATAGTTATCAAAGTGTGTAAACCATGAGATATGCAACTGAGGCGAGGAACAGTGTCAAGTTTGTGAAAGTGAGATAGAGCATATGAACGAGAGATCATTAAACTTCTGCAGACTCTGAGCAAAACACCATTAGTTTTAAAATAGTTATGGAAAAAGATAAGGCCCTAAACTGGAGCAGGGCCAATTTTGTGGGCATTAGGCAGGATCTCGCAGATGTCGATTAGGTGAGTTTGTTTGAAAGGAAAGGAATGACTGACAAATGGGAGGTTTTTAAAAGTGTGATATCAAGAGTCCAGGGGCAATTTTTTTCCTGTCAGGATGCAGGGAAAGAATGGTAAATATAAGGATCCCTGGCTGACAAGGGACATTGAGGCTCTGGTCAGGTAAAAGAAGTAAGAAGTTTAACAACACCAGGTTAAAGTCCAACAGGTTTATTTGGTAGCAAAAGCCACACAAGCTTTCGAGGCTCTGAGCCCCTTCTTCAGGTGAGTGGGAATTCTGTTCACAAACAGAACTTATAAGACACAGACTCAATTTACATGAATAATGGTTGGAATGCGAATACTTACAACTAATCCAGTCTTTAAGAAACAAAACAATGGGAGTGGAGAGAGCATCAAGACAGGCTAAAAAGATGTGTATTGTCTCCAGACAAGACAGCCAGTGAAACTCTGCAGGTCCACGCAACTGTGGGAGTTACAAATAGTGTGACATAAATTCTGATTCTAGGATCGCATGATAAAGACTCAGGAGGAAAAAAGCAGAAATATTTATGTGAAATAGTGTGACATAAACCCAATATCCCGGTTGAGGCCGTCCTTGTGTGTGCGGAACCTGGCTATCAGTTTCTGCTCCGCGACTCTGCGCTGTCGTGTGTCGCGAAGGCCGCCTTGGAGAACGCTTACCCGAACATCAGAGGCCGAATGCCCGTGACCGCTGAAGTGCTCCCCAACAGGAAGAGAACAGTCTTGCCTGGTGATTGTCGAGCGGTGTTCATTCATCCGTTGTCGCAGCGTCTGCATAGTTGTTTTGTTTCTTAAAGACTGGATTAGTTGTAAGTATTCGCATTCCAACCATTATTCATGTAAATTGAGTCTGTGTCTTATAAGTTCTGTTTGTGAACAGAATTCCCACTCACCTGAAGAAGGGGCTCAGAGCCTCGAAAGCTTGTGTGGCTTTTGCTACCAAATAAACCTGTTGGACTTTAACCTGGTGTTGTTAAACTTCTTACTGTGTTTACCCCAGTCCAACGCCGGCATCTCCACATCAGGTAAAAGAAGGAAGCATACATTGGGTTTAGGCAATCGGGGACAAGTGAATCCCTCAATGTCTGGAACAAGCTGCCACAGGTAACAGTAGAGGCTGGTACAATTGTCTTTCATTAGACAGTGACATGAGTAAGATGACTATCGAGGGCCAAATGCGGGCAATTGGAATTTGCTTAGTTATTTTTTAAAAAGGGCGGCATGGAGAAGTTGTGCCGAAGGGCCTGTTTCCATGCTGTAAACCTCTATGATTCTGTCTGCATCGCATTGAGATTGTTGCAGCGACATAGGCAGCACTGACCTCCCTCATTATTTCTTGCAGCAACCTGATCTGACCTGTGTCTGCAGGAACTCTGAACCTATTTGAGAATACAAGACACCTTTTTTCTTTCCATCTCTTTCTCCAGGAATCGCAGTGCAGCATCTGGAAACCTTGGCACGCTGTCTCCCATGGTCAGTCGCTGGTGACATTTTCACAGCGTAATATTCAGAATGATCCCCGTCAGGACCAAGAGCAGCTGTAAAGGAACACGAGGTGTAAGCTAGCTTTAGATAATACCCATGAATATGGCCCCATCTGCAGATGTGTGCGACCAATTGGCAGCAGGGAGTGTGCTGACTGCAAGAAGTGATCACAGAAATAACCAGACAACTAACATCTGCAGCGCAATGATCAAGTTAATCATGTCTCCATCAATTTTCCATGTGGTTTTTGAACCATGCAAACTTAGTGAAATCTCCAGTGTTTAAATATTTGCTTCAGTTCTGATCTCCTTTTGTTGTGAGATTCAGATTTTATGTGAATTACTCCCACGATAAGGTAATTCATTATTGCCTAAATAGTGAACAAACATCGTATGTAGATTTGAAAGCATGGAAACTGTCTCCCCATTTACACTTTTTAACTTATGGAATAGACTGCCACCTACTGCAATATATGGTGACTTGCTAAAATATTTACAAGCTAACAGATACACATCTCAACCTGCACAAAATACAGCTACAATGAGGAGCTGGGACCTTAATGTGGATCAGTGAATTGGACATGACCGTTTGCTATTCTTCCCTCTTCTTGTCTTAGCAAAAGGTGAATTATTTCTGTGCCGTCCCTGTTGCAGTTCTGATTCCAACACCAGCCCTCCTCAAACAATCTCATCAGATGTCAGAGGTTTGGTTTCATTTGCTGTTAGTTCTGTGTCACTGGTAGTCAGGGCCTTCCACAGTATCTTGCTTTGAGCACCTTGTTACAGAAACTGTTTTCAAACATCATAGTGTGTACTTGGACTATCCGGAGTGAGTTAATGCTTCTTCCTGAAAGTACCTGCTTTAGTCTGAAGAGCAAGGGCAGTATTGGGAAGTGCCTTTGGTTCAAGGTGGCCTCCCATTTTAGGAAGTTAAATTATATACTGGGTAAATTGTGCCTGATATTTTTTTATAAAAGTTTCTAGTTTCCTGCAGTGGAGGAGCTGATGTGAAGCTTCTTCTTGTGTCTTCAGCAGGAGTAACTCAACCTGAGCTCTGGAGCTGCGCTGGAAGTTAGGAAAGTAGAGGAGAGGTGAAAAGCTTTCCAAGTTCAAACCTTGCTACTCAAATGCATTTATACCACAACACTCTTGTCTTTCTCCACTCTGAATAATCATATAGGCATCAGACAAGTTGATAGTGAAGGCACTCTCTTGCAATTAAACCAAGCTAGGCGTTGGGAACTTCTGTGTCGTTCCTCTAGTCCAGCCCTCTTTGTAGCCTTTGGTTCTTTTTCTTGCTATTGCCTAAACACCATCAAGAAAATGCAGCAGACCCTACAATCGAGGTGGGTGAGTCTAGAACTAGGAACCTAAAAATGATAGTCAGTGATAAATCCAGCAGGGAATTCAGGAGGAACTTAACAATCTGTTTCTCTGCAACAAATATTGTGTGGAAATGTTCACTCCCTGTCTGTTCCTCATTTCTCCTTTACCATTACATCAGAGGCTGACAGTGAAGAAGAGGCCCAGATCTTCTATCTGGAGGGAGGGGTGGGTCATACCATGAAGGTATCTTGCAAGGTATGATTGGGGACCTCTGGAAATCCTCAAGCAAAGACTGCATGGAAATTGCTCTGGAAGTTTAACTTCTGCTGGGCACTGAAACTTTCCAAAACTTTCAGTTAAATTGGATAGTTTGGATGGCTGCCTATCTCTTGACTGAATAGTTACCCAGGAAAAGTTAGTACTAAAACCACTGCTAACTCCTGGATAACCATAGTAACTGACCCCACTGTACCCTCCAACAACCTGACCTGACTCTCCATTGGAACTCCAAACACCCTCCCACCTCCTGATAACCCTATCAGCTGCTGGCAACCCACCGCCGCCCCCCCAACACCAAACCATCCAAAGCCTCCAATCCTTAACAACATCCTGGACTGAATTTTATGACCCTGACACAGTTTGGTGGGGCGGGGGGGGGGGGGGGGGGGGGGGGTAGGAGTGTAAAATGTGAGGAGACATTTAAAAGTCCTCAGTGGAACTGTAAAATCCTGCTGTTATAAAATTCCACTCACCCCATGACCACCCGATTCCCCTCACCCCCACCCCCCGCACCCTCCCTCTACCCAATCCCTATTCCCCTGACCACCTGATATACCCAGTGTACGGATCTATTGCTGTGCTGTATTTTCACTGCTTTCATTGGAGAGTATCTAATGGATAGTCTTTCAAACTGGTATAATCCTGCAGTTAGATTGATAATCCATTTGATTATGAGTTATATTATATTCTTCAATAAATTGGATTTATGATGATGATCCCCTCTCATGGTATGTACTATTTTTAAGACATTTTTTATTCTCAATCTATTTTCCATCTGCTCCATGTCATACTGTTCACAACAGTTGAGCTGCCAGAAGAGTTTATGTGATGCCCTTTCCAATATATGTGTTGGAGGTTATTTGGCAGCCGGCCAGGTGTTCCTCCATGGAAGCATGGAGAGCTTGCTGATTTCCGAGATACAGAATATAACAATTTGAGGACACACAGCCTTGTTCTTTGGTTTAATGGCACATTGCGTTAGAGTTCTGCTTCATGCTAAATGATCCTAATTTTATCTATAAATATTTATAACACAACTGAGAAATAATAAGAAAACAATTTTGATATTCCTCAAATGGAAGGTGGGAAGTTTGATTTTAACCACAGCAATGAACTTATTAGTTAATTACAATACTAATTGTGACACAAAGCCTTTCTTCCACCACTAAGTGACAAGTGGCTGAATTTCTGTACTGGTATAAAAACAGTTGTTTGAATCTGAAGCGGAAACTGTGTGCGGATGCACAGTGTCAGAAACAAGTACAACATTTTGAGGGAATTGATATAACCAAACAGACATGGACAATCCAGTATGAACAATAAGGAGCTGAGGTGAATTAGATAGTTAATTCTGTTTTCATCATCAACATTATACTCTGTGCAATGTTCAAAGCAGAATTTGGAAACACTGTGGCATCCAAAATATTAGTCCCCAGTGATAAGGGGCACTTTGTAAAAAGACTAACCCTGATGAATGTTCCTTTTCAAACACTAGATGGTACTTGTGGTGTCCTCTTGGAGTAGATATATCTTCATCCTATAAGCTCAAACTGATTATAAAATCCTGTCCCATTGAAAATGACAATGAATCTTTGGCATGAATTCATTGTCCCAGTGTACATACAATAATTGCCTGAAAATGCTAAAGAGAGAAGGAACTGTAATTACACAGGAAGCATAATTATCATTGTATATTAAATGTGAGGAAAATATTATTAAGGGAGGTCAAGATGCAGTTAATTGGTTTTGAGGCATACTCTGTTCAAAGAAAGCATTGCAACAATACCGTGAAGAAAACCTGAGATAGATAATAGCACAGTACCTATTTAATTATTTAGTCTGCATTGTAAACAACTTTAATTAGAAGCAAATAACACCCGAGGACAGTGGAGTGGTTTATTAAGAAAAGCCTAACTCAGGAAATGACACAATAATGCCTTTTATAGATTAGTCATATCTCTCTACTATGAATCCAAAGAAAATGACACAATCCACTAATTGCTAAGCAAGAGATATTGACACAATCCAACTTACAAAGCATTGGGCGTTATTCCAACTAGTGCCACCTACTGTTCATTATTTTTGAAACTGCGTGCTTCATGTTTGCATATATATGTTTAGCAGAAAAAGAGAGAGGTCCATGAATTGTAACTGGGCATACACAGTCAGAATAATTGCAGCCTTCTTAATAACAGTAGTCCTATTACTGTCTCATTATTTGTCACTGGGTATTTTAGTCACTGGAGACTGAGGTGAGGACATAAACATTTGCCTAATACAGGACTTCATAAAATGTTTTGCATTCCACAACAGATCTATAACAATAGTTTTAAATAGACAACTTGAATATTGTTTTGGATATAATTAGCTTAGATCCATCCCTTTCCTGATACTTAGAAACATTAAGTAAGGAAATCACCAATTTCTGTCCATAATTACAGAAAGCAAACCCAAATTGCAACCAGGGAAGAATTAAAAAATCTCAGATTGTGTATTATTAAAGATTAACTTCTAAACATTTGGAATTTTTAAAACATATTTGCAGTTAAGATAATTTCAGGTTAAGTTTATTTTGTATGCAAACTCCCCATAAGTTGAATAATTGTGTTGGAGAGCACAGCTGGTGAAAAGGGGAAAATGTTAGTTCCAAACTACTCACAGTCCATTTGCCAATAAGAGGTAGTAATGGATTAACTGTACACTTGCCTCACTATGAAAGTTTCCCCAGACTTGAATATGCTACATGGAACAAATAGTGAAACCGTCATTCCAAATTATTCTTGATTATACCAAATAAATTATCGAAAAGAAGAATTTGCATTTGCATAGTACCTTTCACAGCTTCAGAGTCCCAAAATACTTTACAGTCAACAAAATACATTGGAAGTGCAGCTGCTGTTTTCAAAGTGGGAAACACAGCAGCCAATAGTAAACTCCCATAAACAGCAATAAGATGATGACCAGATAATCTGTTTTACTGATGTTGGTTGAGGGATAAATATTGCCTAAGATACCAGAGATAGCTTCCCTGCAATTCTTCAAAATAGGGACACAAGATTTTTTACATCAATCTGAGGGAACAGAGTGATTTAGTGTCTCATCTGACAGATAATGGCTTCCTCAGGACTCTACCCCTCTCAAAGCCCATTTTTGTGGAAAAGTGAATCATGTGGGTCTTGTATCAAGGTAGAAGTGTTTCTAATAAGAAACATTAAACAGCATTATTATTGACTCGTGGTGTGCCTCAGGGGTCAGTGTTGGGACTGCAATTGTTTACTGCAATGATTTGGAGTTGGGAACCAAGTGTAGTGTGTCAAAGTTTGCAGATGACACTAAGATGAATGGGAGAGCAAAGTGTGAAGAGGCTGCTGAATGTCTGCAAAGGGATATAGATAGTCTAAGTGAGTGGGCAAGGGTCTGGCAGATGGAGTACAATGTTGGTAAATGTGAGGTCATCCATTTTGGTAGGAATAACAGCAAAATAGACTATTATTTAAATGGCAAAAAAATTGCAGCATGCTGCTGTGTAGAGGGACCTGGGTGTCCTTGTGCATGAATTGCAAAACGTTGGTTTGCAGGTGCAGCAGGTAATTAAGAAGGCAAATGGAATTTTGTCCTTCATTGCTAGGGGGATGGAGTTTAAAAGCAGGAGGTTATGGTGCACCTGTATAAGGTGCTGGTGAGGCCACACCTGGAGTACTGTGTACAGTTTCGGTCTCCTTACTTGAGAAAGGATATATTGGCACTGGAGGGGGTGCAGAGGAGATTCATTAGGTTGATTCTGGAGTTGAAAGGGTTGGCTTATGAGGAAAGTAAAATGGCACTGTACTCATTGGATTTTAGAAGAATGAGGTGAGATCTTATAGAAACATATAAAATTATAATTGAATAGATAAGATAGAAGCAGGGAAGTTTTTCAACTGGCTGGTGAAACCAGAACTAGGGGGCATAGCCTCAAAATAAGGGAGAGCAGATTTAGGATTGAGTTGAGGAAGAACTTCTTCACACAAAGGGTTGTGAATCTGTGGAATTCCCTGCCCAGTGAAGCATTGAGGCTACCTCAATGAATGTTTTTAACGCAAAGATGAGTGGGCGGGTAAGTGGAGCTGAGTCCATGAAAAGATCAGCCATGATCTTATTGAATGGCGGAGCAGGCTCGAGGGGCCAGATGGTCTTCTCCTGCTCTTATTTTCTATGTTTTTATGTTTATATTCAATGGGAGTATGGGCCAGGACAGAGAGGAAGCATGTCCTGCCACCTTCATGGCCATCCCAAAGTCCCCCTCAGTGAGAATATTTCCCAAGTTCCTGGGCAGTGAACGAGTAAGGGAGTGAGAAAGTAAGTGAATGAGAGTATGAGTGTGAAAGAGAGTATGAGTGAGGAAAGGAGTCAGTCAGATTGAGAGAACCCCGAAATTTTCAGTGAGCCAGACAAACACGCACACACTTGCATGCGCACACTCGCATGCGCACACTCGCATGCACACACACTCGCATGCACACACACTCGCATGCACACACACTCGCATGCGCACACTCGCATGCGCACACTCGCATGCGCACACTCGCATGCGCACACTCGCATGCACACACACTTGCACACACTCACAGACAGAGGCTGCTTGGCGTGGATACATATGCACCATCTCCCTGCTCCTCCTCTTCCTTTCCCAAAATCCTGTCCACAGACCAGGTGCAGAGAGGAGGAGAATCCAAGTTCTAACTGTTCCTTTCATATCAATTCCACTGAGGTCAGCCCCAAGTGTGCATCACCAGAAGTGAACACAAGGTTGATGTTAGTTAAACCCAACTCCTTATTTGCTCCAGTGCTTTCCCCTTCCCTGGTCACCAGCACTTGGGGCCTAGTCTGCCTCTCGTTCTGCTGCTAAAGCAAAAAGGCAAAAAAGGTTTTGTTAGTTAGCTGCTGCTGTTTGGCACTTGTTAATAGCAACTTTATTAATTAATTAGCAGATAGGTTCAAAAAATGAGCATTGAAAAATTGCACGTTGCCAAATGCACAAAAGAAACCTCCATCATCAGTGGCAGCCTCTTGCCTTGCAGTCAGAACACTGTCGGTTCAAACCCCAGCGTAAATCCTAAACACAGAATTTTGTCTGGAATTTCAGTGCTGAGAAATTCGACATTATTGGGGTTGCTGCGATTAGGCTGATGTCTGAAACTAAGATCTGCATTTTCAATTTGACATCAAAGATTTAATAGTACTTTTGTTAACCATCGTTTATTACTCAACTAACACCACCCACTAAAACAGATCGACTGGTCCATGGCTGTTTGCAGGGTTTTGCATGTTTACTTTGATATCATGACTGCATTTCAAAAATAATTCCTGAATTGGGCATTGCTTTGGAACAACTTGAGGACCTGAAACATGATTCCTCGTTATTTCCTCTTAATGCAAGTTTAAATAATTGAATACCTCTGCCCAGTGTAAGTAGGAATTAGATTTTTATTCCCACCACCTGGACACTGCAGGGGGGAGCTGTGAGTTTTGTGGTTAAGGAGTAAGCATCATGCAACCAATAAGAATCGAGAAATGCTCTTCCAGATAAATAATCAATGTTTCGAGTAATCTGGAGTATTAGAGGATAAGTGATTCTGATTAATGACTCCCTTATAGTTTGTAACCTTTGCTTGGTGAAGGTCACTGCTTGTCTGCAATCTCTACATGGCCACTGATTCAGGGCATCTCAGAAGTCTAAATTTGTCTAATCTGTATCTGTCTCAGTACCAATACGGCTGTATCTCTGCCAGGATGAATCACGAGAGGGGTAACAAATCCAAGCAAGTTCTCAGCGAAATTATTGATCTAAAGAACAGTTATTTAACCAAGGCACTGTGATATCAGTAAATATGATTATAGCTAAAACACCTCATGCAACAAGTTTCTGTTTCCGAACAGGTGCTTTGCTTTTGTGTGGATAAATGCCATCTTTCCACAGAGGGACAACTGAATAATGAAGTTACTTCATATACCCAAAGTAATTGGTTAAGTAGTGTGATGCAACTGTACCTTTAAGATTTTTTAAAAAAATCATGTTCTCTGCAGTTTGTAAGCAGTTTTTTTTATTGTGGCACCAGCTATCTGTGGGTGGAGGTTAGGAACAGGAAGGGGTCGGTAACTTTGCTGGGTGTTTTCTATAGGCCGCCCAATAGTAACAGAGATGTTGAGGAGCAGATGGGGAAACAGATCCTGGAGAGATGTAGGAATAACAGAGTTGTCGTGATGGGAGATTTTAATTTCCCAAACATAGATTGGAATATCCCTAGGGCTAGGGGTTTGGATGGAGAGGAGTTTGTTAGGTGTGTCCAGGGGAGTTTCCTGACACAGTATGTGGATAAGCCTACTAGAGGAGAGGCTGTACTTGATCTGGTGCTGGCTAATGAACCTGGACAGGTGGAGGATCTCTCGCTGGGTGAGCATCTTGGGGATAGTGATCATAATTCTATCTCCTTCACGATAGCATTGGAAAGAGATAGGATCAGGCAGGCTAGGAAAGTGTTTCTCTGGAGTAAAGGGAAATACAGTGTCATCAGGGAGGAAATTAGACGGGTAAATTGGAAGGAGGCATTCTTGGGGAAAAGTACCGAAGGAAAGTGGAGGATTTTCAAGGAATGTTTGTCTGGAGCTCTGCATGACAACGTTCCGATGAGACAGGGGGGTGTTGGTAGGGTACAGGAACCGTGGTGCACGAAGGTTGTGATGAACCTGGTGAATAAGAAAAGAGAGGCGTACAGAAGGTTCAGAGAGCTAGGAGGTGTTAAGGATTTAGAGGAGTATACGGGATGTAGGAAGGAGCTTAAGAAGGAAATTAGGAGAGCGAGAAGGGGTCATGAGAAGACCTTGGCGGGTAAGATTAAGGAGAATCCCAAGGCTTTCTACAAATATGTCAAGAGTAAAAGGATGAGATGTGAAGGCATAGGACCCTTAAAAGGTGAAGGGGGAAAAGTTTGTGCGGAACCGTTAGAAATGGCGGAGGTGCTTAATGAATACTTTACCTCGGTATTCACGGTGGAAAGGGATCTGGGTGGTTGTACTGCTGGTTTGCGGTGGACAGAAAGGATCGAGCATGTGGACATAAAGAAAGAGGATGTGTTGGAACTATTGAATGGCATCAAGGTTGGTAAGTCGCCGGGACCGGATGGGATGTACCCCAGGTTACTGTGGGAGGCGAGGGAGGAGATTGCGGAGCCTTTGGCGATGATCTTTGCATCGTCGATGGAGACGGGAGAGGTTCCGGAGGATTGGAGGATTGCAGATGTGGTCCCTATATTCAAGAAAGGGAACAGGGACAGCCCGGGAAATTACCGACCGGTGAGTCTAACCTCAGTGGTTGGTAAGTTGATGGAGAGGATCCTGAGAGACAGGATTTATGATCATCTAGAGAAGTTTAGTATGATCAAAAGTAGTCAGCACGGCTTTGTCAAGGGCAGGTCGTGCCTTACGAGCCTGGTTGAGTTCTTTGAAAATGTGACCAAACACATTGACGAAGGAAGAGCGGTGGATGTGGTCTATATGGACTTCAGCAAGGCGTTCGATAAGGTCCCCCATGCAAGACTTCTTGAGAAAGTGAGAGGGCATGGGATCCAAGGGGCTGTTGCCTTGTGGATCCAGAACTGGCTTGCCTGCAGAAGGTAGAGAGTGGCTGTGGAGGGGTCTTTCTCTGCATGGAGGTCAGTGACCAGTGGAGTGCCCCAGGGATCTGTTCTGGGACCCTTGCTGTTTGTCATTTTCATAAATGACCTGGATGAGGAAGTGGAGGGATGGGTTGGTAAGTTTGCTGACGACACCAAGGTAGGTGGTGTTGTGGATAGTTTGGAGGGATGTCAGAAGTTGCAGCGAGACATAGATAGAATGCAAGACTGGGCGGAGAAGTGGCAGATGGACTTCAACCCGGATAAGTGTGTGGTGATCCATTTTGGCAGATCCAATGGGATGAAGCAGCAGTATAATATGAAGGGTACCATTCTTAGCAGTGTAGAGGATCAGAAGGACCTTGGGGTCCGGGTCCATAGGACTCTTAAATCGGCCTCGCAGGTGGAGTTTGCGGTCAAGAAGGCGTACGGCGTACTGGCCTTCATTAATCGAGGGATTGAGTTTAGGAGTCGGGAGATAATGCTGCAGCTTTATAGGACCCTGGTTAGACCCCACTTGGAGTACTGCGCGCAGTTCTGGTCACCTCATTACAGGAAAGATGTTGAAGCCATTGAAAGGGTGCAGAGGAGATTTACAAGGATGTTGCCTGGATTGGGGGGCATGCCTTATGAGGATAGGTTGAGGGAGCTTGGTCTCTTCTCCCTGGAGAGACGAAGGATGAGAGGTGACCTGATAGAGGTTTACAAGATGTTGAGAGGTCTGGATAGGGTAGACTCTCAGAGGCTATTTCCAAGGGCTGAAATGGTTGCTACGAGAGGACACAGGTTTAAGGTGCTGGGGGGTAGGTACAGAGGAGATGTCAGGGGTAAGTTTTTCACTCAGAGGGTGGTGGGTGAGTGGAATCGGCTGACGTCGGTGGTGGTGGAGGCAAACTCGTTGGGGGTCTTTTAAGAGACTTCTGGATGAGTACATGGGATTTAATGGGATTGAGGGCTATAGATAGGCCTAGAGGTAGGGATATGATCGGCGCAACTTGTGGGCCGAAGGGCCTGTTTGTGCTGTGGCTTTCTATGTTCTATCTGCTTAGAAGTCCTTTTATTGCTGCTTAAATGGGGTTTTGTTTATTGAAGTGTTGTGTGAAGGTCGATTGACAAGTCAAAGGCAGGTGTTTGACACTGAAAGTCTGCAAAGGGATATAGATAATCTAAGTGAGTGGGCGAGGGTCTGGCAGATGGAGTACAATGTTGGTAAATGTGAGGTCATCCACTTTGGTAGGAATAACAGCAAAATGGACTATTATTTAAATGGTAAAAAATTGCAGCATGCTGCTGTGCAGAGGAACCTGGGTGTCCTTGTGCAGGAATCTCAAGGAGTTGGTTTGCAGATGCAGCAGGTAATTAAGAAGGCAAATGGAATTTTGTCCTTCATTGCGAGGGGGATGGAGTTTAAAAACAGCGAGGTTATGTGGCAGCTGTATAAGGTGCTGTTGAGGCCATACCTGGAGTACTGTGTACAGTTTTGGTCTCCTTACTTGAGAAAGGATATACTGGCACTGGAGGGGGTGCAGAGGAGATTCACTAGGTTGATTCCGGAGTTGAGAGGGTTGGCTTATGAGGGGAGACTGAGTAGATTGGGGCTATACTCATTGGAATTCAGAAGAATGAGGGGAGATCTTATAGAAACATATAAGATTATGAAGGGAATAGATAAGATAAAAGCAGGGAAGTTGTTTCCACTGGCGGGTAAAACTAGAACTCGGGGGCATGGCCTCAAAATAAGGGGAAGCAGATTTAGGACTGAGTTGAAGAGGAACTTCTTCACACAAAGGGTTGTGAATCTGTGGAATTCCCTGCTCAGTGAAGCAGTTGAGACTACCTCATTGAATGTTTTTAAGGCAAGGATAGATAAATTTTTGAACAGTAAAAGAATTAAGGGTAATGGTGAGCGGGCGGGTAAGCGGAGCTGAGTCCACAAAAAGATCAGCTTTGATCTTACTGAATGGCGGAGAAGGCTCGGGGGCCAGATGGCCTACTCCTGCTCCTAGTTCTTATGTTCCTAGTTCTTATGTTTCCTCCACAGAGGAATCCAATGATTCACTTTCAGTTTTAGTTAGAAAGATGTTTTACTTCAGGCTGGATGCAGTGTTCTGTTTCTCTCTCTCCCTGGTATTAAAGGTTCCACTGGCTAGCTGGAAGCAGGTTTTCTTTCTTTCCTGGAGTGAGAATTCTGTCTCTTGCAGTGATTTGTTGGCTAAAAGCTAGAGGCCAGGAGTGGTATTATCTCTACCTCGAGGTCTGCTGGAAGTTACAAGGCTGGGAAGTCAGAGTTTCAATTCTCCAATCGAAGGACTAAGTTCCAGCATCACATGAGTATTCGCATTTTCTGTGTTAAACCTGTGGCAGGGGTAAGTTTATGAGGAGGTTTGATTGGTTTGAACATTTCATGTAGTTGTTAAGGTTTATACAATATCATGGTTGTTTTTTCTCTTGTTTGTAATTGATAAAAGTTATTGCTGTGTGTTAACTGTATTCTTAAATAAACTTTGTTTGATAAAAGCTCCCGAGTGGGTCATTTGAATCATATCTGAAGTGAAGCGTCTTATGCTTACCCTAGCCAAATCCAAATTGCCAAAACTGTGGGAAGCCTTACTTTTATTTTACTTTTACTTTTATTATATAACATTTTCTATGGTTTCTTTTTATGAATATTTTCACATTTTCACATGGGATAAACCCTACTGCAGCTTATTATGTTAATCCACTTTTTAAACAATTTATAAATGTTACATGCGCTGCTCTGCTTGTCATGTACTCACAGCGTATGATTGAGCTAACCTTGGCAGAAAACCACTAACTCGTGCACAATGCATGATCAGAGGTCTGGACCAATCAGTGTTACAACCTTATGTGATGTGTTTAACCAATCAATGAATGTAAATGGGAGTTCTCTGCAGTAATGATTAATAATACTGTGTAAGAACAATAGAAAGGA
The DNA here is from genome assembly GCF_964213995.1 of Mustelus asterias. Taxonomy (NCBI): domain Eukaryota; kingdom Metazoa; phylum Chordata; class Chondrichthyes; order Carcharhiniformes; family Triakidae; genus Mustelus; species Mustelus asterias. The sequence continues at coordinate 393,101 of NC_135818.1, read as the reverse complement.
GAGAGAGACTGGTGACATCTTGTGAGAGAGAGAGGGCGTGCAAGAATGAGAAGCTGGCGTACATCTTCAACGAACTCCCAATAAAATTGCCCAAGACCTACGAGGTGTCAGTGAATTCTTGAATTTAACACCTCGCCAAATTCAAATTGCAAAACTTATGACCCAGGCGGACTTCATAGAAACACATTGGAGTTTCTGATCTGGATTATAACAATCGCAATATTGGTGAAAAAATACCCCCAGGTGAAGAGGTTTAGTAGATTGAACCACTTTTCTACAGTAATTTATAAATGATTAAAAAGTGGATTTGTGAGTTAGAATCTCAACCACAGTGTTTTGGATGAAGCAGGACAGGGTAAATCAGAATGTTGTGATACCACTAGCACAATAGTCAGAAATGGGAGAGTGGATAGTTTCCTCACTTTGGATGATGTGTGGCATGGAGTGGCCACATGGAGTTAGAAAAAGTATGTATCAATTTAAAATCTTTCTCAACTTGTCCACACCGCAGTGAAGTTATTTACAAAGCGTTACAAGGAGATCCTATTTACTGACATGACATTGTCTGGGTATGATTTTCCTTTAGATCATGGACTTTACTGAGAGTAATGCTATCTATCCTAGACTGCTCAGGGAAACGCGAGATGAAATTGCTGGGCCTCTGACGGAAATCTTTGTCGCTTCTTTGGACACAGGTGAGGTCCCTGAGGATTGGAGGATAGCGAATGTGCTCCCGTTGTTTAAGAAGGGTAGCAGGGATAACCCAGGAAATTATAGGTCGGTGAGCTTGACGTCCGTGGTAGGGAAGTTGTTGGAGAGGATTCTTAGAGACAGGATGTATGTGCATTTAGAACGGAACAATCTCATTAGTGACAGCATGGTTTTGTAAGAGGGAGGTCGTGCCTTACAAATTTGGTGGAGTTTTTTGAGGAAGTGACAAAAACGGTTGATGAAGGAAGGGCCGTGGATGTCGTCTATATGGATTTCAGTAAGGCATTTGACAAAGTCCCACATGGCAGGTTGGTTAAGAAGGTTAAGGCTCATGGGATACAAGGAGAAGTGGCTAGATGGGTGGAGAACTGGCTTGGCCATAGGAGACAGAGGGTAGTGGTCGAAGGGTCTTTTTCCGGCTGGAGGTCTGTGACCAGTGGTGTTCCGCAGGGCTCTGTACTAGGACCTCTGCTATTTGTGATATATATAAATGATTTGGAAGAAGGTATAACTGGTGTAATCAGCAGGTTTGCGGATGACACGAAGATGGCTGGAATTGCGGATCGCGAAGAGCATTGTCGGGCAATACAGCAGGATATAGATAGGCTGGAAAATTGGGCGGAGAGGCGACAGATGGAATTTAATCCGGATAAATGCGAAGTGATGTATTTTGGAAGAAATAATGTAGGGAGGAGTTATACAATAAATGGCAGAGCCATCAAGAGTATAGAAACACAGGGACCTAGGTGTGCAAGTCCACAAATCCTTGAAGGTGGCAACACAGGTGGAGAAGGTGGTGAAGAAGGCATATGGTATGCTGCCTTTATAGGATGGGGTATAGAGTATAAAAGCTGGAGTCTGATGATGCAGCTGTATAGAACTCTGGTTAGGCCACATTTGGAGTACTGCGTCCAGTTCTGGTCGCCGCACTACCAGAAGGACGTGGAGGCTTTAGAGAGAGTGCAGAGAAGCTTTACCAGGATGTTGCCTGGTATGGAGGGTCTTAGCTATGAGGAGAGATTGGGTTAACTGGGGTTGTTCTCCCTGGAAAGACGGAGAATGAGGGGAGATCTAATAGAGGTGTACAAGATTATGAAGGGGATAGATAGGGTGAACGTGGAAAGCTTTTTCCCAGATCAGAAGTGACGATCACGAGGGGTCATGGGCTCAAGTTGAGAGGGGCGAAGTATAACTCAGATATCAGAGGGATGTTTTTTACACAGAGGGTGGTGGGGGCCTGGAATGCACTGCCAAGTAGGGTGGTGGAGGCAGACACACTGACATCGTTTAAGACTTACCTGGATAGTCACATGAGCAGCCTGGGAATGGAGGGATACAAACGATTGGTCTAGTTGGACCAAGGAGCGGCACAGGCTTGGAGGGCCGAAGGGCCTGTTTCCTGTGCTGTACTGTTCTTTGTTCTTTGTTCTTTAATTGCAGACATTATTGAGAAGTGAAAACTTTCAGATCTTCAGCTGAAAAAGGAATGAAGTTTAGGTTTCATCAGAGCAGACTGCTCATTTAGGATTTAACATTGGATTTACCAATAAATTCCTTCCTGGGCAGATATCATCAGTGACTGACTGAGTGACACCACTGGCATCAAACATTTTGGTAAAGTCCACAAATGGTTGTCTTGCCAACGGGCAAAGCCAAGGAACTCACCAAACTGGCTGGGACTTTGAGTGACAAGCAGCAGAGCGTAAACTCACAATAGTCCAATTCAGTCATTCAATCAATTGAGCTACTGAGTGACCCTCAAAGCAACCTTTTCAAAGTTGCGGTTTGCATCAAAACTACCGCCCACAGTGCATTCACGCATTTGTTAATTCAGAATATGGCTGGCAAAATCTTTTATATTCAATGATAATCCTCATTCAAATACAAAATGTTGCATATAGTTATATCTACCAAGCTGTGTTGTAAATAAATATAATGTTCTCGTTAAAACATCATAATTTCCTGTAATTTTCCCAAAATAATTGACATGAAATCCAAACACAGTCATCGCGCAGAATAAACCCAAAAACAGCCTTCACTGAAAGTGAAAAGGAATCTGTGATTTACTACATGTATATTTATGTTTACAAGATACTTTTCTGATTAAATTATTTCTTGTAGGCTTTGGGATGATTCAATCTGAAATGCAAAAGAAATCAAGAGAACGATATTCATCATTGTGCTTAATACATTTTGGAATTTATCAGTTGTTTGAATTAAAGTAATTATTTAAATCATTCTCAGTAATTCACCTATATGCCCATTGTGTCGACACTTCATTGGCTGTCAAACACACCCTGAGGTGCCAGAGAAATGTGAAACTTTCTTTATTGCCTATTTGTTCTGTGTTGTTATTTGCCCGGTTTCTCAATGCTAATTCCAGAAAGGGAGCTTCTTTAATCCATCCTTCTGGACTGTCCCCTCGGTCACAGCATACATAACTCCTCCCACCTGTCCCTGCCCACATCAGAGAGGGGAAAGGTTTCCAGGATGCTTTGTACCAGGAGATGGTCACGCCCCTTAGAGCAGGGACTTCTGATTTTGAAAGTGGTCAGGAACAGGAGGGTGTGACTGCTGCTGAGGCAGGTAAGGGAGGCCAGAGGGCAAAGTGTCAGCCTCTGCAATTGTCCAACAGGGTTGAGGTTCTCTCAGCTTGTTTGGGTGAGAGTAGGGGCTTCAGGGTAAATGAGCTGACTGACTATGGAACTGTGGTGTAACCTGCCGGTTACACTGCCAGCTTTTCCCAACACATTTACAGTTTGTGAAGAAAATCAGTGGCGAGTCCCTCTGTATGAGCGCACTCCATCAGCAACAGCAGCTCTTCAAAGATCCTGATCAAAAGTATATCCCTCGGACCTTGGACCTCATCCTCAAGGAAACCCCCCATGGACATGGGACACCACCCCAGGGAACCAGCCCCCGGACAGGAGATCACCTACCCCCCCAGGCACAATATCCTCACTGGGAACGCCCCCTCTTCACGAACCTCCCCAATGGAAGCCCTCTGCCACTGCACCCCTGACACTGTTGCCACTCTCCCCCCCCCGCCCCCCCCCCCCCCCCCACCCCGTCAAGTGTTCGGGTACTGCCCGGGAAAGACCCCTCATCCCTCTGGGGGCTGTATTTGCCTGTGCACCCCCGCTGGGGACCATTCATCAGGTTGGTATTTTACAAAGCCTGTTGTAAACCCTGTCGACATGATGTCACATGGTTGGGGGAGTGGGAGGGAATACCGACATGGGGGGGCTACCAGCAGGGAGGTGTGCTGAGCGTATGCTAATGTCTGACCTTTCATGGTCGGAAAATCATTGTGTCAATGGCAGGAGTCAAGGACAACCAAGTGGGGAAATCTTGCCTGCGTGAAAGCCGTTTTGGGACCACCCTCGATCCCCTGTTCCTGCTGCCATCCCTGAAAAAATCCTACCCCCCCGCACCGGATGATATTTTTCTCTGGGAGTTGAGAGTTTGGAATTCTTTTCCTTGAAAGGCAGTGGAAGCAGAGTCTGTCGATGAGGGTGATCAGGAGTACGTGGGAATGTGGGGTTAAAGTTGCAATCACAACAGCCATGATCCTATTGAATGGTGGAACAGTCGACTCCTGTTCCTGGTTTGTATATTCAGATGTTTATATGTCCTCCCACTCAGTATTTCCATCCTAATTACAATCCCACTCCATACTCAGCATTCCACTTACCACTCCTACTCACTACTCCCCCCCTCAGACCCGCTCATTGTCCTCGTTGATATTGGAGCTTGCTGTGGGGGTGCCATGGGCAAATGACCAGGTCTCTGGAATGTCAAGAGTTGCTGCACCACATTGATCGCTTCCCAGGGACTTTTGAAATTATTTTAATTCCCTCATCAATAATTTCCTAATGCTGCAAACCCAAACCTCCTGTTGTGGTTGAGTGAACCCCTTTCTTACAGGGACATAATCTACCTGAATTCTTTCTAAACTCGAATTGAACACAATCACTAACAATTTTCAGATATTAATTCTTTCAGATTTTATTTTTCCAGATTTTATTTTTACATTTTGTTTGGTTTTAAATCTTTCCAATTCAAAATAACGTGACTGAAATTTACACACAGTAAATCACCTGTGAGGTACTCCTGCTCCACTAATTACCACAAGAAGCTGCGCTCATTAAATTTTCTCATCTAGCTGCACAAGCTAAACAAACTGTAAATGAACTGGTGATTATTAACGTTTTATATTTGTGAGCTCTGCACACATCAAAATATCTTGACAAACATAAGAGTGTTGGTATTATTAGCTGCAGAACTCCTTGAGTAAACACATAGGAATAGCTTGTGTGTGGGATATCAAGGCTCTGGAACACAATGGGCCCACAAAGGGTTACTTCCCGACCTGTCAGAACAGCAATACACCCACATATAATTTGTCAAACAAAGAGTTCACATGCTTGTTACTCTGAGCAAAAGATGTGGTGAGCTGATCCTGTTTGGTAATAATATGGAGGCAGCACAGGCGAATGTTACTACTGGTTGCTGTCCTCTGAATCTGAACTCACACTGATACACATTGCTGCCGCTGAAGATCTCTGTTCTTTACTGTCACGCATTATACTCTGTGACAAAACAAAAATGAAATAAAGGGAATGCAAATGTTTTCTTTCGAGTGTGCAGTGAGGAAGCAGCCGTCCTTTCAATGTTCCACTTCAGAGTTATTATTCAGCATTGTAAAGGATGAAAGACAAGCTGATCTTTATCGTGGGTGGATGATTCCCTCATCTGTTAAACAGCGAAAAAGAGGTCTGAGCTGAACAAAAAAGGATAAAACTCCAGTGCTCAGTACATCATTTCCTTTAGATTTACTATATGATTTCACAGCTTCAGAAATATATTCAATGCAGTCTTACCAGCCCAGGTGTTGTGGCACAAATGTATTTCTAATTTGTTTTGTTGCAATCAATGTCTAAAAATTGGATGGAGTACTTCAAACTATTTTCCTGTCCTTATGGAGACAATCTGTTCTCCGAGGTGTATTGGGAGAGGAGAGAGGATATTGCTGGTGTATTAATGCAAGTGGGTCAGGTAATTCTCAGAATCCATGTACAACATAATGAATTTGATGTCCCCTTTTCCTTTGCTACATGCTTTAAAAGATCACATACACCACCAAATGATGTTTCATTTAATAATAGATGCCCATTTAATTTCCTGGTGCTGCTTTGCTCTGATTGCAATTGCCATTAATAATCATCTCAAATGCTTTTTAATTTTGTAGCCAGTTGATTTGCTTTTTAGCTATTTATTTTTATTCATTTAATTATCCGGTTTGCTGTGTACCTCACAGCTTCAGCCTGTTGGTCTGGTCAGCCAGTTAATGTCCATCTGTTGCAAAATGTACACATTTCAAAAGACTGGGAGAAAAAACTGAATGGTATATTTTCTTTAAAGAGTCACATTTTATGAAAAGGAGAGTAGGTACACACTGCGTATGTTAAAGATGAGCTTTTGAGTAGCTTAACCAGAGAACTTTTGTTTAGAGAAAGTGCACAAAATGCTATATCATTGGAGTCAGTATCACACATCCTCAGAGTTTAAATCAACAACCTTACTAATTTACATATATCTCAAGTTTCTGATAGTAATCTATCTTGGTGTTCTAATTTAGGATTCATCTGTCAATGAGGCAACAGTGTGAAAATCAATGCTTTATAAACTTTCTCAAAATTCAACTAAAAAGACAAGCTAGCAAGTGAGAATCAGAATTAAATATAAAACTGAGATTCCTGGATTGCTTGTGTGGATATTTGGGGCTGAAAGGTTGAAGCAGGGCGTTCCACTGTCGTTTGGACATCCCGAGTCCATGCTGTGTTTATAGGGGCAGATAATGTGAAGCAGCATTGTGTTGTTGTGGTAATACATATTTCCAAGGATTCTCACAGAACAATGCATCTTGGCATCGAACCACATTATATTTGTGTACTGTTTGCGTTACAACAATTAACTGTGGCACAATGTGATCATTTCCATGTACTGAGAGGAGCATTCTTCAAACACCTTATCTAATGCTGTTACAGAGAGTGGGAAGTGCAGCTGTGTGAAATATTCTTACCTGTTCTGTATATAATACACGGAAATGTCTGAAATTCCTTTTTCTCAGTCTAACCTTGATAACTTGCCTCAGTGGAGAATAAATTAGAAATAATTTGAAATGCACACAACTAACACCAGAGCAATCATTAATGTTTCATTGGCATCTTGTTCATTTCTGGGAGTGGCTAATCTTCTTTTAAATTCCTTTTATTGCATCAGGTTACTCCAGATTGTATAGACGTGGCTCAATCTTATATCTTGCAGCAGAAGCAGTTTGGAGGGAAAGTGGAGCTGGCATCAAGTGTGACTGATACTTGGGATGAAGGTCAGTTTTTAAAGTTTTTAACTTTAGGTGCTTTAAAACCTGCAGGGAGGATGTCAGAGATAAACTGTCAGTTTGCAATTCTCCACATGTATCCTAATAACCATAAGAATATGGTGAGAGGTAAAGCAGGAGGAAATGTCACTTGACCACATGCCTGGTGGCATATTAACAAACACCTTTGGCAGATTCTGTGACACAGGACACAATACATGCTTCCTACCTACAATCCTGTCAGCAAGCATTAGAGTTTAAGGAAGAAATCTGAATGCCGACAATTAACCAATAGAACTATGTCACAAGCTTTCACATTTTAAAACAAAAACAAACGTTATTCTACATCAAAAAGAATTAAAGAAAGCGAGCTCAATCAACAACACGATAGCTTACAAAGATCAGAATCTCCTTAAACTGGACTTTTCATTGAACATAAAATCCTAAAATCCATAAACACTGCAAATAAACATTCCTAACCCTAGCACAGAGACAGGTTTTACTGTTAGGGGCTAACCTTCAAAGCACATCAGTACCAAAACCAAGCCCATACTATGTAAGGATACTGGGACATCATCATCAGTAAGAAACATTTATCATTGAACAATCCAGTTACAGAATCTGAGAGATCATCATAACTGATGATTCCAGACAACAGACACCGTACAAACAACACCAGCAACTGCATATCAAACAATGGGGTCCATTGTTTTAGTCATGGAAACAACATCATGATGAATGAGTTTGTCTGGACCAAGGTTCTACACTAAAGAGATTAAAAACCATCTACCATACAATAGAATTCCTCTAGGAAATGTGTTTGATATTTTCAATACAAATGTGTAATAAAAAGGTTTGGTACGGCAGTCGGAAGGAGGGTCAGGATTGGTCACCTTGACTCGGGCCTACTTTCAACACCAGGCAAGGCCAACCACGTGGGGGATTGTAGCTGTTTTCAGCCATATTGTGGTGATATTGGCCTGCAGGTTTGGGAGTCCAGTCACCAAGGAAGGAATAGTCAACCTGATTCTCAGGTCCACAGCTCACACCTTGAAGGTACAATCGTGTGGAGAGTTGTAAGTATCAGCCAGCTCCAAGGGATATTGGCTCTGAGGTTTAAAGATCATTTAATTTGGTTTATATGTGCTTGTGGGAATCTAAAGTAAATCGTGCTAACCTGTCAAGAGTTGTGCAGCATCATTACTCTAGTTCAGAGCTCTTGTTTTTGCGCGTTGGATTTTTTTTTGTAAATAAACAAGTTTGTTGTTGAGCCTAAACCCTGCATCTGTGTGAGTTTGTCCTTCATAAAATCCTAACATCAAGAACGAGCAGTAAGGGTAAATAGGAGTGTGCAACTCTTACAGTGCTGCATGATCCTAATGATAGTCATGATTCTGATACACATAAAATAAAATTCTCTAACATTTGAAAGGAAAAGGTAAATAATCTGTATCTCTCTATCCTTTTAAAAAGTTATTATACAATTTCTATTTGACATGAATTTCAAGAACCTTTGACCTTTTTAGTCTTCCAGCCTCACATTCAGCACCGCTGATGTCCCGATAACTCGCTGATATGCAAACTTATGAGTCTAAATCCTATTAAAAACTTTAGCGGCAAAATGTGATAAAATAATACTTCTCTCTATCTATTTAAGAGAAGGTGACAGCCAGAAGCTGAATCAGATAATTTATGACAAACTGATTCTGTGTAATTAGTCGTGTCCTGCAGGCCAACCAAGTCTTCTGAACATTTTATTACATTTATCAAATGATGCTTCAATTAATGTGTTGTAATTTTTTGCTTATATATTGAAAAGAACATTTCACTTTATGAAATCTACAGCAAATATTTAACAATTTTATTTGGAACTGAATAATCATCTTTTCAATGTTGCTAGTTTTCTTGTCATTTGATCATCATCAGAAATTGCATCAATAGGACAACACTCAATGTATCCACTTTATTTATGTTCAAATCGAGTTCACTGTATTCCAAAGAAATTACAGCTCTTGGACTCAAATCTATTTTACAATTCACACCTTTGCCTGACCACAGTGTAAATGTAGAAATAATATGTATGTAAAGGGTAGTGCCAACTTTTAAAAGTTAGTATTTCAAATGTTGGGATCTCAGGTAAAGGACAGCATCCGAATTCTCTACAGATCAGTTATTGAATTACGTCTGTGAAAATCCATGGCTTTGTAAATATTTTAGTGAAGTAAATTATCATTTGATTGACTTTTTTTTGAAAACTACAAGCTGTTCAGAACATGCAGCATTTGGAAGATCTGATATCGCCTTAAGTGACATGTAGTGGCCGGTCCCTGGGCAGATAGAGGCTGAAAATGTCTGCCTTTGACTGTGTCTTTGTGTCGAGTGATCGAGGTACATGATTATGTAAGCAGTGTGACAGCCCAAGGGCGCATGGGAATTAGGAATGAAGAAACTTTGTATATTTTTTGTGACTTATTCGAGCATGTAATTTACTGTAGCAAGTATCATATTCTTTAAAGTTACCCCGAAATGTGCAATTTCACCATATTTGGAGTTTTTAATGCATGTTGGAGTGCCAAGCAGTGAATCATCCTGTGTTAAATGTGAAAGATTTGTTCCATGGTTTACATCACTACAGACATTTATTTCTGTTTATACTTTCAGACTTTGCAATTATCACAATTCAAAATTCTAAATATATATTAGCTGAAATGAGAGATATATTCTGGATTGGACAGTCAGTTCCAAAGGCAAATAAGCTAAAAATGTAAGAACCACTTTGAAAATATTTGCTAGAATGTATGATTGGCTCCATTTCCAACATGTGTTTTTACTCTGTGGACAGGACTGACATCTAGTGATAGCTTGAAAACATTGGAACAGAAAGCATCGAATGATTTATCAGTCGGAGCCAGTGTAGGAATTGTTAAATGTTTCTATCAAGATATCCAGAGCAGACAAGAACCCGAGAACAGGTGAACATTTTCACCTGTTAAACCTTAAATTCTGGAAAGAGCAAATACGCTGCATTTTTCTTATTATTTTTGTTATGCCCTTTCTTGTTTGACGTGAAAATAACTCCCCTTTGCTAAATATATTCAAATTAATATGACAAATGTGTGTGAACGATGCAATAGCTATGAAAATGCGATCACAAAAATAACGGTTGGTCAGGTGATAAAATTTTGAATTTCTGATTCAAAAGGATATCACATATTGAACATTGGTTTTTTAGTATACTTGGCCCACACATTTTTCTTTGAATAAGATCTGTTTCGGCCGCAATCATTTGACATATTGGAAAATGTTAATACAGCTGGTATCATTTACTATTTCCATGCAGCTTTCTGAAATCGGTCTCAATTTTCTGCTTTGATTTTAAAGCCAGATGAGAAAAATATCAGCCATGATTGAATGGCGGAGCAGACTCGATGGGCCGAATGGCCTAATTCTGCTCCTATGTCTTATGGTCTTATGGCCAGGTCTGAGATTTTGACAGCACTGAAATTAATTGTAGAAAACTAATCTGACTAATGTTGTTTGATATATATATTCTATATATATATAGATATATATATCTAGATATATATATCTATATATATGGTAAGCTGATGGAGAGGATCCTGAGGGACAGGATATATGAGCATTTAGAGAGGTTTAGTATGCTCAAGAATACTCAGCATGGCTTTGTCAAAGGCAGATCGTGCCTTACGAGCCTGGTGGAGTTCTTCGAAAATGTGACTAAACACATTGACGAACAGAAAGCGGTAGATGTGGTTTATATGGATTTTAGCAAGGCGTTCGATAAGGTCCCCCATGCAAGGCTTCTAGAAAAAGTGAGAGGGCATGGGATCCAAGGGGCTGCTGCCCTGTGGATCCAGAATTGGCTTGCCCAAAGGAGGCAGAGAGTGGGTACAGATGGGTCTTTTTCTAAATGGAGGTTGGTCACCAGTGGTGTGCACCAGGGATCTGTTCTGGGACCCTTGCTGTTTGTCATTTTCATAAATGACCTGGATGAGGAAGTCGAGGGATGGATTGGTAAGTTTGCCGAAGACACGAAGGTTGGTGGGGTTGTGGATAGTCTGGAGGGATGTCAGAAGTTACAGAGGGACATGGATAGGATGCAAGACTGGGCGGAGAAGTAGCAGATGGACTTCAACCCAGATAAATGCGTAGTCGTCCATTTTGGCAGGTCAAATGGGATGAAGGAGTACAATATAAAGCAAAAGAGTCTTAGTACTGTAGAGGATCAGAAGTACCTTGGGGTCCGGGTCCATAGGACTCTAAAATCGGCCCCGCAGGTGGAGGAGGTGGTTAAGAAGGCGTATGGTGTGCTGGCCTTTATCAATCGAGGGATTGAGTTTAGGAGCCCGGGAATAATGATGCAGCTATATAGGACCCTCGTCAGACCCCACTTGGAGTACTGTGCTCAGATCTGGTCACCTCATTACAGGAAGGATGTGGAAAAGATTGAAAGGGTGCAGAGGTGATTTACAAAGAACAAAGAACAGTACAGCACAGGAAACAGGCCCTTCGGCCCTCCAAGCCTGTGCCGCTCCTTGGTCCAACTAGACCAATCGTTTGTATCCCTCCATTCCCAGGCTGCTCATGTGACTATCCAGGTAAGCCTTAAACGATGTCAGCGTGCCTGCCTCCACCACCCTACTTGGCAGCGCATTCCAGGTCCCCACCACCCTCTGTGTAAAAAACGTCCCTCTGATGTCTGAGTTATACCTCGCCCCTCTCAGCTTGAGCCCGTGACCCCTCGTGATCGTCACCTCCGACCTGGGAAAAAGCTTCCCACTGTTCACCCTATCGATACCCTTCATAATCTTGTACACCCCTATTAGATCTCCCCTCATTCTCCGTCTTTCCAAGGAGAACAACCCCAGTCTACCCAATCTCTCCTCATAGCTAAGACCCTCCATACCAGGCAACATCCTGGTAAACCTTCTCTGCACTCTCTCCAATGCCTCCACGTCCTTCTGGTAGTGCGGCGACCAGAACTGGACGCAGTACTCCAAATGTGGCCTAACCAGCGTTCTATACAGCTGCATCATCAGACTCCAGCTTTTATACTCTATACCCCGTCCTATAAAGGCAAGCATACCATATGCCTTCTTCACCACCTTCTCCACCTGTGTTGCCACCTTCAAGGATTTGTGGACTTGCACACCTAGGTCCCTCTGTGTTTCTATACTCCTGATGACTCTGCCATTTATTGTATAACTCCTCCCTACATTATTTCTTCCAAAATGCATCACTTCGCATTTATCCGGATTAAATTCCATCTGCCACCTCTCCGCCCAATTTTCCAGCCTATCTATATCCTGCTGTATTGCCCGACAATGCTCTTCGCGATCCGCAATTCCAGCCATCTTCGTGTCATCCGCAAACCTGCTGATTACACCAGTTATACCTTCTTCCAAATCATTTATATATATCACAAATAGCAGAGGTCCTAGTACAGAGCCCTGCGGAACACCACTGGTCACAGACCTCCAGCCGGAAAAAGACCCTTCGACCACTACCCTCTGTCTCCTATGGCCAAGCCAGTTCTCCACCCATCTAGCCACTTCTCCTTGTATCCCATGAGCCTTAACCTTCTTAACCAACCTGCCATGTGGGACTTTGTCAAATGCCTTACTGAAATCCATATAGACGACATCCACGGCCCTTCCTTCATCAACCGTTTTTGTCACTTCCTCAAAAAACTCCACCAAATTTGTAAGGCACGACTCCCTCTTACAAAACCATGCTGTCTGTCACTAATGAGATTGTTCCGTTCTAAATGCACATACATCCTGTCTCTAAGAATCCTCTCCAACAACTTCCCTACCACGGACGTCAAGCTCACCGGCCTATAATTTCCTGGGTTATCCCTGCTACCCTTCTTAAACAACGGGACCACATTCGCTATCCTCCAATCCTCAGGGACCTCACCCGTGTCCAAAGAAGCGACAAAGATTTCCGTCAGAGGCCCAGCAATTTCACCTCTCGTCTCCCTGAGCAGTCGAGGATAGATGCCATCAGGCCCTGGGGCTTTGTCAGTTTTAATGTTCCCTAAAAAACCGAACACTTCCTTCCTTGTAATGGAGATTTTCTCTAACGGGTCAACACTTCCCTCCGAGACACTCCCGGTTAACACGCCCCTCTCCTTCGTGAATACCGATGCAAAGTATTCATTTAGGATCCCCCCTATTCCCTTGGGTTCTAAGCATAATTCCCCTCCTTTGTCCCTGAGAGGTCCGATTTTCTCCCTGACAACTCTTTTGTTCCTAACGTATGAATAGAATGCCTTAGGATTCTCCTTAATCCTGCCTGCCAAGAACATCTCGTGACCTCTTTTTGCCCTTCTAACTCCCCGTTTGAGATCTTTCCTACTCTCTCTGTATTCCTCCAGAGCTCCATCTGTTTTCAGTTGCCTGGACTTAACGTACGCCTCCCTTTTCATTTTAATCAGATCCTCAATTTCCCTGGTTATCCACGGCTCTCGAATCCTACCTTTCCTATCTTTCCTTTTTACAGGCACATGCCTATCCTGCAGCCTTATCAATAGTTCCTTAAAAGACTCCCACATGCCAGACGCGGACTTACCCTCGAACATCCTCTCCCAATCAACATCCACCAATTCCTGCCTAATCCGGCTATAGTCAGCCTTCCTCCAAGTTAGCACCCTGCCCGTAGGACAGCACTCATCCTTGTCCATTACTATCCTAAAGTTAACAGAGTTGTGGTCACTATTTGCCACATGTTCCCCTACCGAAACTTTGACGACCTGACCGGGCTCATTTCCCAGAACTAGGTCCAGTATAGCCCCCTCTCTAGTCGGGCTATCTACATACTGTTCCAAAGAACCTTCCAGTATGCATTTTACAAATTCCTCCCCGTCCGGTCCCCCAGCTCTAAGCACTTTCCAGTCTGTGCCAGGGAAATTAAAGTCCCCCACTACAACAACCCTATGTTTTCTGCACCTATCCAGAATCTCCTGACATATCCTTTCCTCCACTTCCCGTGGGCTGTTGGGTGGTCTGTAGTACACCCCCAGCATTGTGACTGCACCCTTCCTGTTTCTGAGTTCCACCCACAGCGACTCAGTACATGACCCCTCTAAGTTGTCTACCCTCTGCACCGCGGTAATATGCTCCTTAACTAATATCGCTACTCTCCCACCTTTTTTAGCCCCTCCTCTGTCTCACCTAAAACACTTATACCCCGGAATATTCAGCTGCCAGTCCTGTCCTTCTTTTAACCAAGTTTCCGTCACCGCAACCACATCCAAATTCCGCACAAGCATTAAGGCCCTAAGTTCGTCTGTTTTACCCGTTACACTCCTCGCATTGAAGCAGATGCACTCCAGACCTCCAGGCCCAGTCAGGTCCTCCTCCTCCAGAGTGCTCCTCTTCTTAGCTAGCCTTGCCCTGGCCCCCAGCTCGACCCCAGCCTCAGTATTTACTGACCTCCTGTTTTGTTCCCCACCCCCCTGCCACACTAGTTTAAATCCTGCCGAAACACTCTAGCAAAACTCCCAGCCAGGATATTTGCTCCCTTCCAGTTAAGGTGTAACCCATCCTTTCTGTACAGTTGCCATCCTGACTTGAAGATTTCCCAGTTATCTATGAATTTAAAACCCTCCCTCTTGCACCAGTCCTTTACAAGGATGTTGCCTGGATTGAGTGGCATGCCTTATGAGGATAGGCTGAGGGAGCTCGGTCTTTTCTCCTTGGAGAGACGTAGGATGAGAGGAGACCGAATAGAGGTATATAAGATGTTGAGAGGCATAGATCGGGTGGACTCTCAGAGGTTTTTTCCCAGGGTGGAAATGGCTGCTACGAGAGGACACAGATTTAAGGTGCTGGGAGGTAGGTACAGGGGAAATGTTAGGGGGAAGTTTTTCACACAGAGGGTGGTGGGCGAGTGGAATCGGCTTGCATCAGTGGTGGTGGAGGCAAACTCAATAGGGTCTTTTAAGAGACTCCTGGATGAGTACATGGGATTTAATAGGATGGAGGGTTATAGGTAGGCCTAAAAGGTAGGGATATGTTCGGCACAACTTGTGGGGCCGAAGGGCCTGTTTTGTGCTGTAGTTTTCTATGTTTCTATACTTTGTAGTGCTGTCATACTGATTGATTTGGCTAGCTGTGGTTGATTGGCCAATATATCAAGCAAGTTCCATGCTATTCTGTGAACCCCCATGATGCACTGAGTACAGGGCTGCTTCGCAGCAATGACTCTGCAACCATCAGCCTGTTAAACAGTTGATTCAACAACTGCTCAAAATGTTTGCACTTAAAATTTTCAGTGAAGCTTCTTTCCCCCCATCTCTTTTTCGTTGCTTCTGAGCTGAACCAATGTGCACCATGGAACATTACGTAGCTGTTCCAGTTGCTGGGGGTGGATGTGAGGGGATGGGGGGATTATTGGGCGGTCGGTGTATGGGGGGTGAGGTATGGGGGGATAGGTGTGAGGGGGTGGGGGGTTATGGAGGAATGGGGTATGTGGGGGTAGGGTATGGGGGGGTGGGGAGGAGTGGGTGTGAGGGGCTATGGAGGGGTGGGGTATGGGGGGTGGGGGGGTGGGTGTGAGGGGGTTGGGGGGTATGGAGGGATGAGGTATGGGGGGGTGGGGGTGGGATATGGGGGGTTGGAGGTGGGTGGTGTGGTTGTCAGCAGTGAAATCACATGGTGCAATTATCCAAAGCTTTGCACCATTGCTGAGATCTCACATGTTGAACATGATGTATCAGAAAAGTTGGACGCCTGCAATTTCCCGTGCATGAATGCCAGAGGGCAGGACATCTCGGGAAAGGTCCCACAGAACATTCCAATGAACACCATGCTACATGTGGCGCCCAGCCAATGACATGGAATGTCAATACATTTGGACTTTTGAGTTATCCTCAGAATCCTTTATAGTTAATCAGTTAAGGCCAATAAACTTGAAAAACGACTGAGTTGTCATGTGCGTTTACTCATTAATGTACTGAATTGTGTAGAATATAAGAATAATTATTCATTAGCATTCAGCAGTGGCAAACTCTCCCTGAAGTGAATACTACAAATGAACTGCATTCATCACTACAAATAATTGCAGAAACAATCGGCCAGGACTTCAGTTCAAACTGGGGCTTTGATCACAGTGGGTTCTGATTGTAACAGTTCCAACTGTGCTTGGTATAGTTTCGTGGTTGTCATGAAACCTGATGATGACTTGAGGGGGCAGAAGGTGTTTGGGGGAGTAGAAGGTGCTTGGTGGTCTGGGGGAAGGGTAGATGGGAGTTATGGGGGTGCAGTCATTCACAGGGTTAGTTTTCTGGTTAGTTCCTCCTCTTGGTACACAAGCAGTGCTGTATTCAGTCCTTTGCGCTGATGGCGAATGCAAGCTCAAGATATCATAGAAATTTTTAAGTGAGATAATGAACCAACTGAGCAATCACACCTGCTGACCAATACGTGACCAGTTTCCAAGTTTAGCTAGCCAATAAGAAGAGAATTTGAGAATAGCAGGTTATTTTATTCAGACAACTCTCGCAGGCTTTCCATTGGATGATTGAGAAGTTAAATATAAATGAATGAAAATGCCTCAATTTTCTGATTCAAGAAACATGGACTAAAACAGAACAGAAAATGTCAAAAATGGAGGAGAGGGTATCTTTGCCAGTGATGAAGGTAATTGCTTTGTTGTGTGATGGAGTCTAGATAGGGTTTGGAGGATAGTCTCTTCTCCCAGAGTATGCTGCTTGTATCTGGAGGATGTTAATGCTTCAACCTGTAAATCCGCTTGTTTGCTTCTTTCTGGCGGTGTTTGTGACAGTACATCTGCGGTTGCTGGAAAACTTCCTTGCACATACTCAAGGATGGAGTCATTTCTCATCAAATTCAGCCTGAGCCAATTATATTCTGGGTGGTCTTGGCAATTTCTGTTTTGAAGGAAGGTGACGAGTGGCTTAAACTCTGTTTGAATTTTGAAACATAATCCCAATCAGAGAGTTTTTTGCATTCTTAGATTGCTGCCAATGCTTCTTTATCTATTGTGGTGTGCCATTATTCTGTTTCTGTTAGTGACCTCGAGGTATAGTAGACTGGTTTATGCTTCCTGTCTCATGCCCCCTAGTTCTGGTTTCACCTTCCAGTGATGTTCTTATGTTCCAATTATAGAATCCTTACAATGCAGAAAGAGGTCATTCAGCCCATCGCGCCTGCAATGACTCTCTGAAAGAGCATCCCACTCAAGCCCCACGCTCCACCCTATCCTTGTAACATGTGCATTTACCATGGCTAATCCACCTAACCTGGTCAGTAATTCGGAGTTGTAATATGCCAAGATTTCAGAAGAGATTAAACATTGTGTAATCCTTTCAACAGTATTTTCCTGGCTCATATTCCAGCTGTTGACCCTGTCTCAACAGATACCTCAAAGGTTCGTTGGTCTCTACCAAATTTGTGGAAACTTTTCTACTTGGTTTGAGCATCTCAGGAAAGTTTGAAGCTCTGTTATGTTCCTGGGTTGAAATTTTCAGATTGCTTTTAGTTTTTGTAGATCAACTCTGATTCCATTGGCTTGCACCATGTGACCTAGAAACTTGGTTTCATGAACTTGCATTTTTTTATTCAATGTTTGGCAACATGCTGTAAGATTCTCACAACTGCACTGACTCTGCAATAGATCTCATCTCTCATGAACCCTCGGAATGTGAATTCCTTTGGTGGTGCTCCCAGAAGACTGAAGACATTTCAAAATGATGATTGGCATATATTTCCCTGTTTTGGTGGGTTTTGACGCGTGGTCTACAAACGGAATGGTCCCACTCAATTGTCTCCATGGAACCTCTCTTGCCCTCCGAGCCAACGCCCAATTCTATTTCCTGAGTTCCGTTTACCTTGCAATCTGCATCTTTTACACTCGTGTTTAATCCTCGCTTGTCTGTTATAGATCTGATAATGCTTCACCTGTGACCCCCAAATACAATTCTGTTGTGAATCAGCTCATCTTTAAACAGTCCCGATCGATCTATAGTGCAAGGATCTTGTTGATGGATGCATCCATGCTTTTAACTAATCAATTTTTAGGTGTCCAGATCACCAACGACCTGTCCTGGTCCCCCCATGCCGACACTATAATTTAGAAAGCCCACCAACATAAAGAACAAAGAACAATACAGCACAGGAACAGGCCCTTCGGCCCTCCAAGCCCGCGCCGCTCCCTAGTCCAAATGAGACCATTCTCTGTATCCCTCTATTCCCACTCCGTTCATGTGGCTATCTAGGTAAGTCTTAAACGTTCCCAGTGTGTCCGCCTCCACCACCTTACCCGGCAGCGCATTCCAGGCCCCCACCACCCTCTGTGTAAAATACGTCCTTCTGATATCCGTGTTAAACCTCTCCCCCCTCACCTTGAACCTATGACCCCTCGTGAACGTCACTACCGACCTGGGAAAAAGCTTCCCACCGTTCACCCTATCTATGCCTTTCATAATTTTATACACCTCTATTAGGTCACCCCTCATCCTCTGTCTTTCCAGTGAGAACAACCCCAGTTTACCCAATCTTTCCTCATAACTAAGCCCTTCCATACCAGGCAACATCCTGGTAAACCTCCTCTGCACTCTCTCTAAAGCCTCCACGTCCTTCTGGTAGTGTGGTGACCAGAACTGGGCGCAGTACTCCAAATGCGGCCGAACCAACGTTCTATACAACTGCAACATCAGACCCCAACTTTTATACTCTATGCCCCATCCTATTGTTGTAGGGAAATATCCCTTTACCAGTGCAGAATAGAAGTCGAGTCGCAAATCAAGGTTCAAAGCGTGTCTTTATTGTACAATTGCTAGGATCCTAGGGAGATCCAACATAACCCGCTCCCTAACAGTGGGCTGGGCAGCTCGATCTCAATTAAATCACATCAGCGGTGTATCTTTATAGAGTTTCAAATTCGAGCGGGAACATTGGCTATATGTGTGTTATCTTATGTATTAAAATGGTCTATCAGTTTAAAAAGTCCCTAGGAAGTTTCGTCGATTAGCATTTGTATGGTGTGTGTTCGTGTTAATGGGATTACTTGGTCCTGCCCCGGTGTCTAAATGCGTTTCCCATTATCTTCTCTATGTGTCCTCTTATCTGAATTGATCTTATTGTTTCGTGTCTGTGTTTCCTGCTTGTGAGATTGAGTGTTAATGTCATCCTGTCCTGTTGGATGTCTGGAGTATTTCATTCTAATCTTTTATTCTTATATCTTAGTTTATCAGATTTTTATGTCTGCCTTGGCCGAATTGGTAATATTTCAGTGATAGCTTGGTTTTGATAACCCACTCTATGTCTCGTTTCGTAGGGATCTTGATCGTCCTTGGCCAGTTTAAAATGCAGCTGCGCGCTGTTGCTAGGCAGATTAGGGATCTTCCGTAGTACACATAGAACATAGAACAGTACAGCACAGAACAGGCCCTTCGGCCCACGATGTTGTGCCGAGCTTTATCTGAAACCAAGATCAAGCTATCCCACTCCCTATCATCCTGGTGTGCTCCATGTGCCTATCCAATAACCGCTTAAATGTTTCTAAAGTGTCTGACTCCACTATCACTGCAGGCAGTCCATTCCACACCCCAACCACTCTCTGCGTAAAGAACCTACCTCTGATATCCGTCCTGTATCTCCCACCACGAACCCTATAGTTATGCCCCCTTGTAATAGCTCCATCCACCCGAGGAAATAGTCTTTGAACGTTCACTCTATCTATCCCCTTCATCATTTTCTACACCTCTATTAAGTCTCCCCTCAGCCTCCTCCGCTCCAGAGAGAACAGCCCTAGCTCCCTCAACCTTTCCTCATATGACCTACCCTCCAAACCAGGCAGCATCCTGGTAAATCTCCTCTGTGCTCTTTCCAGCGCTTCCACATCCTTCTTATAGTGAGGTGACCAGAACTGCACACAATATTCCAAATGTGGTCTCACCAAGGTCCTGTACAGTTGCAGCATAACCCCACGGCTCTTAAACTCCAACCCCCTGTTAATAAAAGCTAACACACTATAGGCCTTCTTCACAGCTCTATCCACTTGACTGGCAACCTTTAGAGATCTGTGGATATGGACCCCAAGATCTCTCTGTTCCTCCACAGTCTTCAGAACCCTACCTTTGACCCTGTAATCCACATTTAAATTTGTCCTACCAAAATGAATCACCTCACATTTATCAGGGTTAAACTCCATTTGCCATTTTTCAGTCCAGCTTTGCATCCTATCTATGTCTCTTTGCAGCCTACAACAGCCCTCCAACTCATCCACTACTCCACCAATCTTGGTGTCATCAGCAAATTTACTGATCCACCCTTCAGCCCCCTCCTCTAAGTCATTAATAAAAATCACAAAGAGCAGAGGACCAAGCACTGATCCCTGCGGCACACCGCTAGCAACCTGCCTCCAATCCGAAAATTTTCCATCGACCACCACCCTCTGTCTTCGGTCAGACAGCCAGTTACCTATCCAATCGGCCAACTTTCCCTCTATCCCACACCTCCTCACTTTAATCATAAGCCGACCATGGGGGACCTTATCAAACGCCTTACTAAAATCCATGTATATGACATCAACTGCCCTACCTTCATCAACACACTTAGTTACCTCCTCAAAAAATTCTATCAAATTTGTGAGGCACGACTTGCCCTTCACGAATCCGTGCTGACTATCTCGGATTAATCCGCATCTTTCTAAATGGTCGTAAATCCCATCCCTAAGGACCCTTTCCATCAATTTACCAACCACCGAAGTAAGACTAACCGGTCTATAATTACCAGGGTCATTTCTATTCCCTTTCTTAAACAGAGGAACAACATTCGCCATTCTCCAGTCCTCTGGCACCATCCCCGTGGACAGCGAGGACCCAAAGATCAACGCCAAAGGCTCTGCAATCTCATCCCTTGCCTCCCACAGAATCCTAGGATACATTTCATCAGGCCCAGGGGACTTATCGACCTTCAGTTTATTCAAAACTGCCAAGACATCCTCCCTCCGAACATCTATTTCCTCCAGCCTATTAGCCTGTAACACCTTCTCTTCCTCAAAAACATGGCCCCTCTCCTTGGTGAACACTGAAGAAGAGTATTCATTCATCACCTCGCCTATCTCTACTGACTCCATACACAAGTTCCCACTACTGTCCTTGACCGGCCCTAACCTCACCCTGGTCATTCTTTTATTCCTCACATAAGAGTAAAAAGCCTTGGGGTTTTCCTTGATCCGACCCGCCAAGGACTTCTCATGTCCCCTCCTAGCTCTCCTAAGCCCCTTTTTCAGCTCATTCCTTGCTAACTTGTAACCCTCAATCGAGCCATCTGAACCTTGTTTCCTCATCCCTACATAAGCTTCCCTCTTCCTTTTCACAAGACATTCCACCTCTTTTGTGAACCATGGTTCCCTCACTCGGCCATTTCCTCCCTGCCTGACAGGAACATACCTATCAAGGACATCCAGTATTTGTTCCTTGAAAAAGTTCCACTTTTCATTAGTTCCTTTCTCTGACAGTTTCTGTTCCCAACTTATGCCCCCTAATTCTTGCCTAATCGCATCATAATTACCCCTCCCCCAATTGTAAACCTTGCCCTGCCGTACGGCCCTATCCCTCTCCATTGCAATAACAAAAGACACCGAATTGTGGTCACTATCTCCAAATTGCTCTCCCACAACCAAATCTAACACTTGGCCCGGTTCATTTCCCAGTACCAAATCCAATGTGGCCTCACCTCTAGTCGGCCCATCCACATATTGTGTCAGGAAACCCTCCCGCACACACTGCACAAAAACTGCCCCATCCAAACTATTTGACCTACAAAGGTTCCAATCAATATTTGGAAAGTTAAAGTCCCCCATGACAACTACCCTGTGACCCCCACACATATCCATAATCTGCTTAGCAATTTCTTCCTCCACATCTCTATTACTATTTGGGGGCCTATAGTAAACTCCTAGCAACGTGACCGCTCCTTTCCTATTTCTAACTTCAGCCCATATTACCTCAGTGTGCAGATCCCCCACGAAGTGCCTTTCCGCAGCCATTAAACTATCCTTGATTAACAATGCCACTCCTCCACCTCTTTTACCAGCTTCCCTACACTTAGTGAAACATCTATACCCCGGAACGTCCAACAACCATTCCTGTCCTTGTTCTACCCACGTCTCCATAATGGCCACAACATCGTAGTCCCAAGTACCAATCCACGCCCCAAGTTCATCTACCTTGTTCCGGATGCTCCTTGCATTGAAGTAGACACACTTCAACCCACCTTCCTGTCTACCAGTACCCACCCTTGACCCTGATACCTTCCCCAATACCTCACCACCCTCACTGACTTCTGGACTACAACTCCCTTTCCCACTCCCCTGACAAATTAGTTTAAACCCCCCTGAAGAGCCGTAACAAATTTCCCTCCGAGGATATTGGTGCCCCTCTGGTTCAGGTGCACCCCGTCCTGTTTGTACAGGTCCCACCTTCCCCAGAACGTGTTCCAATTATCCACGTATCTGAAACCCTCCCTCCTACATCATCCCTGCAACCACATATTTAACTGCACTCTCTCCCTGTTCCTCAACTCGCTATCACGTGGTACCGGCAACGTACCAGAGATGACCACATGTTTCGTCTTGGCTCTCAGCTTCCAGCCCAGCTCCAGAAATTCCTGCTTTAAATCCCCGTCCCTTCTCTTACCTATGTCATTGGTACCAATGTGCACCACGACTTGTGACTGTTTCCCCTCCCCCTTCAGAATCTGGAAAACACGGTCTGAGACATCACGGACCTTGGCATCCGGTAAGCAACACACCATCCGTGAGTCTCTTTTGCTGCCACAGAACCTCCTATCTATCCCTCTAACTAACGAGTCCCCAATAACTATCGCCCTCCCGCTCTCCCCCTTTCCCTCCCGAGCCACAGAGACGGACACAGTGCTGGAGATCCTCTCACTGCGGCTCCCCACTGGTATGTCATCCCCCTCAACCGTATCCAAAGCGGAATACTTGTTGCTAAGGGGAATGACCACCGGGGATCCCTGCACGGACTGCTTCCTTCCAGCCCCTCTCACCGTCACCCATCTGTTTTCAATCCTCGGAGTAACTGTATTCCTAAAGCTTGTGTCTATGGCCATCTCTGCGTCCCTGATGATCCTAAGTTCATCCAACTCCAGCTCCAGTTCCCTAACACGGTTTTGGAGGAGCTGCAGATGGGTGCACTTCCCACAGGTGTAATCAGTAGGGACACTGTCGTCGTCCCTCACCTCAAACATAGTGCAAGAGGAACATTGCACTGCCTTCACACCCATCCCCTCTAGATACCTTGCCAGTACCACGTAGAAAGTGCAAAAATGAATTCAACTCACCCCTGCTCGCCCTTTCAGCCGAAGCCCTGTGAGCCAAAGTCTTATAGCTCACACTCTGCTTCCCACACACTCCACTGCCCGCTCCCGACGCTGCCCGCTGTATACTGCAGCCTACCTTTTATACTTCACGCGCTTAAAAAACCCTTCCCAGACTCCTTTGCTGCCCACTTCTAGTTTTCACTTTAAACTTGAAAAACTGCTGTTAAAGTAAAGGCCAAAAAAATACACACACTAGCTGACTAATTAAATAAATAAACAATTCAATTAATCCAATTAATCTCTCACCAGCACTGCTGCCTTCAATCACCCCTCTCAGCTTGCTCCAGTGGATCAATGAAGTCTTTGAAATTCGCGAGTCTCTCAGCTGTGCAGGGGGGGACCCGATCGAATATCCATCCGGGGGTGCCCCTCTGCATTGTTGGCCCGTTTATGAGTGGTGCCAATTAGTCCAATAAGTAAATATGTTTGATGATGCAAAATATGGTTTTCTGGAAAATTTTCTCCTTCACTATAAAGGCAAGCTTGCCATATGCCTTCTTCACTACCTTTTCCACCTGTGACGTCACCTTCAAGGATCTGTGGACTTGCACACCCGGGTCCCTCTGCGTATCTACACCCTTTATGGTTCTGCCATTTATCGTATAGCTCCCCCCTACATTAGTTCTACCAAAATGTATCACTTCGCATTTATCTGGATTGAACTCCATCTGCCATTTCTTTGCCCAAATTTCCAGCCTATCTATATCCTTCTGTAGCCTCTGACAATGTTCCTCACTATCTGCAAGTCCAGCCATTTTCGTGTTGTCCGCAAACTTACTGATCACCCCAGTTACACCTTCTTCCAGATCGTTTATATAAATCACAAACAGCAGAGGTCCCAATACAGAGCCCTGCGGAATACCACTAGTCACAGGCATCCAGCCAGAAAAAGACCCTTACACTACCACCCTCGGTCTTCTGTGACCAAGCCAGTTCTCCACCCATCTAGCCACCTCCCCCTTTATCCCATGAGATCCAACCTTTTGCACCAACCTACCATGAGGGACTTTGTCAAACGCTTTACTAAAGTCCATATTGACGACATCCACGGCCCTTCCCTCGTCAACCATTCTAGTCACTTCTTCAAAAAACTCCACCAGGTTAGTGAGGCATGACCTCCCTCTCACAAAACCATGCTGACTATCGTTAATGAGTTTATTCCTTTCTAAATGCGCATACATCCTATCTCTAAGAATCCTCTCCAACAACTTCCCAACCACAGACGTCAAGCTCACCGGCCTATAATTTCCTGGGTTATCCTTCCTACCCTTCTTAAATAACGGGACCACATTAGCTATCCTCCAATCCTCTCTACTTTCTCAGAAGACTAAGAAAATTTGACATGTCAGCTACGACTCTCATCAACCTTTACAGATGCACCATAGAAAACATTCTTTCTGGTTGTGTCACAGCTTGATATGGCTCCTGCTCTGCCCAAGACCGCAAGGAACTACAAAAGCTCGCGAATGTAGCCCAATCCATCACGCAAACCAGCCTCCCATTCATTGACTCTGTCTACACTTCCCGCTGCCTCAGCAATGCAGGCAGCATAATTAAAAACCCCACGCACCCCGGACATTCTCTCTTCTACCTTCTTCCATTGGAAAAAAGATACAAAAGTCTGAGGTCACGTACCAACCAACTCAAGAACAGTTCTTTCCTGCTGTTGTCAGACTTTTGAATGGACATACCTCGCATTAAATTGATCTTTCTCTACACCCTAGCTATGACTGTAACACTACATTCTGCACACTCTCATTTCCTTCTCTATGATTAGTATACTTTGTAGAGCGTGCAAGAAACAATACTTTTCACTGTATGTTAATACATGTGACAATAATAAATCAAATCAAAAAATCAAATCAAATATATTCGGTTTAGCCCTCTGTTATTAAATTGCAATGGAAGCTGAAATAAGAATTGAAAGCTTGCAGGGTTTCTCCATAAGAAGGTGAAGTCTCATCAGCCCCTGCTTTGCTGTCCTGTCATCAGTGATAGATCCTACTACATAAAAAAATGTACTGACCTTGTCTTTTTGATCTTTTTTGTGTAATCCCGAAGCAGTACCTTTTGTGAACTCATTTCTCAAGCTTCCTCAGTTCTGGGCCTGTTGTGAGCCTTCTGTACTCTGGAATGGTTCTGCTGGATTCCATGTTTCTGGTGAGCCTTGGGATTGTTCCTGCTTCAGCACTGCTCTTTGTTGCTTCAGGCCTGTGTCCAGTCTCCTGGACAGTCTCTCAGCTTGTATCTGCTGCCCCTATGAAATCCCAAAGTCTTGGTTAGTCTTCATTTTTATTCGTTTGTCTTTCCTTTGAGCCTGTCTTTTCATGCCAGCCTTGCATCTTCATTTTAAGATTAGCTGGGTCCTTTGCTCAGTGTCACCATTGTGTGGTACAGACCTCGATGGGGGTTTTGAGGATTATCTATTCTCCCAAAGTATGTGCAAAGGGACTTGGGAGTCCTAGTCCAGGATTCTCTAAAGGTAAACTTGCAGGTTGAGTCCGTAATTAAGAAAGCAAATGTAATGTTGTCATTTATCTCAAGAGGCTTGGAATACAAAAGCAGGGATGTACTTCTGAGGCTTTATAAAGCACTGGTTAGGCCCCATTTGGAGTACTGTGAGCAATTTTGGGCCCCACACCTCAGGAAGGACATACTGGCACTGGAGCGGGTCCAGCGGAGATTCACACGGATGATCCCAGGAATGGTAGGCCTGACATACGATGAACGTCTGAGGATCGTGGGATTATATTCATTGGAGTTTAGGAGGTTGAGGGGAGATCTGATAGAAACTTACAAGATAATGAACGGCTTAGATAGGATGGACGTAGGGAAGTTGTTTCCATTAACAGGGGAGACTAGGACGCGGGGGCACAGCCTTAGAATAAAAGGGAGTCACTTTAGAACAGAGATGAGGAGAAATTTCTTCAGCCAGAGAGTGGTGGGTCTGTGGAATTCATTGCCACAGAGGGCTGTGGAGGCCGAGACGTTGAGCGTCTTCAAGACAGAAATTGATAAATTCTTGATTTCTCGAGGAATTAAGGGCTATGGGGAGAGAGCGGGTAAATGGAGTTGAAATCAACCATGATTGAATGGTGGAGTGGACTCGATGGGCCGAATGGCCTTACTTCCGCTCCTATGTCTTATGGTCTTATGCTGCTATGAGACCACAGTTCCTTTGTTTACAGCAAGTATTTTTTATATTTGGAACTCGATGTGAAGTTGGATCTCCACCTGTTTCCAGATCTCTCGAAATCCTCAATCAGGTCATTTGATGCTTTTGATATTAACTCAGTTTCAAAAAGCTGTAAATTGTGAGTATATGTCATTTTGTTTATTGCATTAGTTTGGGTCAAAGTTTAATTTCATTTCCTGTATTTTATTATTTTGAATGCAGCAGGGAACCTAAATATTTTCATCCGAAATTGAGAGGACAGGCTTATAATATCTAGTATCTTTATTGCCAGTGCTGCTTGCTGCTATTGGGAACAGTGAGCAGCCGAACTATGAAAGTGTGGCAGAAATGAGAGAGTGAATTGAAGATGATGTCCCAGACATTGTCCCAGGCCTTCCTTCAACGGTAACATCCGTAGGTCAGGATGTCATGATGTTCGACATTAGGTTTGGCACTTTTCAGTAGATTTGTTTTTCTAGATACCATTTGTCCATGTTTGTTCTTTTTGTTTGACAATGTTTATGTGAGTTTCTTTTATTTCCTCTTGGATTTTTTGGTCATGTTATTGTGTCACTGCAATGTCAATATACAGCCACTCTAAAACCTGGCAATCAATGACAGAAGTCAGAGAAAAAGAAAGTTAAAATTCATTGGATTATTTTTCAAATTAAACACCACAAAACTGGGAGTTACCATTGACCTGAAACTGAACTGCACTAGCCACACAAATATTGTGGCTACAAGAACAGGTCAAAGGCCAGGAATCCCGTGAGGAGTAACTCACCTCCTGACACTCCAAACAAGGCATGAGTCAAGTGTAAGGAATTAGAAAGTGTTGAGTAAGTTATATTTGTATTTGTGGGTGTTAGGAGCAAGACATAGCTTTAAGTTTAATTAATTTATTTCTTATTTGTGAAATCTCAGTTTAGTTTTATTTTCGAGAGGACATTCCAAGTTTGTACACTGGCTTTGTTAATGAGGTTTCATGACACTTGAAGTAGTTTAGCGAAGTGAAAAAACAAAGTTGACAAAACTGTGCTGTTGCTTAGCAACCAGGGAATAGAGAGAGACATACAGATATACACTTTCTGGGTCACCTTGTACATCTGTGTGGGGCACGGTGACACAGTGGTTAGCACCGCTGCCTCTCAGCGCCAGGGACCTGGGTTCGATTCCTAGCTTCGGTCACTGTCTGTGGAGTTTGCACATTCTCCCCATATCTACGTGGGTTTCCTCCGGGTGCTCCGGTTTCCTCCCACACTCCAAAGATGTGCGGGTTAGGTGGATTGGCTCTGCTAAATTGCCCCTTAGTGTCAGGGGGACTAGCTAGGGTAAATGCATAGGGTTATGGGGATAGGACCTGGGTGGGCTTGTGGTGTAGACTTGATGGGCCGAATGGCCTCCTTCTGCACTGTAGGGATTCTATGATTCTAACAGGCGGGACGTAGAAAATGACAAAGACCAAGTCTGAAGCCCAAGTAGAAGCCATCCAGGTCAAAGCAGCCCCACTTGATTGGCACCCGATCCATAACATTCACTCCCTGCAACACCAACACACAATGGCAGCAGAGTGTACCATCTACAAGATGCATTGCAGGAACTCACCCAGACTCCTTCGCCTTCCAAACCTACTACCTCTGCCATCTAAAAGGACAAGGGCAGCAGATGCCCATCACCAGCCCCCCCCCCCCCCCACCCCCCCCACCCCCCCCCCCCCCGACCCAATAGCACTGTGGGTGTACCTACCACGTGGACTGCAGCGGCTCAAGAAAACGGTTTTCACTACCACCTTCACAAGGCCAATTAGAGATGGGCAATAAATGCTGGCCTCGCCAGCGACACCCAAATCCCTGAATGAACTACCCATCTGCGACTCCTCAGATACTGAAGCAGTCTATGTCCAAATGCAACAAGATCTGGGCAATGTCCAGGCTTGGGCTGACAAGTCGCAAGTAACATTCACACCACACAGATGCCAGGCAATGACCATCACCAATAAGAGACATTTTAACCACCGCCTCTTGACATTCAATGGTGTAACCATCACTGAATCCCCCACTGTCAACAGCCTTGAGGTTACCATTGACCAGAAACTCAACTGGACTCACCACATAAACATAGTGCCTACAAGAGCAGGACAAAGGCTGGAAATCCAGCGGAGAGTAACTCACCTCCTGACTCCCCAAAGCCTATCCACCATTTACAAGGCACAAGTCAGGAGTGTGGTGGAATACTCCCCAATTGCCTGGATGGGCGCAGCTCCAACAACACTCAAGAAGCTTGACACCATTTAGGACAAAGCAGCCCATTTGATTGGCACTCCATCTACAAACATTCAATCCCTCCACCACTGACACTCAGTCGCAGCAGTGTGTACTATCTACAAGATGCATTGCAGCAATTCACTAAAGATCCTTAGACAGCACCTTCCAAACCCACGACCACTTCCATCTAGAAGGGCAAGCGCAGCAGATACATGGGAACACCACCACTTGCAAGATCCCCTCCAAGCCACTCACCATCCTGACTTGGAAATATATCACCTTTTTTTTATTGTCGCTAGGTCAAAATCCTGGAATTCCCTCCCTAATGGCACGTGGACTGCAGCAATTCAAGAAGGCAGCTCACCACCACCTTCTCAAGGACAACTAGGGATGGGCAATAAATGCTGGCCAGCCAGCGACGCCCATGTCCCACGAATAAACAAACAATGGATTGTGCAAAAGATGGAACAAGTGTAACAGCAGCCAATGTCACACTCTGATTTGAGTGAAGTGTGAGGATTATGTGACTATTCCTAAGCAGTGAATTATTTAGTATTATTCACCGCTCACCAAGTGTATATCAAATATAAATCTATGTCGGTCAGGGGATTGTCTTGGGAACTTCTTCCCCTACTCTATCAGAAAATATGATGCATTTATGTTCCAATATGTCTTTAAGAAAGCATACATCATTTCGGGGTTCACAAAATTATTTCAAAACTCCCAACTAACAAGTCACTTGATCGCTACAACATGGTTTGTTACTGCCAAATGCACAGTCACAAGTGGCCAAAGCAGAGCTCTGTGATTGGTTGCACCACCAGAAGGAGACCCTCTCGTACTGATACCCATCAACCTGTTAAACGGTGTTCTCTCTCACCACCCCCATCTACCTTGACCTCAGTATGCAGCTATTGAATATCACACTACTTTAGTGTGCAGTTGCATGTGTTACATTGTTGAAAGAGGTCACAGAGATATGGGGCTGGAAATCAATATCTCCATATAAAATGGGTGACATGAAGCTAAATTTTGGAGGGTAAATTGTGTGTACTGGGAGTGACTGTGGCTCCATATTGTCTCAGCTATTTGGTAAGCATCCGTGTCAAAAGCAGCAGCATCATTTAAACACGTTAGTCAGGGTCCGGTGCCTGAATTAAGACCCTTTTCTGAAATTGGTTACCATATGTAAAAATAGTAAAGTCACTGAAGTCCCAGATGACCATAGGCTGTGACTGGTGGTGATTTAACCACAGGGTCACCACACTTCAGTCGAGGGGCAAGGTTGAGAAGGCAGGGCCTTCATGAATAATCTCAATCGGTACGGGAATTGAATCCATGCTGTTGGCATTGCTCTGCATCACTAACCAGCGGTCCAGCCGACTGAGCTAAACCATATGCAGTGTAAGGATATCAGGCATATCAATGGTTAATGTGAGACTGGGAAACAGACCACCCACAGAGTAATGCAAAAGGAAACATGACCTGAGGCTGAAGAGAGTTGTGGACTAGAGACCTGTGTAGAAGCAAGTATGGAGTTCACTCAGAGCTTAGGATGATCCCTGATATGGAGGAATTGTCTTATGAGGAAAGGTTAATCAGGTTGGGCCTCTACTCATTGGAATTTCGAAGAATGAGAGATGATCTCATTGAAACATTTGGATTCTTAAGGGGCTTGACAGGGTAAATGGTGAGAGGATGTTTTCCCTTACGGGAGAGTCCAAGACTAGAGTCTCAGAATAAAGGGGCACTAATTTAATTCTGAGATGAGGAGGAATTTCTTCTCTGAGGGTTGTGTGTCCTTGGAACTCCTTGCCATAGAGAGCTGTGGGGGCAGAGTCCTTGTGTATGTTTAAGGCTGAGATAAGTTATTGATCAGTTATGGAATCAAGGGTTATGGGGAAAGTGCCAGAAGGTGGACGTGAGCAACGTCAGATCAGCCACGATCCTATTGAAAGGCGGAGCAGGCTCGAGGGGCTGAATGGCCTCCTCCTGTTCCTGTTTCTTGTTGTCTTATGGTCTTAGGCCATATCCTGTATATATACATACATAGCTATGTGTCATCAATAGAAATTTAATTTTCATCCGTACAAGACTCAAAACCTCTTCAGACGGTTGAACAGACATACAACACCATGCACATCTGAAAAGTCACCGCCTCAATGTGCACAGCAACTCATTGTAGGAATAATGAGTTAGCAGCTTCCATTGACAATATTTCCACCTTCAGCAAAGTACATCTCTGGATTGTTGCTTTTAACTTCCTTTCGCCTCATGTTTCTGATAGATTGCAGAATCTAAAAACTGATTCAAAGCATTTGCTTGTTCTCAGTTGCTGAACATGAGAACATTGTGGTGCTTACTACTGCGGCCCCCAAAGTGAAGGAGCAACAAGGAAAAGCTGCGCAATCTGCAAGGAGAGGGTTAAGAAGCAGCAGTACAGTTACCCAGACCGAAATACATCATATTGGAACCTCAGCTGCTCAGTTAAGGCTTCTGTTCGAGTGAGAACTAGAACACCAGGACATGAACTGGACTACCTGTGATCGTGAAGGGCACCGCGACTCTTCACCTTAATCCTCTAACCCCTTCTAAACTGCTTCTGGTGACATCAGCCAGTTTGCTGTGCACTTCTGGCTCTGATCTTCAGGTCGTCGTTGGCCTCTGGTATAGTACCAGAAGATTGGAGGTTAGCGAATGTTGTCCCATTGTTTAAGAAGGGGAACAGAGACTTCCCCGGGAATTATAGACCGGTGAGTCTCACTTCTGTTGTCGGCAAGATGTTGGAAAAAATTATAAGGGATAGGATTTATAGTTATTTGGAGAGTAATGAATTGATAGGTGATAGTCAGCATGGTTTTGTGGCAGGTAGGTCGTGCCTTACTAACCTTATTGAGTTTTTTGAGAAAGTGACCAAGGAGGTGGATGGGGGCAGGGCAGTGGACGTGGTATATATGGATTTTAGTAAGGCGTTTGATAAGGTTCACCATGGTAGGCTTCTGCAGAAAATGCAGATGTATGGGATTGGGGGTGATCTAGGAAATTGGATCAGGAATTGGCTAGCGGATAGGAAACAGAGGGTGGTGGTTGATAGTAAATATTCATCATGGAGTGCGGTTACAAGTGGTGTACCTCAGGGATCTGTTTTGGGGCCACTGCTGTTTGTAATATTTATTAATGATCTGGATGAGGGTATAGTTGGGTGGATTAGCGAATTTGCTGATGACACCAAAGTCGGTGGTGTGGTAGACAGTGAGGAAGGGTGTCGTAGTTTGCAGGAAGACTTAGACAGGTTGCAAAGTTGGGCCGAGAGGTGGCGGATGGAGTTTAATGCGGAGAAGTGTGAGGTAATTCACTTTGGTAGGAATAACAGATGTGTTGAGTATAGGGCTAACGGGAGGACTTTGAATAGTGTGGAGGAGCAGAGGGATCTAGGTATATGTGTGCATAGATCCCTGAAAGTTGGGAATCAAGTAGATAAGGTTGTTAAGAAGGCATATGGTGTCTTGGCGTTTATTGGTAGGGGGATTGAATTTAGGAGTCGTAGCGTTATGTTGCAACTGTACACAACTCTGGTGCGGCCGCACTTGGAGTACTGTGTGCAGTTCTGGTCCCCACATTACAGGAAGGATGTGGAGGCTTTGGAGAGGGTGCAGAGGAGGTTTACCAGGATGTTGCCTGGTATGGAGGGGAGATCCTATGAGGAGAGGCTGAGGGATTTGGGATTGTTTTCGCTGGAAAGGCGGCGGCTAAGAGGGGATCTTATTGAAACATATAAGATGATTAGAGGTTTAGATAGGGTGGATAGTGATAGCCTTTTTCCTCTGATGGAGAAATCCAGCACGAGGGGGCATGGCTTTAAATTGAGGGGGGGTAGTTATAGAACCGATGTCAGGGGTAGGTTCTTTACCCAGAGGGTGGTGAGGGATTGGAATGCCCTGCCAGCATCAGTAGTAAATGCGCCTAGTTTGGGGGCGTTTAAGAGATCCGTAGATAGGTTCATGGACGAAAAGAAATTGGTTTAGGTTGGAGGGTCACAGTTTTTTTTTTAACTGGTCGGTGCAACATCGTGGGCCGAAGGGCCTGTTCTGCGCTGTAATGTTCTATGTTCTATGTTCTATGTTCATAGCCTAGCATGATTTGTGTGAATTTAAATTAATTAAAAATAATTAAACTGCTTTATGCCATTGCGCCATCCCCATGGAATGCTTCCCCTGGTGCCGTGACTTAATGCCAGCGCGATTCTGGCTTTTGATAATGAGAACCAGTCGTGATGAGTTTATCTATGGGTTCCCTTTTATCCATAAAAGCAAATTACTGCAGATGCTGGAATCTGAAACCAAAAGAGAAAATGCTGGAAAATCTCAACAGGTCTGGCAGCATCTGTGAGGAGAGAAAAAAGCTGAATATCTCTCTGGGTTCTCCTTTATCCATGTTGCTTGTCACTTTCTCAAAGAACCTAATAAATTATTCAAACACGACTTCTGTTTCACAAAACCTGGTTGACTTTCCCTAATTGCATTAAAATTTTCTAAGTATCTGGCTATAACATTTTAGAACATAGAACATAGAACAGTACAGCACAGAACAGGCCCTTCGGCCCACGATGTTGTGCCGAGCTTTATCTGAAACCAAGATCAAGCTATCCCACTCCCTATCATCCTGGTGTGCTCCATGTGCCTATCCAATAACCGCTTAAATGTTCCTAAAGTGTCTGACTCCACTATCACTGCAGGCAGTCCATTCCACACCCCAACCACTCTCTGCGTAAAGAAACTACCTCTGATATGCTTCCTGTATCTCCCACCATGAACCCTATAGTTATGCCCCCTTGTAATAGCTCCATCCACCCGAGGAAATAGCCTTTGAACGTTCACTCTATCTATCCCCTTCATCATTTTATAAACCTCTATTAAATCTCCCCTCAGCCTCCTCCGCTCCAGAGAGAACAGCCCTAGCTCCCTCAACCTTTCCTCATAAGACCTACCCTCCAAACCAGGCAGCATCCTGGTAAATCTCCTCTGCACTCTTTCCAGCGCTTCCACATCCTTCTTATAGTGAGGTGACCAGAACTGCATACAATACTCCAAATGTGGTCTCACCAAGGTCCTGTACAGTTGCAGCATAACCCCACGGCTCTTAAACTCCAACCCCCTGTTAATAAAAGCTAACACACTATAGGCCTTCTTCACAGCTCTATCCACTTGAGTGGCAACCTTTAGAGATCTGTGGATATGAACCCCAAGTTCTCTCTGTTCCTCCACAGTCTTCAGAACCCTACCTTTGACCCTGTAATCCACATTTAAATTAGTCCTACCAAAATGAATCACCTCACATTTATCAGGGTTAAACTCCATTTGCCATTTTTCAGCCCAGCTTTGCATCCTATCTATGTCTCTTTGCAGCCTACAACAGCCCTCCACCTCATCCACTACTCCACCAATCTTGGTGTCATCAGCAAATTTACTGATCCACCCTTCAGCCCCCTCCTCTAAGTCATTAATAAAAATCACAAAGAGCAGAGGACCAAGCACTGATCCCTGCGGCACTCCGCTAGCAACCTGCCTCCAATCCGAAAATTTTCCATCCACCACCACCCTCTGTCTTCGATCAGGCAGCCAGTTACCTATCCAATCGGCCAACTTTCCCTCTATCCCACACCACCTCGCTTTCATCATAAGCCGACCATGGGGGACCTTATCAAACGCCTTACTAAAATCCATGTATATGACATCAACTGCCCTACCTTCATCAACACACTTAGTTACCTCCTCAAAAAATTCTATCAAATTTGTGAGGCACGACTTGCCCTTCACAAATCCGTGCTGACTATCCCGGATTAATCCGCATCTTTCTAAATGGTCGTAAATCCCATCTCTAAGGACCTTTTCCATCAATTTACCAACCACCGAAGTAAGACTAACCGGTCTATAATTACCAGGGTCATTTCTATTCCCTTTCTTAAACAGAGGAACAACATTCGCCATTCTCCAGTCCTCTGGCACCATCCCCGTGGACAGCGAGGACCCGAAGATCAACGCCAAAGGCTCTGCAATCTCATCCCTTGCCTCACAAAGAATCCTAGGATACATTTCATCAGGCCCAGGGGACTTATCAACCTTCAGTTTATTCAAAACTGCCAGGACATCCTCCTTCCGAACATCTATTTCCTCCAGCCTATTAGCCTGTAACACCTTCTCTTCCTCAAAAACATGGCCCCTCTCCTTGGTGAACACTGAAGAAAAGTATTCATTCATCACCTCGCCTATCTCTACTGACTCCATACACAAGTTCCCACTACTGTCCTTGACCGGCCCTAACCTCACCCTGGTCATTCTTTTATTCCTCACATAAGAGTAAAAAGCCTTGGGGTTTTCCTTGATCCGACCCGCCAAGGACTTCTCGTGTCCCCTCCTAGCTCTCCTAAGCCCCTTTTTCAGCTCATTTCTTGCTAACTTGTCACCCTCAGTCGAGCCATCTGAACCTTGTTTCCTCATCCCTACATAAGCTTCCCTCTTCCTTTTCACAAGACATTCCACCGCTTTCGTGAACCATGATTCCCTCACTCGGCCATTTCCTCCCTGCCTGACAGGGACATACCTATCAAGGACATCCAGTGTTTGTTCCTTGAAAAAGTTCCACTTTTCATTAGTTCCTTTCGCTGACAGTTTCTGTTCCCAACTTATGCCCCCTAATTCTTGCCTAATCGCATCATAATTACCTCTCCCCCAATTGTAAACTTTGCCCTGCCGTATGGCCCTATCCCTCTCCATTGCAATAACAAAAGACACCAAATTGTGGTCACTATCTCCAAAGTGCTCTCCCACAACCAAATCTAACACTTGGCCCGGGTTCATTTCCCAGTACCAAATCTAATGTGGCCTCACCTTTGTCGGCCTATCCACATATTGTGTCAGGAAACCCTCCTGTACACACTGCACAAAAACTGCCCCATCCGAACTATTTGACCTACAAAGGTTCCAATCAATATTTGGAAAGTTAAAGTCCCCCATGACAACTACCCTGTGACCCCTCCACATATCCATAATCTGCTTAGCAATTTCTTCCTCCACATCTCTATTACTATTTGGGGGCCTATAGTAAACACCTAACAACGTGACCGCTCCTTTCCTATTTCTAACCTCAGCCCATATTACCTCAGCGTGCAGATCCCCCTTGAATGACCATGGGTCATTTTTAATAATAAATTCTAGCATTTTACCAGTGACAGATGTTAGACTAACTGGCCTGTAGTTTCCTGCTTTCTGTCATCCTCCTTTCTTAAATAAAGGAGTTACATTTCCAATTGCTAATCTGATAGGGCTGTTCCAGAATCTAGAGTTATAGAAAATGAAAACCAATTCATCCATTATCTCTGCAGCCCCTTGCTTGAAGACCCTGGGGTGCAGGTCATCAGGTCCTGGGGACTTGTCAACCTTTAGTTCTAATAGTTTTCCCAACACCTTTCCCTTATGATTGTAATCGAGTTCCTTCAGCTCTTGATTAAGAATATTTTGGGATGTTATTTGTGTCTTCTACAGTGAAGGCAGACACAAACATCTGTTCAATGCATCTGCCATTTCCTTATTTTCCATCGTTAATTCCTCAAACTCGCTCCCTAGATGGCCAAAGCTCACTTTAGATATTCTGTTAAATTTTAAATACTTGTGGGAACTCTTCCTATCTTTTTATATTTCTAGCAAGCTTTATTTTCTTATTTAATTGCTACCTCATTACTTTGGAGTCATTCTTTGAGGGATTTTATATTCTGTCCAAGCCTTTTTCCTGTCACTAATCTTTGTGGAATTGTATCTCTTTTCTTTCAGTTTGATTGTGGTGATTGTCCCTCTAAGGGTAACACAGCAGATGAGGGTCACCTGGCTTGAGAGACCAATTAAGACTGAAAGTGGGTAATCACCCCCGGGGGTGGGGGGGAGGGGTGGGGGGGGAGGGGTGGAGGGGGTGGGGGGGCGGTGGGGGGGTGGGGGGGTGGGTGGGGTGGGGGGGTGGTGGTGGGGGGCTGGGGGGGTGGGGGGGTGGTGGGGGAGGGGAATTAAAGGTTCAGGTGCACCCATGGAGTTAAATTTATTCAGGCTTTCTAGTTTTAATAGCTAGTGGACATATTTCCGGAGCTTCGGCAACTTTCCACGGTCATTGAGACTGCTGTAGGTTGGGAAGCCTTTGATCAGTGAGATTGAAGAGATGCTTCAACACTACCTCTCAGACAATGTTTTCAGTGCTCGACAGGCAATTACCAACTTCTTGGAAGTCACTTCACCTGTCTCGCACTTCATTAAACTTCAGCTGTGTAGTGTTCAATGGTTCGTTTCATCTGTTTGATTCTGAGGGCCTGGTAACTGATCCTTGTACACTTGCTTGATTACATGAGTGATGCAGTTGAGTCAGTTTCCTCCATTCCCCAGTCATTAACTTTCTGGAGTTAACTTTGCCCATTTGGTGGATAGTGTAGACGATAGTTGTAAACTCCAAAATCATATAGATAGGTAAGTGGAGTGGGCGGGAAAGTGGCAGATGAAGTTCAACTCTGATCAGTGAGAGGTAATACATTTAGAGGGGTTAAACAGTCGAAGGAAATAGACAGTAAACGGGAATATATTGAGAGGGATAGGTGAGAGATCTTGGTGTGCAAGTGCCCGAGTCCCTGAAGCTCGCAGTACAGGTAGAGAAGATTATAAAAATAGCATATGAAATGGTCTCCTTGATTGGCAGAGGTATAGAAGTATGTAAAGTCGGGATAGAATGATGAAACTGTTTCAGACATCGGCGAGGCCACAGCTGGAATATCGTGTGCAGTTCTGGTCACCACATTGCAGGAAGGACATAATTGCTCTGGAGAGAGTGCAGAGATGATTTATTAGATTGCCAGGGCTGAAGTATTGTAGCTACGAGGAGAGATTGGATAGGTTGAGGTTGTTTTCCTTGGAACAGAGAAGACTGAGGGATGATATGATTGAGGTACAAAATACAATAGTGAGGGGGAGGGAGAGAGTAGGCAGGGAGGAACCTGTTTCCCTTGGCAGATAGTTCAAAAACCAGGGGTCATAGGTTCAAGCTAAGAGGCGGTAAATGTAGAGGGGACATGATGAAGAACCTTTTTACACAGAGGGTGGTGGGTGTCTGTGATGCGCGACAATCAAGCACGAGGAACAAGGCTTCAGCTATTGAAGGCTTTTATTAGCAAACAATGGAACTAACTAACACGAGTACACCAGTTCAGACTGGAAGGGTCCCGCCTGAGCAGAGGGTCTTATACCTCTCCCCAGGAGGCGGGGCCCGACCGGGATGTGCCATAACAACATCTACCACAGGTAAACACCCTAACCCAACAACATTATACAACCCCCACAGTGGCAACACCCTAACCCAACAGTAACATAGGCATAACCCACAGTGGTAACCAACGATGGTTCACCACATTCACCCCTCCTTTAAAAACAAAGGCCGGCGGGGTGCGAAAACAGGTCACATATATACAAAATTCACAAGTCCAGACGGTCTGGAGGACCGCACCGTCGCTGTGATCTCCTCAACACCGGTTGCGACACCGGAGCAGGTGCTTGCGGTGGCGTTCTCTCCAAAACAGCGTCCGGCTGTCCCCTCGAGGACTCCCGGGCCGGTTGACCCTGGTGAGGCGATGGTGCAGGGGATCCTGGAACCTTCTGTGGTGGCGCCGATCTCCGAGTCTCAGGCAAGCTGTACATGGGAGTATAACTGCTATGCACTGGTCCCGGTGCTGACCGCGCCACGTCTGGGGAAGAAATAAGTGATAGGGGATTCGTGACAGGGGGTATGGGAGCGACAGGAGTTGCTACGTCCCCTGCGGGCGCCAGGTCTCGAATCGAGACTGTGTCCTCTCGCCCGTCAGGATATGCCACATAGGTATACTGAGGGTTGGCGTGGAGGAGTTGGACCGGTTCGACCAAGGGGTCGGACTTGCGGGCCCTCACATGTCGCCGCAGAAGGACGGGTCCTGGGTACGTCAACCAGGCTGGTAAGGAGATCCCCGAGGACGACTTCCGAGGGAATGAGAACATCCTCTCGTGGGGAGTAGCATTGGTTGCCGTACACAGGAGGGAGCGAATGGAATGAAGCGCATTTGGAAGGACCTCCTGCCAACGGGAGACTGGAAGGCCCCTGGACTTCAGCGCCAGTAGGACAGCCTTCCAGACTGTAGCATTCTCCCTCTCCACCTGTCCGTTACCCCTAGGGTTGTAGCTCGTGGTTCTACTAGAGGCAATCCCGTATGAGAGCAGGAATTGCCTCAAGTCGTTACTCATGAACGACGAGCCCCTGTCGCTATGTATGTAGCAGGGGTACCCGAACAGGGTAAAAAGATCACTGAATGCCTTAATCACTGTGGCAGTCGACGTGTCCGCACAGGGGACAACAAACGGGAACCGGGAGTATTCATCTATTATATTGAGAAAATAGACATTCCGGTCCGTTGAGGGAAGGGGGCCCTTAAAATCCACACTCAGCCTCTCGAAGGGGCGAGTGGCCTTGACCAATTGTGCCCGGTCCGGTCGATAAAAGTGCGGTTTGCATTCCGCGCAAATCCGACAGCTTCTTGTCACTGACCTGACATCCTCCACCGAGTAGGGCAGGTTGCGGGCTTTTACGAAGTGGTAGAGTCGGGTGACTCCAGGATGGCACAGGTCATTGTGGAGGGCCTTCAAGCGGTCCTCCTGCATGATGGCGCATGTTCCGCGCGAGAGGGCATCCGAGGGCTCATTGAGCTTCCCTGGACGATACATAATATCGTAATTATAGGTGGAGAGCTCAATTCTCCACCGCAAGATCTTATCATTCTTGATCTTGCCCCTCTGCGTGTTACTGAACATAAACGCCACGGATCGTTGATCCGTGATCAGGGTGAACCGCTTCCCCGCCAGGTAATGGCGCCAGTGTCTGATGGCCTCCACAATGGCCTGAGCCTCCTTCTCCACCGCTGAGTGCCGAATTTCGGGGCCTTGAAGGGTGCGGGAAAAAAACGCGACGGGCCTGCCTGCCTGGTTTAGTGTGGCGGCCAGGGCGAAATCAGATGCATCACTTTCCACCTGAAAAGGGATGGATTCGTCCACCGCGTGCATCGTGGCTTTCGCAATGTCGCTTTTCAAAGCCTTGAAGGCCAATTGGGCCTCCGGCATGAGTGGGAAGGTCGTAGACTTGATGAGCGGACGGGCTTTGTCCGCGTAGTTGGGGACCCACTGCGCATAATACGAAAAGAAGCCGAGGCATCTCCTCAGTGCTTTTGTGCTAGCGGGCAAGGGAAGTTCAGTAAGGGGGCGCATACGGTCTGGATCAGGGCCGATGACCCCGTTTTCCACCACGTATCCAAGGATAGCTAACCTGCGCGTACGGAATACGCACTTCTCCCTGTTATAGGTCAGATTCAGGCGAGATGCAGTGCGCAGAAAGTTTTGGAGATTCGTGTCATGGTCCTGCTGGTCATGGCCGCAGATGGTGACGTTATCCAGGTACGGGAAGGTAGCCCGCAACCCGTTCTGGTCCACCATTCGGTCCATAGC
This sequence comes from Mustelus asterias, assembly GCF_964213995.1. Classification (NCBI taxonomy): domain Eukaryota; kingdom Metazoa; phylum Chordata; class Chondrichthyes; order Carcharhiniformes; family Triakidae; genus Mustelus; species Mustelus asterias. The sequence goes on along the minus strand of NC_135818.1, from coordinate 352,623 downwards.
ACGCTGGAAGACCGAGACCCCATTGGTGACACCAAATGGAACCCTAAGAAACTGGCATAGACGACCATCCGCCTCAAAAGCCGTGTATTGTCGGTCCTCTGGGCGGATGGGGAGTTGATGGTAGGCAGACTTAAGGTCTATGGTAGAGAACACCCGGTACTGCGCAATCTGATTGACCATATCAGATATGCGCGGGAGAGGATACGCATCCAGCTGCGTATAACGGTTAATGGTCTGACTGTAGTCGATGACCATCCGAGGTTTGTTCCCGCTTTTAACCACCACGACCTGCGCTCTCCACGGACTAGCACTGGCCTGTATGATCCCTTCTTTGAGGAGCCGCTGAACCTCAGATCTGATAAAGATCCGGTCTTCAGCGCTGTAACGCCTACTCTTAGTAGCGATGGGCTTGCAGCCTGGTACCAGATTCTTAAATAAAGAAGGTGTGGTGATTTTTAGTGTGGAGAGATTGCATGCGGGGCGCTTTGGGCAATTTGGAGGCTGCGGCTGATTCCCTACTGCCAGTGAAGGGAGTGGCCCACCGTACTGTAGGATCACACTCTTCATGTGGACCATAAAGTTTAGTCCGAGGAGAATTGGCGCACAAAGGTGCGGTAACACAAGGAGCCTGTATCGCTCGTAAATTGTGCCCTGCACCTCTAGGGTTACCATACAACGTCCTTGGATCGGTACAGACCGGGACCGTGATGCCATGGAAATTGTCTGTTTGGCAGGTAGAACCCGGAGTCCACACCTTTTTGCAGTGTCAGGGTGAATAAAACTCTCGGTGCTCCCACTGTCAAACAGACAATACACAGTACGACCATTTACCTTGATGTTCATCATGGAATTGTCAAGCCTGTGATGCTTTAGAACATAGAACATTACAGCGCAGAACAGGCCCTTCGGCCCACGATGTTGCACCGACCAGTTAAAAAAAAACTGTGACCCTCCAACCTAAACCAATTTCTTTTCGTCCATGAACCTATCTACGGATCTCTTAAACGCCCCCAAACTAGGCGCATTTACTACTGATGCTGGCAGGGCATTCCAATCCCTCACCACCCTCTGGGTAAAGAACCTACCCCTGACATCGGTTCTATAACTACCCCCCCTCAATTTAAAGCCATGCCCCCTCGTGCTGGATTTCTCCATCAGAGGAAAAAGGCTATCACTATCCACCCTATCTAAACCTCTAATCATCTTATATGTTTCAATAAGATCCCCTCTTAGCCGCCGCCTTTCCAGCGAAAACAATCCCAAATCCCTCAGCCTCTCCTCATAGGATCTCCCCTCCATACCAGGCAACATCCTGGTAAACCTCCTCTGCACCCTCTCCAAAGCCTCCACATCCTTCCTGTAATGTGGGGACCAGAACTGCACACAGTACTCCAAGTGCGGCCGCACCAGAGTTGTGTACAGTTGCAACATAACGCTACGACTCCTAAATTCAATCCCCCTACCAATAAACGCCAAGACACCATATGCCTTCTTAACAACCTTATCTACTTGATTCCCAACTTTCAGGGATCTATGCACACATACACCTAGATCCCTCTGCTCCTCCACACTATTCAAAGTCCTCCCGTTAGCCCTATACTCTGGTCCAGAGAGATCGACGCCACCGTTGGCCCCTGGGCGTCACTGCATGCAGCCGAGGTTGATACTGAGGACCCCTGCTGGTCGCTCCTAGTCGTCGTTGACCATGATGGCCGCCCCCATGAATCGCACGTGGGTGAGGGCGCCAAGCGTAGCGACTCCTGGTGGTCTTCCTCCTCCTCCGTCAGCCACGATGGCGCCGTCCTGGATTCGCACGTGGTCGGGCCTCGCGGGTACTGCGACGCCGAAGTAGATTGTCTCCGCTCTGGAGGGTCACAGGCTGCACTGCCGTTTTTGGGCTTTGACCTGCAAACTTTAGCATAGTGCCCCTTTTTACCACACTGACTGCAAATCGCCGTTTTTGCAGGACACTGTTGCCGTGGATGCTTGGCTCCGCTGCAAAAATAGCATCGCTGGCCGCCTGGAGCTGCCGCCGTCGTCGGATCGATATGGGAGCGCGAGCCCGTGGGGCGAGGAGGGATTTGTGCTTGCTCTTGCCACGTTGTCTCCACGTGGTCCTCGGGGTACAGCGCCAAGCTTTTCGACGCTGCCTCCAGCATCTCAGCCATCTCCATCGCTTGGGTCAAGTTGAGGTTCCCTTTCTCTAATAGCTTAAGCCGGATGTATGAGGACCCTACCCCTGCTACGAACGCATCTCGGGCGAGGTCGTACATATATTGCTCTGCCGACACATCTTTGCAGTCGCAACCCCTGGCAAGCTGCAGGAGCTCATTGGCGTAGTCCTCCATGGTTTCGCCCGACTGCCGACGTCGTGTAGCGAGGAGGTAACGAGCGTGGATCTCGTTGGGTGGTCTCGTGTATCGTTTCTTCAAGAGCTCGATGGCCCTCGGGTAAGTGGTGGCCGCACGAATCGCAAGATAGATCGTGTCGCTTACCCTCGCGTGGAGGACCTGGAGTTTGTCGTCGTCTGTAGTAACAGCTGCAGAGGCTGCCAGGTAGTCTTCGAAACACTTCCACCAGTGGTCGAAGGTGTTAGCGGCACCGACCGCACGTGGGTCCAGCGCCAGACGCTCTGGTTTTAGTATTTGTTCCATACTCCCTTTACTGTCGAGAGTTTTATGTTTGCTAATAAAATTGATGCGCGACAATCAAGCACGAGGAACAAGGCTTCAGCTATTGAAGGCTTTTATTAGCAAACAATGGAACTAACTAACACGAGTACACCAGTTCAGACTGGAGGGGTCCCGCCTGAGCAGAGGGTCTTATACCTCTCCCCAGGAGGCGGGGCCCGACCGGGATGTGCCATAACAACATCTACCACAGGTAAACACCCTAACCCAACAACATTATACAACCCCCACAGTGGCAACACCCTAACCCAACAGTAACATAGGCATAACCCACAGTGGTAACCAACGATGGTTCACCACAGTCTGGAATTCACAGCCTGGTGGAGGCAGAGACTCTAAACTCTTTTAAAAAGTACCTGGATCTGTACCTTAAGTGCTCTAAACTACAGAGTTATGGTCCGGGTGCAGGAAACTGGAGCCAAGCCGGGACTTGAACCTGGGTCCCTGACATTGTGAGGCAGCAGTGCCAACCATTGTGCCACCATGCCGCTTCCTTCAATAAACTCAGAATGAGTAATTTATTACAAACAACATTTTTTAAGGTAAGTTTCAAGAACTGGTACATTCACAATTGTACTCTGGAAATATAATTATTTACCCTTTATAAAATATCCCAGCATGCACACACATACACAAACAGACAAAGGACAAACAGACAGCATCTCTGCAGAGATGGCCTTTGGAGGATAGGCTTTATAACATTGATGCGCGATTAATTCACTCGGGAGGCTGGATCGTACCCGGGAAATAAAGGCTTTTATTAGTAACAAGAATGGAGCATACTGCTTAACAATGCAATCCCAGACTAAAGGGTCACCAGGCAGTGCAGTGACCTTTATACTCCTACAGGTAGGCGGAGCCAACCGGAGTGTACCACAGAACAATACCAACAGGTGGAACACCCCAACCCTAACCCCAACAGTAACAAGAGTAACATATGTACAAGTACCCATAGTGCTAACCATCTATGGTTCAGTACCCATAGTGGTAACCATCTATGGTTCACCACATTCACCTCTCCTTTAAAACAAAGGCCGGTGGGGCAAAAAACAGTACGAACTGTCCATATATTCACAAGTTCAGTCGTATCGGAGGGCCGCACCGTCTCTGCGACCTCCTCAACACTGGCGGTAGCGCCGGTTCTGGTGACCGTGATGACCCTCTCTCCAAGGCGGTGTCCAGTGACTCCTCCAGTTCCTCACGGACGGGTGGACCACGAGGTGGCGACAATCTCCTGGACTCAGGAACGCCCCGAGGTGGCGACAATCTCCTGGACTCAGGCAAGCTGTACACGGAAGTAAGAGGATTAAGTGGTGGTCCCGATACTGCCCGCGCCGTGTCAGGAGGGGAGATAAAGGGCAAGGGGTCCCTAACCAGGGGTGCGGGAGCGACGGGGGTTTTCAGGTCCCCTGCAGGCGCCAGATCTCGAATAGAGACCGTGTCCTCTCGCCCGTCAGGATATGCTACATAGGCATATTGAGGGTTGGCGTGGAGGAGATGGACCTGTTCAGCCAAGGGGTCGGACTTGCAGGTCCTAACATGCCGCCCCAGGAGGACAGGTCCTGAGTACGTCAACCAAGACGGCAGTGAGGTCCCAGAGGAAGACTTCCTCGGGAAGGTAAACATCCGCCCAGGTGGGGTAGCGTTGGTTGCCGTACACAGGAGGGACCGGATTGAATGGAGCGCATCAGAAAGTACCTCTTACCAATGGGAGACTGGAAGACCCTTAGATCTCAACGCCAGTAAGACAGCCTTCCAGACTGTAGCGTTTTCTCTTTCGACCTGCCCGTTACCCCTGGGGTTGTAACTCATAGTCCTACTTGAGGCAATCCCTTTAGAGAGCAGGTATTGCCTCAAGTCGTCACTCATAAACGACGAACCCCTATCACTGTGGATATAACTGGGGTAACCAAACAGGGTGAAAAGATCCCGCAATGCTTTGATAACTGTGGCAACGGTCATGTCTGAACAGGGAATGGCAAAAGGGAATCGGGAGTACTCGTCAACCACGTTGAGGAAGTACACATTCCGATCTGTCAAAGAAAGGGGGCCCTTGAAATCAACACTCAGTCTTTCAAAAGGCCGAGTGGCCTTAATGAGGTGTGCCCTGTCAGGTCGGTGTGTGCGGCTTGCATTCAGCACATACCTGGCAGCTTCGAATTATCGACCTGACATCCTCTACGGAGTAGGGTAGATTCCGGGCCTTTACAAAATGGAAGAGCCGAGTGATCCCCGGATGACAGAGATCATTGTGGAGGGCCTGTAGCCAGTCCTCCTGCACACTGGCACATGTTCCACGCGACAGGGCATCTGAGGGCTCATTGAGCTTCCCCGGACGGTACATGATATCATAGTTGTAGGTGGAGAGTTCGATTCTCCACCTCAAGATTTTATCATTTTTGATCTTACCCCTTAACGTGTTGTTGAACATGAATGCCACGGACCGCTGGTCCGTGAGCAGGGTGAATCGTTTTCCAGCCAAGTAATGGCGCCAATGCCGGACAGCCTCCACAATGGCCTGAGCCTCTTTTTCCACAGCAGAGTGCTGAATTTCAGGGCCTTGGAGGGTGCGAGAGAAAAAGGCGACGGGCCTGCCCGCCTGGTTAAGTGTGGCGGCCAGGGCGAAATCAGATGTATCACTCTCCACCTGGAAGGGGATGGACTCATCGACAGCGTGCATCGTGGCTTTCGCGATGTCAGCTTTTATTCCTTCAAAGGCTAAGCGAGCCTCTGCTGCCAGGGGAAAAGAGGTAGACTTTATGAGCGGACGGGCTTTGTCCGCATAATTGGGAACCCACTGTGCGTAATACGAAAAGAAGCCTAAGCATCTTCTCAGTGCTTTGACGCTAGTGGGTAGGGGAAGTTCAAGGAGGGGACGCATACGGTCTGGATCAGGGCCAAGGACCCCGTTTTCCACCACGTATCTGAGAATTGCTAGGCGGCGCTTGCTGAATACACACTTCTCCCTGTTATAGGTCAGATTCAGGCGAGACGCAGTGCGTAAAAACTTTAGGAGGTTGGCATCGTGGTCCTGCTGGTCATGGCCGCAGATAGTGACGTTGTCCAGGTACGGGAAGGTAGCCCGTAGCCCGCTTTGGTCCACCATTCGGTCCATTGCACACTGGAAGACCGAGACCCCATTAGTGACGCCAAAGGGGACCCTTAAGAAGTGGTAGAGACGACCAGCCGCCTCAAAGGCCGCATATTTGTGGTCCTCTGGGCGAATGGGGAGCTGGTGATAGGCTGACTTCAAGTCAATGGTGGAGAACACCCGGTACTGCGCAATCTGGTTGACCATGTCAGATATGCGCGGGAGACGGTACGCGTCCAGCTGCGTGTACCTATTAATGGTCTGACTATAGTCTATGACCATGCGGGGCTTGTCTCCAGTCTTAACCACCACGACTTGGGCTCTCCATGGGCTAGTGCTAGGTTGAATGATCCTTTCCCTGAGGAGCCGCTGAACCTCAGATCGAATAAAAATCCGGTCCTCAGCGCTGTAACGCCTGCTCTTAGTTGCGATGGGCTTGCAGCCTGGCACGAGATTCTCAAATAAAGATGGCGGGGTGATTCTGAGTGTCGAGAGACTGCACGTGGAGCGCGCTGGGCAATTTGGAGGCTGCTGTTCTCCCACTGAAAGTGGAGGGAGTGGCCCATCGTACTGCAGGGTCACACTCCTCAGGTGGACCATAAAGTCTAGTCCCAGGAGTATCGGAGCGCAAAGTTGCGGTAACACGAGGAGCCTGAAGTTCTCATAAACTGTGCCCCGCACCGTTAGGTTTACCACGCAGCTCCCAAGAACGGTAACAGATCGGGACCTCGACGCCAGAGAAATTGTCTGTCTGACAGTCTGTACTCGGAGACCGCACCGTTTCACGGTGTCAGGATGAATGAAACTCTCCGTGCTCCCGCTGTCAAACAGACAATGTATCAGGCATCAGTTTACCTCTATGTCCATCATGGACTTGTCGAGTCTGTGAGGCTTGGCCTGGTCCAGGATGATTGACGCCACCGTTGAATCTTGAGTGCAACTGCAGGCAGCTGAGATGGTCGATGATGATGACCCCTGCTGGTCGTCTGCATTCGGTGTCGACCAAAATGGCTGCGCCCATGGATCGCACGTGGTCAATGGCGTTGAAAGTGGCGGCACTCGCAGGTCGCACATGTCTTGCGTCGTCCTCAGGAATGGCGGTGCTCGTGAATCGCACGCGGTTGAAGACCTCGACGAAGCCGGAGACGAGGAGACAGATCCTGGAGAGTCACACACCACACTGCTTGGCTTCGAAGGTGGTTTAGCTCGGCACACTTTAGCATAGTGCCCTTTCTTCCCACACGCGGAGCAAAATACCGTTCTGGCCGGACATCGCTGACGAGGGTGCTTTGCCAATCCACAGAAATAGCACCGCGGGCCACCTGGAGCTGCCGCCGCTGTCAGGTCCGAGGTTGAAAGCACGATCGCGCAGTTCCTAGGAGCCGCTGGGTAGAGTTGAGTCGGTGGCTGTACTTGCCACGATGTTCCCACGTGGTCGGTGGGGTAAGTTTCAAGACTTCTGGAGGCCGTTTCCATCGCATCAGCCAATTCCACCGTCTTAGCTAGGTCTAAGTTACCTTGCTCTAGCAGCTGCAGGCGAATATAGGATGAGCCGATTCCCGCCACGAACGCATCACGGATCAAATCGTTAGTGTATTGAGTAGCCGACACTGGCTTGCAATTGCAGGCTCTGGCGAGCTGCTGAAGTTCGCGCAGGTTCTGTCCCGTCGTTTCGCCGGGCTGCCGCCGTCGAGTGGCTAGTAGGTGCCGAGCATGAATCTCGTTTGGCGGTTTGTTGTACAGTTTCTTAAGTAGTTCGATGGCCCCTTTGTAGTCTTGGGCATCACGGATTGTTGCATACACAGTGTCGCTTACCCTTGCGTGGAGGACCCGCAATCTATCGGCGTCGTTTTGAATGGCTGTAGAGGCGTCGATATAATCCTGGAAACACTTCAACCAATGGTCGAAAGTGTTCGATGCTCCAGCTGCACGCGGATCTAAGGTAAGCCGATCGGGTTTTAACATTTGCTCCATGGTTTTTTTTTCAACCAAAATTGTTACTAATAAAATTGATGCGCGATTAATTCACTCGGGAGGCTGGATCGTACCCGGGAAATAAAGGCTTTTATTAGTAACAAGAATGGAACATACTGCTTAACAATACAATCCCAGACTAAAGGGTCACTAGGCAGTGCAGTGACCTTTATACTCCTATAGGTAGGTGGAGCCAACCGGAGTGTACCACAGAACAATACCAACAGGTAGAACACCCCAACCCTAACCCCAACAGTAACAAGAGTAACATATGTACAAGTACCCATAGTGATAACCATCTATGGTTCAGTACCCATAGTGGTAACCATCTATGGTTCACCACAAACATAAAGGATTTGCAGGGACCTGATACTGTCGATCTGGAGCTTGTTTGTGCGAAAACTGGCCGTTGAACCCGATAAATGTCTGGAAGTTCTCACCAATAGAGCTTTGGCATGTAGGGAATATAGAACTGGATCAATTCTTCTCACCTCAGCTGTTCAGGTTTCCAAATGCAGAAATGTTATGAGGATTCTCTGGCAGTAGGGTGGGATTTTCTGGTTGCCCCAAGACCAGAAAGTCCTACTCAAGGTCAATGAACCTTTAAATGGTCCATCAAATTTTCCCTCCCACCCATGACGATTCCCTCTGTCCCATCCATTCCCTCCCTCCCCCACCCCGCAACATCTTTATCTGTCACAGTTTACCCTCTGATTTTAGTTTCTCTGCCGTTTGGCCATTCCCTGACCTCTGGGAAAGCCTAAGTGGCCTCTGTTCCCTCCAATGGGATCGGCCACCTGTTTCTTGTTCGTGGGGAGCTGTTGTAAACGCCACTGGAATGAACCACTCCTAACGGGGAGGGGGGGATTTGCTATTGGACCCGGAGACTTCAGTCCCGGGTCCGCTAATGACATTGAAATGGCAAATTAAATATTTAAATCATTGGCACATAGCTGATTCCTCCAAAAATCTTGGAGCCAGAGCCCGCTAAACAGCCTCCGCTGATGTCCCCTGGCCCGTTGCACTGCTAGAATCACGCCCATTAAATTTAATATCAACAAAAAATATCAGAAAATAATAAGACTGAACATAGACAAATTGCCAGGGTGTTGAATGAAGCAAATAAGGAAATTGCAGATCTTCCAAAATGTGCTTGGATTGGACAATTGACAACGTTACATCACAAGAGAGATAAATTAGAAAATTATAAACCTATTAATTCAAAGTCTGATGTGCGGCTATGAGTAGAAGCTGTTACTAGGATTGAATCACTAATCACCTGGACAAATATGGACTGTTCAGGAAGAGCTGATAGGGACTTGTCAAGGGAAGATCTGTCCAATAAAACTAACTGAATTTAACTCAAAGCCTTGGTATAAATTGGTGAATTTGCACTGTGATTCCTCCATCCATATGCAAGTCCATAAAAGTAACATCCAGAGACCTCCCCATTGTCGATCACATTAGTTAGCTCCTCAAGAAATACATGTAGTTTTGTTAGACAGATCTTCCCTTGACAATCTGTCCCTGAGGACAGATTGAATGAACTTGATCTGTAGTATAGAAGGCTAAGGGCGATCTAATACAGATGCTTTAAAACAACAATAGGGTTGGATAGGGGAAAGAGAAATAATCTACTTCTTCGAGTGGGAAATCTTGAACAAAGGGCATAATCTTAAAATTAGAGCTTGGTTTAAAGAAATCAGGAAGTACATTTTCAAACAAAGAATTATGTAAATTGGAAAATCAGTCCATAAAAATCTGAAGACACAGTCAACATTTGTAAGATTGAGATTACTAGGTTTGCTTTAAGGAAAGGTATCAGGTGAAGTGGCACAAAGGATGGTAAATGGAGTCAAGCTACAGATTGGCCACGATATAATTGAATGGCAGAGAGATTGAATGGCCTACTCCTGTCCCATATGCCCAGGCTCATGATTTACCCACACTGATTAGATGGTCGTCTACGAAAGATGATCTTAAAAGTTTAATTGGAGAAAGTGGCCCTAAGGAAAGTATCAATATATTAGACAGAAGCACTAGAAATAAAAGCAGCAAGTATGACAGGAGATTGCTAATTGTGTAAATGATGTTTCTTCAGTGCACTGTTTGTGAGGGTAAATAAGAACAACATTCTTTGTACTGAGGAAGAGTGTCAAGGTGGAGAAGTGTAATGCTTGTCCACATGATCAAGGGATGGCTGTACTGAAAGTGGATTGGACATTCAGGCCAAAGCAAGTTACCATAATTACTTAGTTCTTCAACCTCCTAAACATCTGAAGATGCATTTCCAACATGTTGGCTAACAAAGATTCACACAACTCTAACATATTTTCTCACCAATTCACCACATCTCTTCAAATTACTTCAATGTTCTCTTCCCTTCATTAAACAGCAAGTAAAATATTTCTCCTGTTAACTTGCACAAAATCTATTTCTCTTCTCTTTTCAGAGAAAATTACATATTTGCATCAGCAATGAAGCTGTGTTGGAATAGTCAACCTTCACTGCTTCACCCACCACCCTCCCAATGTCTGGAGTGTTATAATGTAACCAATGGTAACATGCTGTGAGAGTCAGGTGACCAGGTATGAATAGAAAGCAGATGGGGATTGTGGGGAGCATTTGTGGCCCAGAGTGTGGCCCAAGTGATGGTGGAATGAAGTTTCTTTATTAAACCTTTACTTTGATTCACTTTGTGAAGTTAGTTATTTATTGCTTGCTACTGGAGTATCCTTACTAACATAAACATGGAGTGGGGACTAGGCAGGGATTGTACAAGTGGCAGCTTCATGGCTTTGTGTCAGCCCCACAAGATAAGCATTCATCTCAAATGTTTCTTCTTTCTAACACTCAACAGTGACTAACAGGTAATCAGGTGCGGGACCCCAGAAAAACCTTCAAATTAGAAATAGCGTTGTCTGAATTAATGGCAGGAAGCAGTTCTTCACACACAGGGCAGTGGAAATCTAGAACCTTCTGCTCTCAAAACATTGTTGAAGCTAGACTACTTGATAGCTGCAATAACTAAGAGTAATGTATCTTTGTTAGATAAGGGTTTGGAAGGTTACAGAACCAATGTGGGTAAATGGAATTATGCATCAACTGGGGGAGAAAGCTTAAGCAGCTAAAGGGCTAAATGACACAATCATGTTTCCATGTTTCCATGTTCCTAGGTTTCTATATTCTGCATTTAATTACAAAATCTCATAATTACCATGATGCTGTGTACCAACAACATCTGATCTTCAAAAAGAACTTCAAGAAGTTGAGGCAGACTTCAAAATATGAAACTCCAACCAAGGCCACTGCCTGAAGATAACAGAGGAAAGTAAACTCATTTTAATGCATTATTATATTTTATTGCATCAAACATCAGATTCTCTGTTTTTTGGGGATCACATTCTCAACTCGGTGAGTTTTTCTGTGAAAACAGAAACATAGAACAAATCGCTACATGAGTACAATACCACAAGAGCACCAAATATTTCATATAGGAGCTGTCATGTGGGTAGACAACCTTTCTGGCCCTTTTATGCACTCTTCAGCTGACTCGCAATTTGTTCTATCTTTGGATTGTTTGATGATTAGTGTTGATTAGAAGAGCATGTGATTTTTATTTTTGGGGTGTGTCTGTAGGCATAATAGTGAAATTAAGGGTGTATTTGACCCTTCACCTGATTGTGTGCAATGCAGAGTGGTCCATGGATCCATTTGTGAAGAGGCTTCAGGGTTAATCTTTGGAACATTAGCTTATCCTGCTGTGTATCAACCAAGGCCTTTTCCCTCTTTCTGGGATTCCACCATCTCTTCTTGTCTTCTACATATTCCTTGTATCCTACCTCCTTTTCCACATTCTCATCTGCCCCTTTCTCATCTGTGTGACAATCTATTGGCTTATCTTATGATCAAGAATTTTAGAGAACATATGGAGGCCATTCAGCCTTTTCTGCCTGTGCTAGCTCTTGTTGTTGACCAATTTAGTCCAACACCTCTGCTTTTCCCCTTTAACTGTGGGTTGATAATCCATCTCAGCCTCCAACAGAGGTCCCAGCATCAGTCTTCAGCCAACTCGATTCATTGCATGTAATATCAAGAAATGGCTGAAGGCACTGGATACTAGAGGCTGTGACCACTGACAATATTCCAGAAATAGTACGAAAGACTTGTGCCCCAGAACTTGCCGTTACCCTAGTCAAGTGGTTCTACTACAGCTACAAATTGGCATGTATATGACAATGTGAAAAATTAGCCCAGGTATGTCCTTTATACAACAGGCAGAACCAATCCAACCCGGCCAATTACTGCCCCACCAGTCTACTCTCAATCATCAGTAAAGTGTTGGGACGGTCATTAACAGTCCTATCAAGTGGCACTTACTCACTTACTCAGTAACCTGCTCACAGACACACATTTTTGTTTCCTCTAGTTAGCCCCTGACCTCATTACAGCTTTGATCCAAACATGGACCAAAGCGATGAACTCAAGATGAAGTGAGAGTGACTGCCCTTGACATCAAGGCTGCTTTTGACTGAGTGTGGCATCAAGGAGCCCTCGCAAAACTGGAGTCAATGAGAATTAGGGAAAGTCTCCACTTGTCAAAGTCATACCTGGCACAAAGCAAGATGCTTGTCGTGTTGGAGGTCAATCATCTCGTTTCTGAGGCATTGTTGCAGGACTTCCTCAGGTAGTGTCCGAGGCCCAGCCATCGTCAGCTGCTTCACCAATGGTCAAACCACCATAGTCAGAACGAGGGAAATTCACTGATGATTGTACCACTCGTGACTTCTCAGACATTGAAGCAGCCTATGCCCATACACAGCAAGACCTGAAGAATGTTCAGGCTTGGGCTGATAAGCAGTAAGCAACATTCGTGCCACACAAGTACCAGGTAAGGACCATCTCCAATAACAGACAATCCAACCAGCACCCCTTAGCACTTAATAGCATTATCATCACTGAATCCCCCACTATTAACATTCTGGGGCAGATCATTGACCAGAAACTGAACTGAACCAGCTGTGCTGGAAGGGCCGAAAGGCCTCCTCCTCCTATCTTCCATATTTCTATATAAATACTGTGGCTACTGTGGAAATTCTGCTGTGAGTAACTCACCTCCTGACTCCCCAAAGCCTGTCCACCATCTGCAAGGCACTTCTCAGGAGTGTGATGGAATACTTCCCACTTGCCTGGACGGGTGCAACTCCAACAGCACTCAAAAAGCTCGACACCATCCAGGACAAAGCTGCCACTTGATTGACAGCCCATTAACAAGTATTCACTCCCTCCACCAGCGATGCACAGTTACAGCACTGTGTACCATCTACAAGATGCACTGCAGCAACTCATCACTGTTCCTTAGGTAACACCTTCCAAACCTATGACCTCTACTACCTCGAAGGAGAAAGGCAGCAGATGCATGAGGACACTACCAGCTGCAAGTTCCCTTCCAAGTCACTCATCACTCTGACTTGGAAATATATCACCGTTCCTTCACTGTCGCTGGGTCAAAATCCTGGAACACCCTCCCTAACAGCACTGGAGGTGTACCTACACCAGGCAGTTCAAGAAACAGTTCATCATCCACCTTATCAAGGGCAATTGCAGAGGAACAGTAAATACTGGCCAAGCCAGCAATGTCCACATCTCGTGAACAAATTTAAAAAAGCAACATTTTACAGAAGGTGGCATTGACCTTTGAGATTTTCCTGGGACTGTCGAGAGGGACCCCACTTGATCGATCCAAGTATCAGAAAAACTGATTTATATTCTCCACTTCTTCAGTATGTTCCATATAAATGGTATCATCTTCACGCTTCCTAGGAGGGTTTAAACATTTAGTTATGCTTGAAGCGTGATGCTCAGAACCTCTGCCATTTCAACATGATTTGCCAGAGTAACGTAGAGTTGAATTAATGTGTTTATGACGAACTTATTGAAAAAACATCTAATAACTAATTGTTAATGGAAGATCGATTGTGAATAATGTAGAGAACCTGCATATCATTATATTCATCAATATGAACTATAATGTGGAGTAAAATTGCAGGCATTATAAGCACACACATTAGTGAGATTTACTGATTGCAAAATATTTGGAGTGTGAATGTATTTAGACAGTTAGTTTTACAATCTGTATCTGGCAATAGCTTCCCTAGAGATGCAGGCTTCAACAACGGCTTAAATCCTTCATTAGCATTACACATGTGTAAATGCATTGCAGCATTCTCAAGCACCTGCTTCCTTACAATCCAATTCTGTGTTTTTGGATGGATGACTGAGTGTCTATTTTTCAATAATACACCAAAGCCATTATCCTCAGATATATATCTTCTGCTCTCCAAAATTTCTGATAATCCTGAATATGTATTGTATTTGATACTGTAGTGATGCTAGAATCACCTAAAAAAGAGACAGTTGCTATGGTAACTGTTGTTTCCTAGGATTTTAGTAGTGTGCTGTGTGATCATTGGCTGCAGCTAGGAGCACAGCCACACTTAATGTTGAACCTCATTTATTTGTCAGCCTTATGTACACTATCATTAGTGACCCTGGGTAGATATGAAAGAAATGTATCACACTACATGGCTGTTTTGTTAACTCCCTAAGGTCTGCAGTAACAAACAGAGATGTGGCAAGTCTCTAATTCCTTAATTACACAGTGAATGGGTTTTGATGCTATTTTTAATCATTTTTAAGAAGTCAGTGATAAAATATACATCATTTCCATTTCTAGAAAAAATATAAATAAAAGTGGTTTCAAAGATTTTCAAAATTGAGTAAGTGAGCTGCTAAACCACTTTTATATTTTAACACCTTCCTTGAATGTGCTGTTAATTTTTCCTTCACAAATAGCGAAATGGGAGTTGTGCGAAGAAATGGGGAAAGGTGCCCATTGCCAACACAAAGCCCAGCTAGTCATGAACATCAACGCTCACAGAATGTAAGAAGGCCATTTAACTGCTCTGATGTTCCTTATGTTCCGATGCTGGTTTCTTCATTGTCAGAGTTTTATTGGAAGCTCCTGATATTATTTCCCTCTATTTCCTATTCCTGTCGTGTCAGTTCCCCACATTTCCTCTGTTTATCTCAGTTAGGAAGGATGGCATTGGACCATCCAAATTGGAGACTTTTCCACACATACCTTTCCATTCCTTCATTGCCCTGAAGGCAGCATTATTGGGATCTCTCCTTGTTCTGCTTTATTCAGCCAATTTCAGCTCACCCACAGAGGAAGTACGCTTTCATTTCCTCGACATTGGGGAGACTAAAGGCGGACTGGGTGACCACTTTGTGGAACACCTTCACTCAGTCTGCACACAAGACCCTAACCTTCCTGTTGCTGCCATTTTAACACACCACCCTGCTCTAATGTCCACATGTCTGTCCTTGGCCTGTTGCAATGTTCCAATGAAGTCCAACACAAAGTGGAGGAACAGCATCTCAGCTCCTAATTCGGCACTTTACAGCCTTCCGGACTGAACATTGAGTTCAACAATCTCAGAACATGGGCGGAATTTTCCAAACATTGCACCGAGTGCTGGAATAGGCGGGAGAAGCAGTGTGAAGTTCGTCACAGCTGCCATTTCTAATCTGTTCAAACAGCATCCTGTGCAGTTGTAAAGCTGTGATGAGGGTTACACAGCCAGCTGGGGGAGTGCGGGAGAAACCCAGCTGCAAACCTGGGATTCGGAGATTGGGCTGCCATCTTCAAAGGGCATCCCGATCTCAAAGTAAAGTTAAAGGCCCCCCTCCCCTGCCCCACAAATATCAGGACCCCCTCTCATGAACATCACGACCCTCCCCCGCACCCTTGGACATGGGGAACACTCCAACTTTTGCATTTAAAGGGGCACCCCTGAAAATCCATGGTTACCTTCCCCCACACATGTAAGGGAATGGGGCTCCATGGAGGGTGTGTCCCTGGCAGTGCCAGTAGGGTATACACTGCCCTGCCATGTCCTTCACCACTCAGAGGCTAAACTTACCTCCCCACCCCCCGTGTCAGCATCATAACCGGTTTTTGATTTTGAAAACCAGTAATGATTCCGAACGGCGTGACGTCACACGTTCAATGCTCCCGGAAGCAATGCCATTTAAGTTCAATCATTGTCATGGAAACCAGGTTCACGTCCCTTCCCGCCAGCAGGATATTTTGGTCTCATTGATGGTAAATTCCCCGCAGTAGGTTTCCCAGCAATGTGGAATGGATTCAGTGGGAAATCCCATTGACAACAGCGGGACCAGAAGATCCCACCACCAAGCAACGGCAGACCATCTCCCACCACCGAGAACCATACTGCACAGGGGCCAGGAAATACCCCCTCCCCCCACCACCGCTAACTTTGTTTTCCCTCTCTGCAAACCCGCTGAGGTTTTCCAGCTTTCACTCTTTCTGGCTATTTCAGTTCCCTGACTTTATTAACATGTCACCAATTGGTCCACTCTCTTTCCCATGGAACAAGTGGGAAGTGATTTCTGGCCTCTTGTGAAATCCATTTCGGGAAGTATGAGAAAGGGCGGCACGGTGGCATAGTGGTTAGCACTGCTGCTTCACACGTCAGAGACCCAGGTTCAATTCCTGGCTTGGGTGACTGTCTGTGTGCAGTTTACACATTCTCCCCGTGTCTGCGTGGGTTTCCTCCAGGTGCTCCGGTTTCCTCCCAGAGTCCAAAGATGTGTGTGTTAGGTTGATTAACCGTGCTAAATTGGACCCAGTGTCAGGGGGATTAGCAGGGTAAATAAGTAGGGTTACGGGGATAAGGCCTGGGTGGGATGGTGGTCAGTGCAGACTTGATGGGCCGAATGGCCTCCAGCACTGTAGGGATTCTATGATTTGATGAAAGAGGATTCTGGCTGATCTATGGGAGGGAACTGCAGTGAGTGGAGGAAGTTAATCTTTTCTCGTCACGGATAATGTTACAATACATTTAGTTATGTGAGGAATAATGGAAGCATTGTTTGAGTGTGCCAACTGGAGAAGAATTAAAATATTTTTAAAGAGAAAACTATCTGCCATAATTTCTGCCAAATTTGGATCAACTACATTGCTAAAATTATTTCAATATTAAAGATAAGTAATTTTCATGATCTTTAAAAATTAATTTTAAGATGAAAAAGTACAAAGGAACATTTCTACACCTATTTACTTCAATTACATTTTGAACAATTTATGTTCTACTGATAATACATTGGTGTTTTTTTCATTAAATGGATTGGTCCAAATTAGTCTGAATATTGTATTGCAAGTGGAACGATATGCATGTCAGAGCTTATTTTTGTGTTAATTAGTCTACAGCTCCTGCACAAAGAGGCAATTAGTGTTAAAATGAAGCTCCAGTTAGGTGAAGCTGGACAGTGGAACATTCTAGAAATCACCTGCCTCCCAACCAGCTGGTAATGATTCGGACGGAGTAATTCTCTCCGGTCCAGAGAACAAGCTGTGGCAAAGTCAGTGAGGGCATCATGAAAAATCAAGCTGCACGGAATCTTGTGTCAACTTAGTCTCACACTTCCGGAAGCTTTTTAAAATTGAAGTTCAGCAAATAATTATTTCACTAATTTTGGATCAAGTTAATTTTTGTGAAATCATCTGAAATTTACAATAATTTATCAAAACTTTGAAAAGCTAACCCTACATTTCAGAAGGTTTGAGGGGAAAGAATTAAAGATTGAAATGTTACATCACTGAATTAAACAGCACATTTTAAAATATTTTAAAATGACTGCCTAATTCTTTGCTGTACCATAACAAGAATTTTAAAATGAGGACTTTTATTCACAATTCTGCTATTTTAAAATTTCTAGACATATGCCCTAGTCCAGAGTTCCTACAAGATTATTGGAAAACTCCCAGGTGACAAGAATGCTTCAGGTAAGCATAGAAACATAGAAAAACTACAGCACAAAACAGGGCCTTCGGCCCCACAAGTTGTGCCGAACATATCCCTACCTTTTAGGCCTACCTATAACCCTCCATCCTATTAAGTCCCATGTACTCATCCAGGAGTCTCTTAAAAGACCCTATTGAGTTCGCCTCCACCACCACTGACGGCAGCCGATTCCACTCGCCCACCACCCTCTGTGTGAAAAACTTCCCCCTAACATTTCCCCTGTACATACACCCCAGCACCTTAAACCTGTGTCCTCTCGTAGCAGCCATTTCCACCCTGGGAAAAAACCTCTGAGAGTCCACCCGATCTATGCCTCTCAACATCTTATATACCTCTATTAGGTCTCCTCTCATCCTACGTCTCTCCAAGGAGAAAAGACCGAGCTCCCTCAGCCTATCCTCATAAGGCATGCCACTCAATCCAGGCAACATCCTTGTAAATCTCCTCTGCACTCTTTCAATCTTTTCCACATCCTTCCTGTAGTGAGGCGACCAGAACTGAGCACAGTACTCCAAGTGGGGCCTGACGAGGGTCTTATATAGCTGCATCATTATCCCCGGACTCCTAAACTAAAGCAATTCATTTTCATCCAGCATTTATTTTGTACAACAACCCATTTGGGGATAGCAAGCCACATTTTCATCATCTCAAGAGGGCTGTTCAATTTTTAGGCTGACTTTATAATGTGCCCACCCTGTCACTGTCTCACCTCAAATCATATGGACTTCAGCAGGTTAAAGTCCAACAGGTTACTTTGGTATCACGGTCTTTCGAAGCGCTGCTCCTTCATCAGGACTCACCTGATGAAACAGCAATGCTCCGAAAGACCGTGATACCAAATAAACCTGTTGGACTTTAACCTGGTGTTGTGAGACTTCTTACTGTGCCCATCCCAGTCCAACGCCGGCGTCTCCACATATGGACTTCAGACAGAGTTGTTTAAAATCTATTTGAATAATACTTACAAGTCACATATAACCCAATGATCATACAGTTCCCAATCCTTGCTAAAATGTTCATTAGACTGCAATAGCTCTCTTACCTTCACTTAATATGAGAAAAACAGAAACAAAAAAGAAGCTTCTGTGTTAGCCATTGTATAGAGAGAAGTCAGGAAGAATTTCATAGCATGTGCTGGTCAGCCCTTTAAATACATGTCGATGATGGGGTTAAATCCGCCGGCATATTAAAAATGCATTGGAGAATTCTGTCCCAGATGTCAAGAGCTGTGATGACTCCAGATCTCTCTGAGCAACAACAGGGACACTCAGATTTTTTCTTTGTCCAAGAAATTATATATTTATTTGTTCTGTCTAAAATTGTACCAGATGAAAATTGTTGGTCTGTTTCACAGTAAATTATTATTTAGAGTATAATGGTACAGGTTATACACGCTTGTCTTGTTGGAAAACAATGTATCTAGATAATCAGGAAAGATATTTAGGAATCAAAGAACAAAGAGCATAAATACCAACATGGACACAAGATTGAAATGAAACTCAAAATCTAGCACAGGAAAAGCCACAGTATAAAACAGGCTGGAAAAAGATGAGGATTATTACAGCCTGAAAGGAAATAAAAAAGAGAATGTTATAGTTCCAATGAAGACATGCTCTCACATATATATATATGTTTGTTCAATAAAAAGTAAAGATATTTGACCATTTTGCTAAGTAACAAAGAAAAACAAATTGAAGAAATGATCGGTACTTTTACCATCTGTTTGCATTTATAAATCAACTGAACTTTTGAACTTGGTGAAACAGAGCGGGGGCTTGAAGCACTGGGATTCTGCATTGTGTTTTTCTGGTAAGCTCCATGATGTTAGTGACAGGATGAATAAGGGTTTGTTGAAGGATCCAGAGTTTAATGTCAGTACACAGTAATTTATGTACAGTACATATTGAGAAAATTAACAACAGCCTAAATACCAACAAAACAGCCACGCAATAGGATATATCTCATTGACCCCATAACAGACTCACAGCTGCCAGGATAATCTTCACAGAAAACAAGCTTTCCGAGTTCTCTCAGCTATCTGTCAATCATAGCAACATCAAAGTTACATAATCATATAAAAATTATAAACAAAAATTTAAGCACAGAAAGATAGTCTGCAGGTGTGGCATTTAACATGTCATTTAAATCACCATGTTAGCAGATGATTAAACGTCTAAGGCTGATCAAAAGTGAGATTTATATTTACACGTGAGAAAGTCACCAACCCGTGGCCTGTGATGACCAGTTGCAATGCCTCATGAAAGTGTGATATTTTACCCGAAGGAAAATTGTCACGTGGAATGTGCTGTCCAGTTTCGAACAGCATTTTCCTCAGAGCTGTGCTAACAATTCAAACAACTTCATTAGATTCCTCACAGGAAGATTATGTTTCATGGAGATTTTTTGAGTATGGAAAGTAAGCTGAAGATATTCCTGTACGAGGCTAAACCAATCAATATTTTATCAACCTTCTGATGTGAAATATCTTCCGAATAGTCTTGACTTCCCCTTTTATCTTTGTCAAAAGTGGAAAAAACACAATAGAATGAAACAACTGGTGGCTAACTGCCAATATTCCAAAGTTTTAAACAAATTGCTTTCTGATTCCATGGAATATATAATATATAATATATAATATCATGTCTGTTATGCTGTCTCGCTGCACATTGATATGTTTGTCACAGTAAGTCACAAACATTAGATTTAAGAAAAAACAGAGTTTAATGCAACACTTACGGAATGATCAATCAATGACAGCAATTTTATTTATTTAAATACTTCCTTTTTCTTTCTATCTGCAGCATTTCCTTTGGTTCCCCTGCATTTTCCAGCCACGACACCTGCAGATAGTGCGACCTGACAACCTATTCCCCTTACTTTCTGATCAGGATGTGAGAAGCCTTTACGATGGAGGAGATTGTAGGGACAAGTCCATATTCATCAACTCTATGATGTGACATTAGCCTGGAATCACACTGGACCACCTCCGAGAGCATTACATTCAAACATCTAGGATGGGATTGTATTAGATCCAAGTCACTGAGAAAAGCCACGGCACGGAAGATGATAAAATCTGATGGCGAATTTTTGTCACATCTGGGCTTCTATCCATTTTGTGGCTACTTCCTGCACACCTGGTCAGCCTTGACAATGCTCTACACATCTCAATATTAGAACTCGTTTATAATGTTACAAAGAGCTGATTAGATAAATTGGTGTGCTTGTATTTTCACAGAGTTGTTTTTGTAGTTATGTGTGATCCACTTCTTATTTGCAAGCAAAGAGTGTATACACCTTCCTTCCAAGTTGATCTTTCATTGCCTGGACAAAAATTATCTCACTGAGACGGTGCAGCTGGAGGTTTCAGTTGGGACGGTGAAGTTCTTGAGTACGTTAAGATTAATAAGGAGGAGATGTTTTAATGGGCATAAAGGTGCATAATTCCCCAAGGCCTGATGGGATATATCCCGAGCTGCTATGGGAGGCAAGGAAGGAGATTGCAGGGGCCCTGACAGATATATCCTGATCAGAGGATTAGATAGGGTGGACAGTGAGAGCCTTTTTCCTCAGATGGTGATGGCTAGAACGAGGGGACATAGCTTTAAATTGAGGGGTGAGAGATATAGGACAGATGTCAGAGGTAGGTTCTTTACTCAGAGAGTAGTAAGGGCGAGGAATGCCCTGCCTGCAACAGTAGTGGACTCATTAACATTAAGGGCATTTAAAGGGTCATTGGGTAAACATATGGATGATATTGGAATAGTGTAGGTTAGATGGGCTTTAGATTGGTTTCACAGGTTGGCGTAACATTGAGGGCCGAAGGGCCTGTACTGCGCTGTAGTGTTCTATGTTCTGTGTTCTATTTAAATCTTCGCTGGCCACAGATGAAGTCATGACAGGTGAAGTGCCAGGTGACTGGAGGATAGCTAATGTTGTACCTTTATTCAAGAAGGGCAGCAGGGATAAGCCAGGTAATTTCAGGCCAGTTAGTCTAACATCAGTGATAGAGAAATTATTGGAAAAAATTCTGAGAGTCAGTATTAATCAACATTTGGAAAGGCAGGGATTGACCAGGGATAGTCAGCATGGATTTGTTGGTGGGAGATCCTGCCTAACTAATTTAATTGATTAACTAACTATTGATGAGAGTTGCGCAGTTGATGTGGTTTACATGCACTTCAGTAAGGCCTTTGACAAGACCCCACAAGGAAGGCTGGTCCAAAAGGTTAGAACCCGTGGGATCCAATGCAAGGTGGCAAATTGGATCCAAAATTGGCTTGTTAATAGGAGGCAAAGGGTGATGGTGGAGGGCTGCTTTTGCAATTGGAAGCCCATGACCAGAGATCGGTGCTGGGATCCTTGCTGTTTGTAATATACATTAATGACTCAGATGTGAGTGTAGAAGGTATAATTAGTAAGTTTGCAGATGACTTGAAAATTGGTGGTGTTGTTGATAGTGAGGAGGATAGTCTGAGGTTACAGACTGATATTGATCAGCTGGTAAATCGGGCAGAGCAATGGCAGATGGAATTTACTCCTGATAAGTGTGAGATGATGCATTTGGGAGATCTAATAAGGGTTCAATTTGCACGATGAATTGTAGATCCCGAGGGAGTATTGAGGAACAAAGGGACCTTTGTGTACAAATCCATAGATTCCTGAAGGGGGCAGCACAGGTAGATAGGGAGGTGAAGAAGGCATACAGAATGCTTGCCTTCATTAGCCGGGGCATAGATTATAGGAGCAGGCAGGTTTTGGTACAACTTTATAAAACAGGCCACAGATGGAATATTGTGTGCAGTTCTGGTCGCCACACTATCACTACCGTGGCGGCACGGTAGCACAGTGGTTAGCACTGCTGCTTCACAGCTCCAGGGTCCCGGGTTCGATTCCCGGCTCGGGTCACTGTCTGTGTGGAGTTTGCACATTCTCCTCGTGTCTGCGTGGGTTTCCTCCGGGTGCTCCGGTTTCCTCCCACAGTCCAAAGATGTGCGGGTTAGGTTGATTGGCCAGGTTAAAAATTGCCCCTTAGAGTCCTGAGATGCGTAGATTAGCGGGTAAATATGTGGGGGTAGGGCCTGGGTGGGATTGTGGTCGGTGCAGACTCGATG
Source organism: Mustelus asterias (assembly GCF_964213995.1). Classification (NCBI taxonomy): domain Eukaryota; kingdom Metazoa; phylum Chordata; class Chondrichthyes; order Carcharhiniformes; family Triakidae; genus Mustelus; species Mustelus asterias. The sequence continues at coordinate 329,864 of NC_135818.1, read as the reverse complement.
GGCCGAATGGCCTCCTTCTGCACTGTAGGGTTTCTATGATTTCTATGATTTCTATGAGAAGGATGGATTGCACTGGAGAGAATTGCTTTGAGAACCAGTAACCTCCAGAATATTGGTATCAGCCTGAACTCCTATGGCATCAATATGACCCTTGCCCTTCCGGGACCTGGCACCGATGCTATCCTCTTCCTCCAAACTGTTCCCAGCCAATTACATGCTGTAGTCTTCAGTGATTGATGTGCAAGGAGAAGGAGAGTGTGATGCTTCATGTATTCTGTTTGGATGGTGTGGCTGTCATGGTTGAATAGTTAGCAGTCTGTGTGAACTCTGAAATATGGCTGAGTCTTGTAACAAAGTATCTGAAGATGAGGTGAGGTTATGAATATTGGGTATAAGAGTATAAAATCGAGATCTTTGTGGGTAAGTGAAAGAAAGCCAGGTGAATTGATCTGTGTGTGAGGTGATTGGTTTATAGGTAAGGGTCTGTTATTTGAGAATGAATTCATTGACCCTGTGTAATATCACACAATATATAAACTTATTTCATCCAGACCCCACACTGATGGCATTTACTGAGATGGTTTCTGCTTGCACTGCCTGCTTATTAACTAATGGTGTGTAAAGTACAATATTAAAACCACTGCTGAATAGTTGCACAACAGCTGGGATCCCAGCTTAATGTCAGGCTTGTGTGTGTTAAGGATAACCTCAAATTAGAGGCTAGTCTGACCACAGATAGCTGGAGAAGTGTTTGTGAGCAGGAAGAACACTGGAGAGAGTGTAACAGGTCATCTAATTCCCTTTGGACAGAGAACATCTCTCCTCCTATTCCCTTCCTCTACAAAGGTCTCCTGTGCTGCACAGCAAACCTCTGGGCCATTTCTCTGGCCGGTTGCACAGTGTGCTCTCCTCTTCCTGCTCAGAAACTCTTCAAGAAGCTTAACAACACCAGGTTAAAGTCCAACAGGTTTATTTGGTAGCAAAAGCCACACAAGCTTTCGGAGCTCTTAGCCCCTACCATCAGAAACTCTTCTCCAGCCATTTGTGATACTTGCTGCAGTCAGAATGCAACTCCAATTCATTAGGTGATGTTAGTCTCACATGAACTTGAACAAAGAACAATACAGCACAGGAACAGGCCCTTCGGCCCTCCAAGCCTGCACCGATCATGTGTTCCTAACCAGACCATCCGTTTGTATCCCTCTATTCCCAGTCTGTTCATGTGGCTCTCTAGATAAGCCTTAAATGATCCTAGCGTGATTGCCTCAACCACCTTGCTTGGTAGTGCATTCCAGGCCCCCACCACCCTCTGCGTCAAAAACGTCCCCCGCATATCTGTATTGAACCTTGCTCCCCTTACCTTGAATTTGTGACCCCTTGTGTTTGTTATTTCTGACCTGGGAAAAAGCTTCCAATTGTTCACCCTATCTATGCCCTTCATAATTTTATAAACTTCTATTAGGTCGCCCCTCAACCTCCATCTTTCCAGGGAGAACAACCCTAGTTTACTCAATCTCACCTCATAGCTAATACCCTCCATACCAGGCAACATCCTGGTAAACCTTTTCTGTACTCTCTCCAAAGCCTCCACGTCCTTCTGGTAGTGTGGCGACCAGAACTGGACGCAGTATTCCAAATGTGGCCTAACCAACGTTCTATATAACTGCAACATCATATGCCAACTTTTATACTCTATGCCCCGTCCAATAAAGGCAAGCATGCCATATGCCTTCTTCACCAGCTTTTCCACCTGTGCTGCCACCTTTAAGGATCTGTGGACTTGCACACCCAGATCCCTCTGTGTGTCTATACTCCTGATGGTTCTGCCATTTATTGTATAGCTCCCCCCTGCATTAGATCTACCAAAATGCATCACTTCGCATTTATCTGGATAAATTCCATCTGCCATTTCTCCACCCAATTTTCCAGCCTATCTATATCCTGCTGTATTCTCTGACAATGTTCATCACTATCCGCACCTCCAGCAATCTTTGTGTCATCCGCAAACTTACTGCTCACACCAGCTACATCTTCTTCCAAATCATTTATATATGTCACAAACAGCAGAGGTCCCAGTACAGAGCCCTGCAGAACACCACTAGTCACAGACCTCCAATCAGAAAAAGACCCCTCCACTGCTACCCTCTGTCTTCTATGGCCAAGCCAGTTCTGTACCCATCTAGCTGGTTCACCTTTGATCCCGTGAGATTTAACCTTTTGCACCAGCCTGCCATGAGATCCAGACTGATGTGCAGCCACTCAGTGGAGGGTTTAATGCTGAGCTGTGTATCACTATTATATATCGAGAGGGCAACAGAAAGTTTATCTGATGTCTGAATCACAACAGTAAGAAGTCTCACAACACCAGGTTAAAGCCCAACAGCTTTATTCGGCAGCACAGGTTTTCGGAGTCTCGCTCCTTCATCAGGTGAGTGAAGATCTGTGTTCACAAACAGAGCATATACAGACACAAACTCAATTTATAAGATAATAGTTGGAATGCGAGTCTTTAGAGGTAATCAAGTCTTAAAGGTATAGACAATGTGAGTGGAGAGAGGGTTAAGCACAGGTTAAAGAGATGTGTATTGTCTCCAGCCAGGACAGTTAGTGAGATTTTACAAGCCCAGGCAAGCCGTGGGGGTTACAGATAGTGTGACATGAACCCTCGATCTCTGTTGAGGCTGTCCTCATGTGTGCGGAACTTGGCTATCAGTTTCTGCTCAGCGATTCTGCATTGTCATGTGCTGTGAAGGCCGCCTTGGGGAACGCTTACTCGAAGATCAGAGGCTGAATGCCCTTGACTGCTAAAGTGTTTCCCGATTGGAAGGGAACACTCCTGCCTCGTGATTGTCAAGCGGTGTTCATTCATCCGTTGTTGTAGACTCTGCATGTTCTCTCCAGTGTACCATGCCTCGGGACATCCTGTCCTGCAGCGTTTCAGGTAGACAACGTTGGCCGAGTCGCAAGAAGTCCAAAGATGTGAGGGTTAGGTTGATTGAACATGCTAAAATTGCCCCTTAGTGTCCTGAGATGCGTAGGTTAGAGGGATTAGCGGGTAAGTATGTCGGGATATGGGGTTAGGGCTGAGTGGGATTGTGGTCGGTGCAGACTCGATGGGCCAAATGGCCTCTTTCTACACTGTAGGGTTTCTATGGTAAGACAAACACGGGACACGGTGGACAGAGTACCCTTCGTCATCCAGTACTTCCCCGGAGCCTTCCAACATGTCATCAATGAAGATGAACATCTCGCCAAGGCCATCCCCACACCCCCACTTCTTGCCTTCAAACAAACACACAACCTCAAACAGACCATTGTCGGCAGCAAACTACCCAGCCTTCAGGAGAACAGTGACCACGACACCACACAACCCTGCCACAGCAACCTCTGTCAGATGTGCCGGATCATTGACACAGATGCCATCATCTCACGTGAGAACACCATCTACCAGGTACACGGTACATACTCTTGCAACTCAGCCAACGTTGTCTACCTGATACGCTGCAGGGAAGGATGTCCTGAGGCATGGTACATTGGGGAGACCATGCAGACGCTACGGCAATGGATGAATGAACACCGCTCGACAATCACCAGGCAAGACTGTTCTCTTCCAGTTGGGGAACACTTCAGCGGTCACGGGCATTCAGCCTCTGATCTTCGGGTAAGCGTTCCCCAAGGCGGCCTTCACGACACACGACATCACAGAATCGCTGAGCAGAAACTGATAGCCAAGTTCCGCACACATGAGGACGGCCTCAACCGGGATCTTGGGTTCATGTCACACTATCTATAACCCCCACAACTTGCCTGGACTTGCAAAATCTCGCTGACTGTCCTGGCTGGAGACAATACACATCACTTTAACCTGTGCTTGGCCCTTTCTCCACTCACTTTAAGACTTGATTACCTATAAAGACTCGTATTCCAACCATTATCTTGTAAATTGAGTCTGTGTCTATATATGCCCTGTTTGTGAACACAGCTCTTCTCTCACCTGATGAAGGAGCGAGACTCCGAAAGCTTGTGCTGCCAAATAAGCCTATTGGACTTTAACCTGGTGTTGTGAGACTTCTTACTGTGCTTACCCCAGTCCAACGCCGGCATCTCCACATCATGAATCACAACAAACAGACGCACATTAATCACGCATCCCTGCACCTTTTTTGGGCCTATCATATTTTCTCTGTTTTTATTGCAAATGTGAGCATCTGTGCAGCTCTGTGGTAAGAATTCTATCATATTCATATTTAAGGGTAATATTTACTGAATGGATTGTAGGTTCACTTGTTTGTAAGAAGGCCCATGACTTCCTGATCATCAAGAGGAATGTGTTGAACTCGACTCAATCCAGTTTCCCAGGGAAGGTGAATGTATTTTATTTAATAACAGCCTGAGTTTTACTGAAATAGCTGTGGCTATGGAGGGTCAGATGGAAGTGGTTACACTCTTACGTGTATCACAGCCGTTGGAGCACCTCGATGGGTTCCAGGGGAGCCTCTGATGATGGTTCCACTCGGACACTCTGTAAAGCAGCAGGGACCATTAATTTGGGCTCATTGTCCTCAGCGAGCACTGGATTTAATGTTGATTTATGCGGAGTTGGTATTAGCAGGTGCAAAGCCCCCTCAGACGTGTATCCACGTCTGTTAATAGCATTCAATTGGATGCAAGGAATGAACTGCTTCTGTTTTGGAGGCAGCTTTTAAACGACATTGATTTCATTCATGCTAAAAGCAAATTGCTGTAAATACCAAAGTTTCAATCATTGAGCTCTAACCTTGAGCAGTTGTTAGACAGCCAAGATCTGTCAGCGGGAGAATGGTCCCCTGGCATGGCAGCACTTTGTCAATATTCCGAGGTTTACTTTAGAGCTTCATTAACAACTTAGAGAAACAGCAAAGAGTTGAATGTGACCGCTGATTAACGGTGCTTTGCTAATACTGACTGGAAGGTGCCTCACAATGTCTCACATTCCAGCGTCTCGCTCTCTGAGAAATGTGTAGATTTTAACATATTCACAGTCACTCAAAAAGTGATATTGTGCATTATTCAATTAACAAAGCTTTGATGAAGTGTTATCTTAGAAATTATATTAATCAGAAAATGGGTAGGGAAAATATTTTTTATCATTTTTTCCATGGGGTTCAGGTGTCACTGGTAAAGTCAGCATTTATTGCCTGCCCCTAATTGCCCTTGAACTGAATGGCTTGCTAGGCCATTGCAGAGGGCAGTTAAGGGTTAACCAAATCGCTGTGGGTCACCATTACTGAGACTATTTCTCAATTCCAAATTTAATTAATTAATGGGATTCACATTCCACCAGCTTCCGTGATGGGGTGTGAATCTGTGCCAGCGCATTAGCCTAGGCCTCTGCATTCCTAGCCCAGTGACATTACCACGACCTCCAGACACCAGCCCAGCTTTGCCCTCACCTGTGATCCGTTTTCCTGGTGCTGTCTCCAATCTACCACCAATGGACAGTCAGATTAGCAAACTGGCTGCCCAACACTGTCAGACATTGCCATTCCTCCACTCAACACTTTCCCCATGTCCCACTATCATCATCAGCATGGCAAATCCCATCTAAATATAATGATTAGGCTTTGCTGATGTCACTGGTGCCTGACTTTGATATGAACTTGAGGTTTGAGTAGGGCTGTGACTAATCCAGGCGAAACCTGCTAGGAGCTGGATCAGGAGTCGGAATAACATGGGTAACTTACAAAAAGAATGGGTAATATTCTTTTTGCATATTTCCGATGTTCCTGGCAAATGGAGATCCCCTTCCACCCAGACCACCACACAATGCCTCATGATCCTATGATGTGACTGTCAGAGACAATTCCAGTGGCAGATCCTCCTAGAAAAATTCCTACTCTTGTCCACCGGTCAAGCTGTGATCTTCAGAAGTCTGATCGACTTCATGGAGATCAGGATTGGGAGCTTAAGATCATTTTGATCTTTAAGCAACTCCGACAATGAACCTGTCGATCTGTCCATGATGTTACCCCCTACAGTTCTCAATCCCACCCTTGGTGAAGTTATCAATGTTACTTAATTAAAAACTGAGATAGTAGTTATTGATTTAGTGTGTTTCCACAATGAAAAATCATTCCTCAGCACATAAGATGATCTCTCACTAATTTACATAGCGGCAATCCAGGTTTCAAATTTCCATTGAAGCTGCCCCCAGTATCTGCATTAATTCCTCCCACTGGCTCTCTGTCTCAATCTCTGCTCCAGGTTTCTGGTGTGGAGATGCCGGCGTTGGACTGGTGGCAACAGTAAGAGGTCTCCCAACACCAGGTTAAAGTCCAACAGGTTTATTTGGTAGCACGAGCTTTTGGAGCGTTGCTCCTTCATCAGGTGAGTGCAGGATTTGTTTCACAAACAGGGCAGATATAAACACAAACTCAATTACAAGATAATGGTTGGAATGCAAGTCTTAACAGGTAATTAAGTCTTAAAGGTACAGACAATGTGAGTGGAGAGAGGGCCAAGCACAGGTTAAAGAGGTGTGTAGTGTCTCCAGCCAGGACAGTTAGTGAGATTTTGCAAGCCCAGGTTACAGATAGTGTGACATGAACCCAAGATCCCGGTTAAGGCCGTCCTCATGAGTGCGGAACTTGGCTATCAGTTTCTGCTCAGTGATTCTGCGTTGTTGTGTGTCGTGAAGGCCGCCTTGGAGAACGTTTACCCGAAGATCAGAGGCCGAATGCTCTTAACTGCTGAAGTGTTCCCCGACAGGAAGGAACACTATGGGCTGGTGATTGTCGAGTGGTGTTCATTCATCCATTGTCGTAGCGTCTGCATGTTCTCCCCAATGTACCATGCCTCAGGCCAGGCTTTCCTGCAGTGTATCAGGTAGACAATGTTGGCTGAGTTGCAAGAGTATGTACCATGTACATGGTGGATGGTGTTCTCACGTGAGATGATGGCCTCCGTGTCGATGATCTGGCACGTCTTACAGAGGTTGCTGTGACAGAGTTGTGTGGTGTTGTGGTCAGTGTTCTCCTGAAGGCTGGGTAGTTTGCTGCGTACAATGGTCTGTTTGAGGTTGCGCGATTGTTTGAAGGCAAGAAGTGGGGGTGTGGGGATGGCCTTGGTGAGATGTTCATCTTCATCGATGACATGTTGAAGGTTCCGGAGAAGATGTTGTACCTTCTCCACTCTGAGGAAGTACTGGACGACGAAGGGTACTCTGTCCGCCGTGTCCTGTGTTTGTCTTCTGAGGAGGTCGATGCAGAGTTTCGCTGTGGCAAGTCGGAACTGTTGATCGCTGATTCAAGCGCCATATCCTGTTCTTATGAGGGCATCTTTCAGCGTCTGTAGGTGTCTGTTGTGATCCTCCTCATCTGAGCAGATCCTATGTATACGGTGTGTCCGTAGGGGATGGCTTCTTTAACGTGTTTAGGGTGGAAGCTGGAGAAGTGGAGCATCGTGAGGTTATCCGTGGGCTTGCGGTACAGTGAAGTGCTGAGGTGACCGTCCTTGATGGAGATGCATGTGTCCAAGAATGAGACCGATTCTGGAGAGATGTCCATGGTGAGTTTGATGGTAGTCATGACATGGAGATGCCGGCGTTGGACTGGGGTAAGCACAGTAAGAAGTCTCACAACACCAGGTTAAAGTCCAACAGGTTTATTTGGTAGCAAATACCATAAGCTTTTGGAGCTTGCTGCTCCTTCGTCAGATGGAGTGGTCTCTCTGGTCTCAGATGGTCTCAGATGGAGACCACTCCATCTGACGAAGGAGCAGCAAGCTCCGAAAGCTTATGGTATTTGCTACCAAATAAACCTGTTGGACTTTAACCTGAGTTTGATGGTGGCATGGAACTTGTTATTCTTGATGTCTCTCTCCTCTTTGCTTTCTCTCTGACTCTCTGGACAGGATTTTTAGCATTAAATTAATCCTGGTGATCACTTATTTATTGAAAATGGATTGAGTCATAAAGACAATATGAACTCTATCTTTTCTTTCTACCCTCAATTGTTTGTTTTTCTCTGTTGTTCCTTTGCTGTTTCTCTTTCTCATACACACAGCTCAGTTGTGTGGTAAGTGCTTGAAACAGATGTGTATTAAAACCAAATCTTTTCCACTCTGTGGAGGTGCCCAATAAGTCAAAGCAGCAGCACAGAGTGTGGGAGATTTGATTTTAATGTGTATATTGACTAAATCAAATGCTGTGTCACTTTGCATCAAAACAGCTGAATACGGAAAGTAGAGAACTGAAAAGGGAAGAGACAACACAGAGTAAGACAGTGAAATAAGAAAACTCATCTCCATAAATACAATCCCTCAACAGTGACCTCCATTTTTCATTTTATCTGTGAATATATCATGCCTGTTCTCCTGAATTTTAGTGTGAGTGGTTTTCCTCATCCTAATTTTCCATTTTCAAAAATAATCTTGTTCACATTTCTGTACATCCGTGAAATATTAAATGTCGTTTCTTTCTAATTTCATATGAACAGCCATGAATATTTTTCTTACATGCTGCAGCGTCCCTCTTGGTGCTGCCAGGAGTTAATTTAAACAGTCAGGAGCTGATGTTCAGGGCTGCCCTGGATCTAAGCTGATCAATACTACACTCCTGATGATGTGTAAGGATGGTAACGAGGGGATGTACTCGCACCTATATTGGCACAGGAAGTCTTTGTTCTTTCTTGCAATAGCCGCATGCACAAAACGGTTAGTTCATTAAAATAACTCCATTTCTTAATTTTCTGGCAAGGGAGTGAAACCGATTCATCCAGCTGACAACATGGTCACCAGTCAGCCTTTACATCACACGAGCAGCCAGATGCAATGCTGCAACATCATTAACCCAATCACTTTTATTAACCACATTTTAACTTGGAAATATTCCAGTCCTTTCTCTGAAGAATTTTAGAATTGCAAATTAATGTTGGAAGTTCCTCAAACGTAACAGTCCAAAGATGTGTGGGTTAGGTTGATTGGCCATGCTAAAAATTGCCCCTTAAAGTCCTGAGATGCGTAGGTTAGAGGGATTAGTGGGTAAATATGTAGGAATATGGGGGTAGGGCCTGGGTGGGATTGTGGTCGGTGCAGACTCAATGGGCCAAATGGCCTCTTTCTGCACTGAAAGGTGTCTATGATCTATGATAATAAATGATGTTAAATCGCATATTAATATGTGGAATTAGTTTCTGAAATTAATTTGAAGTTTTAAACGAGGTTATTGCATCTGAAAATGTTTTCATCATTACATTCCTGTGGGAAATGTTTGAACTCTTTTTGCAATGCACTCTAATGCAGATCTGTAAAAGGTCAATATAATAGATGTTGTCTGAACACAGGAATAGCAAGTAATTAGGAAGTGTAATTAGGAAGACAGGTGGAATGTTGGTCCTTATTGCAAGAGGGATGGATTTTCCAGCCCTGATCCCACAGGCGCAAATCCCGTCTGGCTGCTAAATCTGGCGAGGGACCAAAATCGGGATTGGCGGAGTGGGAATATCGAACGTTGTTTCTCCAGGCCCTTCCCGCTGATGTAATCGGGTTAATGCCGAGAAAGGGCGAGAACCTGATTTGAATAATTTGAATCAATTTGAATGTCATTAGCGAGGTTAAAGTCAGATGCTCCGGCCTCACTGAATCTTCCCGCCTACCAGCGGGATGTCACACGGGCACCAATTACTGCTGCCCTTAAAAACACACATCAGGTGCCATAAACTCCAAGATGGAGGAAGGAGGTGAATGTCGCTCTCCTCTGAGTGCCAAGGTGAACCCAGGCAAAGTAACTGCTGGCCACATGCAGAGGCAGTCCTTCAAGGGCTCTAGGAGTTGGGGTGGTTGTGCCGGGGGGGCAGATCAGGGTCTCCCCGAGAATGGCGGTCACTGCTGGTCTGTGTAGGGTTGAAGCCTGCTGTCTTTCAACAGCCCACAGCAAATCTGTAGCATGGCTGTCCTTGAATTTTCTCACAAGACAGTGTTATTCTGCAACTTGTCTCTGGGTAAAGCATTTCACATCCCATGAAGTTGAAACAAGCTCTGTGGTAACAGCTGAGGAAGGAACTTGTCCAGAGGCACGGCATCTGTCTGGGGGCCAGCTGTTTCATTGGATCCAGTAGCTCTCTGACAGTCCAATCCCTGGGATGCTCCTGTCTCCACCTGATGTGGTGCTCACCAGATAGTCTGCTAAGATTGCCCAATGAGATGTGTGTCTCTGTGATGGTGGATGGTGCGGGTGATGATTCTCTCGTGTCTTCCTCCGAGATGTCTGAGGTGCTGTTGTTGGCTGCAGGGAGGCTCTGACCCTGGAGGGCCTGGCCCCATCAGATAGTGATCCTACAAGACACGGGTTCAGTGAATGGGAAGGACAAGGGTTTGGGCAATAAACAGCTCACTTGATACAGGTCATCTGGATGAAGGTTGATGCACTATCAATCAAGCAAGGACTAGTTTGTATGCAAGAACAAATAGGCTTTTATTCACAAAAGACTTGGAGCACACCCATGCTGACGAACTGGTCCGGCGACTGAGGCAGGGGGGTGGGGAGTAGTCACCTTTATACCTGGACCAGGGGGGGAGGAGTCCCAGGCAGGGTCAGCAGGGGCATGCCCAGGCATGTCACACACACACACAGGCAATAAGCTACAGTGGTTTATCACATTCACCCCCTGCTTTTAAAAAAGAGTCCGGCAGGGGTGAGGTGGGTGGAACGATATTTACAGAATTACAAATTTACAAATTCAGTCTCTCTGAGGGCTTGGTCTGCCACTGCGACTGCCGTAGTGCTGGTTGTGGTGTCGGTTCCGGTGGCCGCGGTGTTGGTTTAGGCGCCAGGCCGTAGTCGCTCGAGTCGTCTGTAGTCCCTTCCGATTGTCGGGTGCGTGGTGGCGGCTCCTGGGGCTCAGGCGTGCTGTATACTGGGGTTGGGGGTGTGAGGTTGTGGGTCGTCGTGGTCCCTGGGGCACCTGCAGGTGCCAGGTCTCGAATGGAGACCGTGTCCTCCCGCCCGTCGGGGTACGCCACATAGGCGTATTGGGGGTTGGCGTGGAGGAGCTGGACCCTTTCGACCAGGGGGTCTGACTTATGGGTCCTCACGTGCTTCCGGAGCAGGACAGGGCCTGGGGACGTCAGCCATGACGGTAGTGAGGTCCCCGAGGAGGACTTCCTGGGGAAAACAAACATCCTTTCATGAGGGGTAGCATTGGTAGCTGTGCAAAGGAGTGATCTAATCGAGTGTAGTGCATCAGGGAAGACCTCTTGCCAGCGGGTGACTGGAAGACCTTTAGACCTCAGAGCTAGTAAAACAGCCTTCCAGACTGTCGGGTTCTCCCCGTCTACCTGTCCCTTCCCCCTGGTGTTGTAGCTGGTGGTCCTACTCGAGGCTATGCCTTTGGAGAGCAGGTACTGTCGCAGCTCATCACTCATAAAGGAGGATCCCCAGTCGCTATGGATATAGCTAGGGAAACCGAACAGGGTGAAGAGGCTGTGCAGGGCCCTGACGACCGTGGCCGAGGTCATATCCGGGCAGGGAATAGCGAAGGGGAAAGGTGAATATTCGTCAATGACGTTGAGGAAGTATATGTTGCGGTCAGAAGAGGGGAGGGGGCCTTTGAAGTTGCGCTTAGGCGTTTGAAAGGGCGGGTGGCCTTTATGAGATGTGCTCTGTCTGACCGATAGAAGTGCGGCTTGCACTCTGCGCAGACCTGGCAGTGTCTGGTCATAGACCTGACTTCCTCAATGGAGTAGGACAGGTTACGGGCTTTAATGAAGTGAAAAAACCTGGTGACCCCCGGGTGGCAGAGGTTGTTGTGGAGAGTCTGCAATTAGTCTATTTGTGCACTGGCACATATTCCCCGGGACAGGGCGTCTGGGGGCTCACTGAGCTTTCCGGGCCGGTATAAGATGTCGTAATTGTAGGTGGAAAGCTCGATTCTCCACCTCAATATTTTATAATTTTTGATCTTGCCCCGCTGCGTGTTATTAAACATGAATGCAACTGACCATTTGTCCGTGAGTAGGGTGAATCGTTTACCAGCTAAGTAGTGGCGCCAGTGCCGTACAGCTTCCACTATGGCTTGGGCCTCCTTTTCGACAGAGGAGTGCTGAATTTCAGAGCCTTGGAGGGTTCGTGAGAAGAAGGCCACGGGTCTGCCCGCCTGGTTAAGGGTGGCGGCTAGGGCGAAGTCAGACGCATCGCTCTCCACCTGGAACGGGATGGATTCGTCTACCGCGTGCATCGTGGCTTTCGCGATGTCTGCTTTGATGCGGTCGAAGGCCAAGCGGGCCTCTCCCGTCAGGGGAAAAGAGGTGGATTTGATGAGTGGACGGGCTTTATCCGCATAATTGGGGACCCACTGAGCGTAATACGAGAAGAAGCCCAGGCATCTCCTCAGTGCTTTGAGGCTGGTGGGGAGGGGAAGTTCCAGGAGGGGATGCATGCGGTCGGGATCGGGACTGATGACCCCGTTTTCCACAACACAACCAAGGATGGCGAGGCGGTGTGTGCGGAATACGCACTTCTCCTTATTATAGGTCAGATTTAGAGTGTAGCGGTATGGAGGAATTTGTGGAGGTTGGCGTCGTGGTCCTGCTGATCATGGCCACAGATGGTGACGTTATCCAGGTACGGGAAGGTGGCCCGCAGCCCATTCTGGTCTACCATTCAGTCCATCTCACGCTGGAAAACCGAGACCCCGTTGGTGACGCCGAAGGGGACTCTAAGGAAGTGATAGAAGCGGCCATCCGCCTCGAAGGCAGTATATTGGTGGTCTTCTGGGCGGATAGGGAGCTGGTATGCAGATTTTAAGTCGATGGTGGAGAAGAATCTATGATTCTATGAACACCCGATATTGCGCAATCTGATTAACGATGTCAGATATGCGGGGGAGGGGGTACACGTCCAGCTGCGTGTAGCGGTTAATGGTCTGACTGTAGTCAATGAGCATGCGATGTTTCTCCCCAGTTTTAACAACTACTACTTGGACTCTCCAGGGACTGGTACTGGCCTCGATGAACCCCTCCCCGAGGAGCCGTTGTACTTCGGACCTGATAAAAGCCCTGTCTCCAGCGCTGTACCGTCTGCTCTTGGTGGCGATGGGCTTGCAGTCGGGGGTGAGATTTTCAAACAGTGAGGGAGGGGCGACTTTAAGGGTCGAGAGGCTGCAGGTGGTGCGCGGTGGGCGATCTAAGAACTGCTGATTGCAAACAGAGAGCGGGGGAAAAGGCCCATTATACTCCATGGTGACGCTCTTAAGGTGACACAGGAAATCTAGCCCCAGGAGTACGGCAGCGCAGAGTTGTGGCAGCACGAGGAGCCTGAAGTTTTTGTACACTGTGCCCCGTACAGTCAGGGTCGCCACGCAGTACCCGAGGACATCCACCAAGTGGGACTTTGAAGCCATGGAGATCGTTTGCTTCACTGGCAGTACTGAAAGGGTGTAGCGACTCACTGTGTTAGGGTGAATAAAACTCTCCGTACTCCCACAGTCAAATAAACAGTTTGTAGTGCGACTGTTTACCTCGATGTCCATCATGGACCTGGCGAGTTGGTGAGGCCTGGATTGGTCCAGCGCAACCGAAGCCACCGTTGGATTTTGCGACGTGGCTGATGGCGTCCAAGATGGTGGCCCGCACGGCTAATATGCAGCTGAAGGCATCCAAGATGGCGGCCCGCACGGCTCACACGCGGCTACCGGCGCCCAAGATGGCGGCCCCCACGGGTCGCACGGGGCGCTACTGGGTTTGGAGGTCGACTTCGCCCTGCATACCTTCGCGTAATGGCCCTTCTTTCCACACCCGGAGCAGATCGCATCCTTCGCCGGGCAGCATTGTCAGGGGTGCTTCCCCAGGCCGCAGAAGTAGCACTTCGGGCCTCCAGAGACTGCCGCAGCGGTCGGGTCATTGGTGGGACGTGGTGTGGTGTAGGCCTGTGGCCCTCCCGAGTACAGAGGTGGCGGTGGCTGCGTCGTCCACGATGCACCCCCGTGGTCGGGGGTGTAGGCCTCGAGATTACGGAAGGCCACCTCTAACGAGTCGGCAAGCACTACAGTCTTTTGCAGATCCAGCCCACCCTGTTCCAGCAGTCGTTGTCGGATATAGTTTGACCTGATACCCGTGAGATAGGCATTAAGTCCTCAGTGTTTTGGGCGGCTGTTACGGCCTTGCAGTTGCAGGCCCTGCCAAGTGCTCGCAACGCACGCAGGAATTGGTCGCCTGATTCTCCTGGCTGTTGTCTGCGAGTAGCCAGATGATGTCTGGCATAGATTACATTAGTCTGTTTGTTGTACTGGCCTTTTGAAAGTTCGATCGCATCCTTGCAAGTTTCAGCGTCTCTAATCATTGAGAATACTTGATCGCTTACCCGGGCGTGGAGCACGTGTAGCTTGTCGGTTTCGGTCTGGACGACGGAGGCGGAGGCGGTGAGGAAAGTTTTGAAACATCGCAGCCAGTGATCGAAGCTGTTAGAGGCTTCTACGGCTTGAGGATCCAATTCTAATCTATCGGGTTTTAGTATCTGCTCCATCCCAAAACTTTTTGCGAATAAAATTGATGCACTATCAATCAAGCAAAGACTAGTTTGTATGCAAGAACAACTAGGCTTTTATTCACAAAAGACTTGGAGCACACCCATGCTGACGAACTGGTCCGGCGACTGAGGCAGGGGAGTGGGGAGCAGTCACCTTTATACCTGGACCAGGGGGGGGAGGAGTCCCAGGCAGGGCCGGCAGGGGCATGCCCAGGCATGTCACACACACACACAGGCAATAAGCTACAGTGGTTTACCACAAAGGTGCAGTGAATCCTCACTCCTCTGGCACAGTCCAACTTCGCTGCCAGTGAGGGCTCACTCCGGGAGCCACTCTGCCAGATCCATCACCCTTTCCTCACAGGGGCGATGATTCTGAGCTTGGGAATCCCGATTGATTAGTGTATTACGTGGAATGATTTAATGGAATTTTGAGATAATTTTGTGTCATTTTAATGTCTCGGATAGAGCAATGAATATATCTAGAATGCTTCTGTATCAGAGTCCGATATTTATACGAGATTTTCCACTGTATTAACTGTTAACTGTTATCAGTGCCCAGCTTGTTCCTGGTTACAAATCATCCAGCTGCACAAGTAGCAATTTGTCGTGTTTAATATCTCCGTGTCTGCTGTGCCTATTGCGTGCCAGTGTTTTATATGCATCAAATGTCAGTTGGGCCAACTGCTAATATTTCTTTCCCCTTTGACAGTAAAGTGCCTGTTTATAGAGCTTGCAATGTCAAAACCTATTAAGCCCACAAGCAGGAGCTATGGTAAGAAGTCTTACTCATGCACTTTACATCTCAGTGAACCATGTTGTGATTTTTTTTTATTCTCTTTAAAGCGCAGTCCATTCAGGAGAATGAGAGTACTCTCCGTGACTGCAGCTCTGAGCTAAATCTGACAGCCATGCTCTGCACCCAATTTGGACGTTTTCTCTGTAAGAAACTATAAGATCCAGGCGCTCTTTCTGTGCTAAGCAAGTATTAAGTGGTCGACAATACAGATAGGAAGCAAATTATTTTGCAAGCAGTCTCTTAATGACAACACCAATTGACCCCAGAGGAAAAGACTGAATTTGTTCTGCTTTCCTGTTCACTGTTTCCTGTCAGGTTTGAAAGATAAAGAAAAAATAACCTACTTTAATGATAAGTTTTTAATATAAAGTTTGGCATTTCTTCTTGAGTGGTCAAAATGCACTGGTGCCAGTTTTCATTCGTGAAAGAGTCCGAGATTCTCCCTAATAAGTTCTGCTACTGGGATCAAGCAGCCACAATCTTTTAGTCAAGTACACGGAACTATAATTAAAAGTGGAGAAATTAATTTGGAATAAACTTTATACAAGAGGTGACAAAGCAAATAGCCAAAGCAGCAGAGAGACTGAGGAACTACTTCTCTGTCTCTGGGAAAAGATTTGTTCTGAATTGTTCCTGTTTTGAATTTTACTTTGAATTGGGGAATTTACAGTTAATGGTTACTATACAAGCTCTGCTATTTTCACCATAGGAGTTGAGAATGGCGCAAACCTGATGATATCGAGGCTGTGTGGGGGCTTTTTCAACTCTGTTGTGTTTGTGTGTGCAAAAACAAGCAGAGAAGTTTCATCTCCACCCACCCTAAGAACAAAGAAAGCTACAGCACAGGAACAGGTCCTTCAGCCCTCCAAGCCTGTGCTGATCATGATGCCTTAACTAAACTAAACAAACTTCTGCCCTCACTTGGTCAGTATCCCTCTATTCCCTCCCTATTCACGGATCCCTCCAGATGCCTCTTAAATGTTGTTAATGTGCCTGCTTCCACCTGCTCCTCTGGCAGCACATTCCAGGCACCCACCACTCCCTGCGTGAGAAACCTCCCCCGCACATCTCCCTTAAACTTTCCCCCTCTCACCTTGAACCTGTGCCCCCTTGTAATTGACACTTCCACCCTGGGCAAAAAGCCTCTGACTCTCCACCCTGTCTATGTCTCTCATAATTTTGTAGAGCTCTATCAGGTCTCCCTTAGCCTCTGTCTTTCCAGTGAAAACAATCCTAGTTTATTCAACCTCTCCTCATAGTCAACACCTTCAAGACCAGGCACATCCTGGTGAACCTTCTTTGCACTCTCTCAA
The DNA here is from genome assembly GCF_964213995.1 of Mustelus asterias. Classification (NCBI taxonomy): domain Eukaryota; kingdom Metazoa; phylum Chordata; class Chondrichthyes; order Carcharhiniformes; family Triakidae; genus Mustelus; species Mustelus asterias. The sequence goes on along the minus strand of NC_135818.1, from coordinate 313,252 downwards.
AGCTTCCATGTCCTTCTGCTACTGTGGTGACCAGAACTTCAAACTCCAAATGCGGCCTAAGCAAGGTTTTATATAGCTGCAACATGATTTCCCAACTCTTGTACTCAATGCCCTGGCTGATGAAGGCAAGCGTGCCATATGCCTTCTTAATCACCTTGGCCATCTGTACTTTTAGGGAACTGTGGACCTGCACGGCCAGATTGCTCTATATGTTAATGTTCCGAAAGGTTCTGCCATTCACTGTATAATTCACACCTAAATTTGATCCTCCAAAATGCATCACCCCACATTTGTCCGGATTAAACTCCATCTGCCATTTCTGTGCCCGAGTCTCCAATCTGTCTATATCCTGTTGTATCCTCTGACAATCCCCGGCGCTATCAGCAACTCCACCAATCTTTGTGTCTTCCACAAATGTACTAATCAGACCACGCACGTTTTCCTCCAGATCATTTATATATACAACAAACAACAGAGGTCCCAGCACTGATCCCTGCGGAACACCACTAGCTACAGATTTCCATCCTTCCGCCACTACTCTCTGTCTTCGATAACCAAGATGTGGAGATGCCGGCGTTGGACTGGGGTAAGCACAGTAAGAAGTCTCACAACACCAGGTTAAAGTCCAACAGGTTTATTTGGTAGCAAATACCATAAGCTTTCGGGCTCCGAAAGCTTATGGTATTTGCTACCAAATAAACCTGTTGGACTTTAACCTGGTGTTGTGAGACTTCTTACTGTTCTATAACCAAGCCAGTTCTGCATCCATCTAGCCAGCCCACCCCAAATCCCATATGATTTTAGTTTTTGTACCAGTCTGCCATGTGAGATCTTGTCAAACGCCTTAGTAAAGTCCATATAAACTACATCCACAACCCTTCCCTCATCAATTATCTTCGCCACCTCTTCAAAAAATATATATATCGCACCACCCTTTGCATGAAGGAGTTGTCTCTCAGGTCACTTTTAAATCTTTCCCCTCTCATCTATGCCCTGTAGTTTTCAATTCCCCTACTCGGGGGCGGGGGGGAAAAAGACTATGTGTGTTCATCCTATCGATGTCCCTCATGATTTTATGCACCTCAATAAGGTCACCCTTCATTCTCCTGCGTTCCAAGGAATAAACCCCCAGCCTGGCCAACCATTCCCTGTAACTCAGGCCCACTAGTCCTGGCAACATCCTCGTAAATCTTCTTTGCACTCTTTCCAGTTTATCAATGTCTTTCCTATAACAGGGTGACCAAAACTGTACACAATACTGCAAGTACGGCCTCACCAACGACTTATACAACTGTAACATAACGTCCCAACTCCTATACTCTTGACTGATGAAGGCCAGTGTGCTAAACACCCTCTTCACCACCCTGCCTACCTGTGACACCGCTTTCAATGAACTGTGTACTTGTACTCCCAGGTCCCTCTGTCCCTCAACACTCCCCAGAGCCCTACCATTCACTGTATAAGTCCTACCCTGGTTTGACTTTCCAAAATGCAACATCTCATACTTATCTGTATTGAAACCCATTTGCCAATTCTTGGCCCACTTCCCTCACTGATCAAGATCCCCCTGTAATTTTTGATAACCCCCTTCACTATCAGCGATAACTCTTAATTTAGCATCATCCGCAAACTTACTAACCATGCCTTGTACATTCACATCCAAATCATTTATATAAATAATGAATAACAAGGATCCCAACACCAACCCCTGAGGCACATCACTAGTCACAGGCCTCCAGTCTCAGAAACATCCTTCGACCATTACCCTCTGCTTCCTACCATTGAGCCAATTTTGAATCCAATTTGCTAACTCTCCCTGGGTCCCATGCGACATAACTTCAGGACCTACCTTGCAAGACCTTGTCAAAGGCCTTGCTAAAGTCCATATAGACAACGTCTCCTGCCCTACCCTCATCCATCCTCTTGGTTACCTCTGTGAAAAACTCTAAAAGATTCATCAGATGAAGAGAGTTCCCACAAAATAGTTCGAAGCAAAAAACAAAATATACAAATCCTGGAAAAATGAAATAAAAACAGCAAATACCATGAACACTCAGCAGGTCTGGCAGCACCTGTGAACTTTCATTGGAATGTTATTACATCTTAATAGAATGTAAATGTCACCAATTTAAACTGCATAATTTTCTAGCGATTATATGGGAAATGTAACTCATAGATTCATAGAGTCATAGAGGTTTACAGCATGGAAACAGGCCTTTTGGCCCAACTTGTCCATGCCGTCCTTTTTTTTAAACTCCTAAGCTAATCCCAATTGCCCGCATTTGGCCCATATCCCTCTATACCCATTTTACCCATGTAACTATCTAAGTGCTTTTTAAAAGACAAAATTGTACCCGCCTCTACTACTACCTCTGGCAGCTTGTTCCAGACACTCACCACCCTCTGTGTGAAAAAAGTACCCCTCTGGATACTTTTGTATCTCTCCCCTTAAACCTATGCCCTCTAGTTTTAGACTCCCCTACCTTTGGGAAAAGATATTGACTATCTAGCTGATCTGTGCCCCTCATTATTTTATAGACCTCTATAGGATCACCCCTCAGCCTCCTACGCTCCAGAGAAAAAAGTCCCAGTCCATCCAGCCTCTCCTTATAACTCAAAGCATCCTAGTAAATCTTTTCTGCACTCTTTCTAGTTTAATAATATCCTTTCTATAATAGGGTGACCAGAACTGCACACAGTATTCCAAGTGTGGCCTTATCAATGTCTTGTACAACTTCAACAAGACACTCCAACTCCTGTATTCAATGTTCTGACCAATGAAACCAAGCATGCCGAATGCCTTCTTCACCACTCTGTTCACCTGTGACCCACTTTCAAGGAGCTATGAACATGTACCCCTCGATCTCTTTGTTCTGTAACTCTACCCAACGCCCTACCATTAACTGAGTAAGTCCTGCCCTGGTTCAATCTACCAAAATGCATCACCTCGCATTTGTCTAAATTAAACTCCATCTGCCATTCGTCAGCCCACTGGCCCAATTGATCAAGATCCCGTTGCAATTGGAAATAACTTTCTTCACTGTCCACTATGCCACCAATCTTAGTGTCATCTGCAAACTTACTAACCATGCCTCCTATATTCTCATCCAAATCATTAATATAAATGACAAATAACAGTGGACCCAGCACTGATCCCTGAGGCACACCGCTGGTCACAGGCCTCCAGTTTGAAAAAGCTAACTCATGTTAGCTTCTTTCATATAAGTTGGGGTGTTCCTGTTACTAGGCTTGCACCTTTTCCTGAAAAACATTTTAAAGGGGCAGGCAGCAATTTTATATTTGTTTCCTGAACTGACGGGGTCTCTGGGCAGAATTTTCCCATTGTATTCCTCCCTGTAGCTGACACAGTTTGTACAGTTGGAGCAATGGAAGTGATTGGTGGGGGGAGGGGGGGGGGGGGGGGGGGGGGCGGGGGGGGGGAGCGGGGGCAGGATTTTGACATCTTTTGCAGAGGGTTTTGGAAATATGTCGATATATACACTGGAGGTCCATGACAATGAGACAATGAAAAGCACTGTTCTACACAATGGGTCGTGGTGCCAATGTCAATTGTGCAGCCACTGTGTCTCCTGAAGAGTTACTGTTGTGATATCACATCATTTACACACATCATGACATTTGAAAACACTTCACATCATGTTAGAGACATGGCTCTTCAATAAAATTAGACATTTTATCAGGGAACCTTCCAGAGGAATGCAAAAATAAAGCTGAAACTAAATTTAAAAATACTGTTAATATTTCTGTATCTATGGTCACATGGTAATTTAAAAAAAATTGGCTTGCACAATAAATCAGTGAATTATATTGTGTTGATGCAGTGTTGATGCAGTGTTTTACACAGTTAATATTTTAACAGCCTTACATTTTAAAATTGTTTAGTTTCTCTGCATAAATGTGTAATCACGTTTCTGTTTCTTTGCATGAAAGCTTTTTTCATTTTAAGTGTCATAACAGAAGTGACAATATGAGGTAAACAGCGTGACTCCAAGAAGCAAAACAACCGGCTTGTGCCATAGAGCACCAGCCTGTCACTCACAATCCCAACCTTGGTCAGATAAAAGAACTCAGCAGTTTTGGTTGGGAGGGGAATGTGACAAAGCTCAATTTGCTCAATCTCATTTGATCCAACTATGAAGCATAAATGGGGCAGTTGCTGCAGAGAGGAAAATCCATCCAGGTTGAAAAGATAGGTATGAGGGCAAGTGGAGCAAAGCTGAAGTGAGAAAGTAACTTCTATTCAATCTGTATTTTCCATCATTGTGACTGAGTCGACTGTCTTTACATGAAGGGAAGAGAACATTGGAATTGGATTAATACTATGTTGCTGCAGCAATGGTAAAGATAATCTTTGCTGCCAATTTAAATATTTGAAACGATCATCATTTCTCCAGTAGCACAAGGTCTCACAAAGATGAAGCCGTGAACCACAACAGTAGTTTATTGAAGGAAAAATAAATTATTTACAAATAAGCTCGATGCGGATACAGGTCCAGGTTTCCTCTTGGACCCATGCCCTAACACCCAATTGGTGACGGTTCACATGCTTCCTCCTGATAGGCCCCAGGAAGGTCATGTGACCCACAAACAAACCCTTTCCACCCCCTTAAAGCGGCCACACGACCACAATTTGTAAATGGAGGGCCAGAATTTACTAAAACTTTGCGCCCGAAAACGGGCGCAAAATCACGGTAAAGTTGGGCGTTGGGCCGATACCGCAATCTGCACTCGATTCCGAGCAGATCGCGGTTTTATCGACACCCGATTCGGGCACGGGTCCGGCGCGGCCCGAATCGGGCGGCCCGACGATTTAAATGCATTTGCATGCATTTAAATTGACTTAATGAACCGCTCGCCCAACTCTACCACCAAATCCCACTTTACCGCCTTCTGGCCCGATCCGCGTCCGCGCTGTTACCGACCTGCAAAATAAAAGTCTGAAGTCGCCGCTGCAGCCTCCGAAGAACGGGGTCAGAGACTGCAACGGCTCCCTGACCCAGGTCATCCTCTGGTCGGGGCGGGAGTGGGGTGGGAGGAGGAGAGGGGGTGTGACGTCTCATCCCCTGGGCGGGGGGGGTGGGGGTGGGTAGGGAGGGGGTGTGACCGATCATCCCCTCGGGGGGGAAGGAGAGGGGGTGTGACGTATCATCCCCTGGTCGGGGGGGTTCCGCTGCCTGTCTGTGGCCGATCCCTCCTGGCACCATCACTGGTTCACTACCAGCCACAGATTACTCTTCCCTGCAGGTGCGAGAGAGCGGGAGAGATGGCTGTGGCGGGTAGTGTCCCAGTGATGGTGCCAGGAGGAATCAGCCGCAGACAGGCAGCGGAACCCCCCGACCAGGGGATGATACGTCACACCCCCTCTCCTCCCCCCCGCAGGGGATGATATGTCACACCCCCTCTCCACCCCCCCCTCCCCCCAAGGGGATGATTGGTCACACCCCCTCCCCTCCCCCACACCTCCCTCCCCTCCGCCCCGACCAGAGGATGAACGTCAGAGAGCCGCTCTCTCCACTTTCTGCTTTTCTTTGCACCCGGGCGCTCTGTCAGATTTTTTTCGAACTGCGCAGGCGCAGTTCAGAGCTCCGATCGGTCCACCAGCGCTAAGCCCCGGCCACAGCGTGGATTGGGCCGGAACCAGCAAAACACGTATGGGCGCGCTGGAAAGAGGATTCCAGGCGCGGATCTATTTGACGTCCAGATTCGGCACTTTGACTCAAAATGGTAAAATTCCCCCCCGGAGTGTAGAGTTTGAGTAGTCGGGTCAAATAATTTATCTCAAAGGATGCACACCACACAGCAAAACATGCCTGTAACTTACCGAAACTATACAGTGGTGAGTTTACATCTGGTGCTTTGAGCTCCATCCTCAGTCTTATACAACATGTTTATTATACAAGCAACAAGACCTCTGGACTTCCCTTCATTACCAATTCATCGACTGCCAAGGAACTTCCATCAGAGACATGTGTCAAAATTGAGTCAAGAAATCCCACCAAGTATCTTCATTTCACTTTCACTTCACCACTTACTCCAATTCAGGTTCATGAGGAGGTGAAGCCAGTTCCGACAGATACTGGCTGTTAGGCGGGGTACACCCAATATGGGGCGCCAGTCCAGCACAAGGTACACACACAGACCAGCTAAGGGCCAATTTATCATGGCCAATCCACCTAACCCGCACATCTTTTGGAGTGTAGGAGAAAACCAGAGCACCCAGAAGAAACCTATGCAGACATGGGGAGAACTTGAAAACTCCACGCAGACTGTCACCCAAGGATGGAATCGAACCCGGGTCCCTGGTGCTGTGAGACAGCAATGCTAACCACTGTGCCACTGTGCTGGCCCAAGTCCTCTATCTTTTGAAGGAGCAGTATAATATGAAGGGTACCATTCTTAGCAGTGTAGAGGATCAGAAGGACCTTGGGGTCCGGGTCCATAGGACTCTTAAATCGGCCTCGCAGGTGGAGGATGCGGTCAAGAAGGCGTACTGGCCTTCATTAATCGAGGGATTGAGTTTAGGAGTCGGGAGATAATGCTGCAGCTTTATAGGACCCTGGTTAGACCCCACTTGGAGTACTGCGCGCAGTTCTGGTCACCTCATGACAGGAAAGATGTTGAAGCCATTGAAAGGGTGCAGAGGAGATTTACAAGGATGTTGCCTGGATTGGGGGGCATGCCTTATGAGGATAGGTTGAGGGAGCTTGGTCTCTTCTCCCTGGAGAGACGAAGGATGAGAGGTGACCTGATAGAGGTTTACAAGATGTTGAGAAGTCTGGATAGGGTAGACTCTCAGAGGCTATTTCCAAGGGCTGAAATGGTTGCTACGAGAGGACACAGGTTTAAGGTGCTGGGGGGTAGGTACAGAGGAGATGTCAGGGGTAAGTTTTTCACTCAGAGGGTGGTGGGTGAGTGGAATCGGCTGACGTCGGTGGTGGTGGAGGCAAACTCGTTGGGGTCTTTTAAGAGACTTCTGGATGAGTACATGAGATTTAATGGGATTGAGGGCTATAGATAGGCCTAGAGGTGGGGATGTGATCGGCGCAACTTGTGGGCCGAAGGGCCTGTTTGTGCTGTGGCTTTCTATGTTCTATGTTCTATGTTCTATGTTTTCTCAAAATGTAAACATTAAAAATACATTTGCTGCAATTCTCGACTCCCACATGCTGATGTGGGGCCGCATGGGGCCAGAGGATTGCGGGAGAGGGGCCATAGCATGGTTAGCGCCTTTGGGATTCTCCCAGACCCCACACCCCGACATGTTTGGCAGAAAAGTGGGAAGGGAATTGTGGCCAAACCATAGCTTACAAGGGAAATTAGAGATAATATCAGATTCAAGGAAGAACGTTACAAATTGGCAAGAAAAGTAATAGGCCTGAGGATTGGGAGCAGTTTAAAATTCAGCAAAGGAGGACCAAGGGATTGATTAATAAGGGAAAAATAGAGTATGAAAGTAAGTTGGCAGGGAACATAAAAACTGACTGTAAAAGTTTCTATAGATATGCAAAGAGAAAAAGATTGACAAAAATGAATATTTGCTCCTTTCAGTCAGAAATGGAAGAATTCACAACGGGGAATAAAGAAATGGCTGAGAAATTAAAATTGTACTTTGCTTCAGTCTTCACAAAGGAAGACATGAATAATGTGCCAGAAGCGCTGAGAGAGACATGTTTTAGTGAGGAGCTGAAGGAAATCAGCATTAGCAGAGAAATGGTTTTGGAGAAATTGATGGGATTGAAGGTGGATAAAACTCCAGGTCCTGATAATCTTCATCCCAGAGTACTTAAGGAAGTGGCCCTGTAAATAGTAGATCCATTGGTGGTTATTTTCCAAAATTCTTTGGACTCTGGAATACAGATTGGAGAGTAGCTAATGTAAGCCCGCTATTCAAAAAGGGAGGGAGAGAGAAAACAGAAAACTATAGACCAGTGAGCCTAACGTCGGTACTGGGGAAGTTGCTAGAGTCCATTATCAAGAATTTCATAACTGGGCATTTGGAAGGCAGTGGTATAATCAGACAAAGTCAGCATAGAGTTACAGAAGAGAAATCATGCTTGACAAATCTATTGGAACTTTTTGAGGATGTAACTCGTAGAGTTGACCGAGGAGAACCATTGGCTATGGTTTATTTAGACTTTCAGAAGGCTTTCGACAAGGTCTCACATAACAGACTACTATGTAAAGTTAAAGCACATGGATTGCAGGTAATGTCTTGAGATGGATAGAAATCTGGTCAGCAGATAGGAAGCAAAGAGTTGGCATAAATGGGTCTTTTTCTGATTGGCAGTCAGTGACGAGTGGGGTTCCATAGGGATCTGTGCTAGGATCCCAACTGTTCACATTATATATTAATGATTTCGAAGATGGAACTGCATGCAATATCTTCAAATTTGCAGATGATACAAAGTTGGGTGGGCGGGTGAGCTGTGAGGAGGATGCAGAGATGCTTCAGTGTGATTTGGACAGGCTGAGTGTGTGAGCATCTGCATGGCAGATGCAGTATAATGTGGATAAATGTGAGGTTATCCACTTTGGTAGCAATAATCGGAAGATAGATTTTTACTTGAATGGGTATAAATTGAGAGAGGTGGATACTCAGCGAGACCTTGGTGCATCAGACGCTGAAAGTAAGCGTGCAGGTACAGGCAGCAAAGAAGGTAAATGGTATGTTGGCCTTCATAGCGAGAGGATTTGGGTGGCACAGTGGTTAGTACTGCTGCCTCACAGTGCCAGAGACCCAGTATGATTCCCAGCTTGGGTCACTGTCTGTGTAGTGTTTGCACATTCTCCCCGTCTCTGCATGGGTTTCCTCCGGGTGTTCCGGTTTCCTCCCACAGTCCAAAGATGTGCAGGTTAGGTGGATTGGCCATGCTAAATTTGTGAGTTCAGCCAAAGGGGTAAAAATTGATTATTTGTATTTACTTTTTCGCGGGGTTTCTTGTTGTAGTTTAAATTTGAAAAGCAGAAGTAGGCCGCCCGCGGGGCAACCTGAGAAGGCATTTAGTTTTTTTTTAAGCGTGCGGGAGGTTTAAAAAGCAGGCCGCAGTATCCAGCGGGCAGCATTGAGAGCGGGCAGCGGAGTGAGAAGGGAGCAGAGTGAGAGCTGAAGGGCTTTGGCTCTAAAGGCTTAGGCGGAAAGGGCAAGGCGGGGTAAGTTTAATTCTTAAGTACGTTTCTCTGTGTTCCTTGAAATAAGAAGGGAAATTATGAGTGTGAGGCCAGTCTGTTGTTCCCAATGTAGGATGTGGGAGGTCCTGGAGGCTCCTGGCCTCCCGGACGTCCATATCTGTGATGGGTGTGTCAAGCTGCGGTTCCTAAGGGACCGTGTTAGAGAACTGGAACTGCAACTCGAGGATCTTCGTCTGGTTAGGGAAAATGAGGAGGTGATAGACAGGAGCTATCAGCAGGTGGTCACACCAGGGCCACGGGAGGCAGACAAGTGGGTAACGTCCAGGAAGGGGAAAGCTCGGGTGATGTGCCCCTTCACAATAAGTACTCCTGTCTGAGTACTGCTGGGGGGGACAGCCCATCTGGGGGAAGCAGCAGTGGCCGTGTCTCTGGAGCAGAGTCCGGCCCTGTAACTCAGAGGACAAAGGAAAGGAGGAGGAAGGCAGTATTAATCAGTAAGGGGGTCGGACAGGCGTTTTTGCGGAGGCAGACGGGAGTCTCGGATGGTGGTCTGCCTCCCTGGTGCCGGGATCCGGGATGTCTCTGATCGCATCGCAGATATTCTGAGGTGGGAGGGAGAGGAGCCAGAGGTCGTGGTACATATTGGTACCACTGACATAGGTAGGAAGAGGGAAGGGGTCATGAAAAGAGAACATAGGGAGTTAGGTAGACAGTTGGGAAGGAGGAACGCAAAGGTAGTAATCTCAGGATTGCTGCCTGTGCCACAGGAAAGTGAGAGCAGGAATGGAGTGAGGTGGAGGATGAATATGCGTGGCTGAGGGGCTGGTGCAGGGGGCAGGGATTCAGGTTCCTGGATCATTGGGATCTCTTTAGGGGCAGGTGTGACCCGTACAAAAAAGACGGGTGGCACTTGAATCCCAGGGGGACCAATATCCTGGCAGGAAGGTTGGCTAAGGCTACAAAGGTTGGGGGGAGGGAATCGTGATGAGGTGACTGAGAGCGAGGAGGTTAGCCCGCAAATAGAGAAGGATTGTAGACAGTGTAAGAGGGAGAATAGGCGGGTGATGGAGAAGGGGAGAGCTCAGACCAAAGGTTTGAGATGTGTCTATTTTAACGCCAGGAGTGTAGTGAATAAAGTGGATGAGCTTAGAGTGTGGATCGATGCTTGGAAGTGTGATGTGGTGGCCATTACGGAGACTTGGGGACAGGGACAGGACTGGATACTTCAGGTGCCAGGTTTCAGATGTTTCAGAAAGGACAGAGAGGGAGGCAAAAGAGGGGGGGAGTGGCACTGCTGATCAGGGATATTGCCACAGCTGTAGAGAAGGTGGAAGCCATGGAGGGATTGTCTACGGAGTCTCTGTGGGTGGAAGTTCGGAGCGGGAAGGGGTTGATAACTTTGCTGGGTGTTTTCTACAGGCCGCCCAATAGTAACAGGGATGTTGAGGAGCAGATAGGGAAACAGAACCTGGAGAGATGTAGTAATAGCAGGGTTGTCGTGATGGGAGACTTTAATTTCCCAAACGTCGATTGGAATATCCCTAGGGTAAGGGGTTTGGATGGGGAGGAGTTTGTTAGGTGTGTTCAGGAGGGTTTCCTGACACAGCATGTGGGTAAGCCTACAAGAGGAGAGGCTGTACTCGATCTGGTACTGGCTAATGAGCCTGGGCAGGTGTCGGATCTCTCAGTGGGGGAGCATCTTGGGGATAGTGATCATAACTCTATCTCCTTTATGCTAGCATTGGAAAGAGATAGGATCAGGCAAGCTAGGAAAGTGTTTATCTGGAGTAAGGGGAAATATGAAGCCATCAGGCAGGAGATTAGAGGCATAAATTGGAAGGAGGCATTCTCGAGGAAAAATGCCGAAGTAAGGTGGCAGATTTTCAAGGAATGTTTGTCTGGAGTTCTGCATGACAACGTTCCGATGAGACAGGGAGGTTTTGGTAGGTTACGGGAACCGTGGTGCACGAAAGCTGTGCTGAACCTAGTCAAAAAGAAAAGGAAAGCGTACAAAAGGTTCAGAGAGCAAGGCGATGATCGGGATGATGAGTATACGGCTTGTAGGAAGGGACTTAAGAAAGGAATTAGGAGAGCCTGAAGGGGTCACGAGAAGGCCTTGGCATGTACGATTAAGGAGAACCCTAAGGCGTTCTATAAATATGTGAAGAGTAAAAGGATGAGATGTGAAGGAATAGGACCTATAAAATGTGACGGTGAGAAAGTCTGTACAGAACCCGAAGAAATAGCAGAGGTGCTTAATGAATACTTTACCTCGGTATTCACGGTGGAAAAAGACCTGGGTGGTTGTACTACAAGATTGAGGTGGACTGAAAAGATTGAGTATGTGGACATTAAGAAAGAGGATGTGTTGGAAACTTTGAATAGCATCAAGATAGATAAGTCGCCGGGACCGGATGGGATGTACCCAGGTTACTGTGGGAGGCGAGGGAACAGATTGCAGAGCCTCTGGCGATGATCTGTGCATCGTCGATGGAGATGGGAGAGGTTCCGGAGGATTGCGGATGTGGTTCCTATATTCAAGAAAGGGAATAGGGATAGCCCAGGAAATTACCGACCAGTGAGTCTAACCTCAGTGGTTGGTAAGTTGATGGAGAAGATCCTGAGGGACAGGATTTATGAACATTCAGAGAAGTTTAGTATGTTCAAAAGTAGTCAGCATGGCTTTGTCAACCAAATCGTGCCTTACGAGCCTGGTGGAGTTCTTTGAAAATGTGACTAAACACATTGACGAAGGAAAAGCAGTAGATGTGGTTTACATAGACTTCAGCAAGGCGTTCGATAAGGTCCCCCATGCAAGACTTCTCGAGAAAGTGAGAGGGCATTGGGATCCAAGGGGCTGTTGCCTTGTGGATCCAGAACTGGCTTGCCTGCAGAAGGCAGAGAGTGGTTGTAGATGGGTCTTTTTCTGAATGGAGGTCGGTCACCAGTGGAGTGCCCCAGGGATTTGTTCTGGGACCCTTGCTGTTTGTCATTTTCATAAATGACCTTGATGAGGAAGTGGAGGGATAGGTTGGTAAGTTTGCCGACGACACGAAGGTTGGTGGTGTTGTGGATAGGTTGGAGGGATGTCAGAAGCTGCAGCGTGACATACTTAGGATGCAAGACTGGGCGCAGAAGTGGCAGATGGACTTCAACCCGGATAAATGTGTAGTGGTCCATTTTGGCAGGTCAAATGGGATGAAGGAGTATAATATCAAGGGTAAGACTCTTATCAGTGTAGAGGATCAGAAGGACCTTGGGGTCCGGGTCCATAGGACTCTTAAATCGGCCTCGCAGGTAGAGGAGGTGGTTAAGAAGGCGTATGGTGTGCTGGCCTTCATCAATCGAGGGATTGAGTTTAGGAGTCGGGAGATAATGATGCAGCTTTATAAGACCCTCATCAGACCCCACTTGGAGTACTGTGCTCAGTTCTGGTCGCCTCATTACAGGAGGGATGTGGAAATGATTGAAAGGGTGCAGAGAAGATTTACAAGGATGTTGCCTGGATTGGTTGGCATGCCTTATGAGGATAGGTTGAGGGAGCTCGGTCTTTTTTCCTTGGAGAGACGAAGGATGAGAGGTGACCTGATAGAGGTGTACAAGACGTTGAGAGGTATAGATCGGGTGGATTCTCGGAGGCTTTTTCCCAGGGCTGAAATGGCTGCTACGAGAAGACACAGGTTTAAGGTGCTGGGGAGTAGGTACAGAGGAGATGTCAGGGGTAAGTTTTTCACTCAGAGGGTGGTGGGTGAGTGGAATTGGCTGCTGTCAGTGGAGGTGGAGGCAAACCCGATGGGGTCTTTTAAGAGACTTCTGGATGAGTACATGGGACTTAATAGGATTGAGGGTTATAGGTAAGCCTATATATAAGCCTAGGTAGGTAGGGACATGACCGGTGCAACTTGTGGGCCGAAGGGCCTGTTTGTGCTGGAGTTTTTCTATGTTCTATATTCTAAATTGCCCTTTAGTGTCAGGGAGACGAGCTAGGGTAAATGCATGGGGTTGTGGGGATAGGGCCTGGGTGGGATTGTGGTCAGTGCAGACTCAATGGGTCGAATGGCCTCCTTCTGCACTGTCGGGATTCTATGATTTTATGATTTGAGTATAGGGATAGGAATGTTTTGCTGCAATTTTATAGGGCGCTGGTGAGGCCACCTGGAGTATTGTGTGCAGTTTTGGTGTCCTTATCTGAGGAAGGATGCCCTTGCTATAGAGGGAGCACAGCAAAGGTTTACCAGGCTGATTCCTGGGATGGCAGGTCTGTATTATGAGGAGAGACTAAGTCGGTGAGGATTATATTCACTGGAGTTTAGAAGAGTGAGAAGGGATCTCATAGAAACTTATAAAATTCTAACAGGGTTCGACAGGGTAGATTCAGAAAGAATGTTCCCGATGGTGGGGGGTGTCCAGAACTAGGGGTCATAGTTTGAGGATAAGGGGTAAACCTTTTAGAACTGAAGTGAGGAGAAATTTCTTCACCCAGAGGGTGGTGAATGTGTGGAATTCACTCCCACAGAAAGTAGTTGTCTAATTTCAAGAAGAAATTAGATATAGCTCTTGAGGCTAAAGGGATCAAGGGATATGGGAGGAAAGAGGGATCAGGACATTGAATTTGATGATTGGCCATGATCAAGATGAACGGCAGAGCAGACTGATAGACCAAATGGCCCCTTCCTGCTTTTAGATTCTATGTTTCTATAATCTGATTCATGGTCAGTGAGATTTAACTAATCATATAAAAATGCAGGCTCGATTTGGAGCTGGATTCACCTGGTTCCTGCAATTCTCTGACTCGTGGGAAAATTAGGAACTCAGCGTGCATTACTACTGGTCATGATGGCCATGCTGGCGGGGGGGGGTGGGGGGGGGGGGTGTCAAGGCCATCGACTACCCTGAGTAGTCGGGGATATGGCTGGGCAGTGCCCTGGCATTGCCCCCGGCACCCTGGCAGTGCAGAGCTGTCATAGCAAGGGTGGTACTGGCACGGGGTGGGGCTGGAAAGGGGTGCCTTAGGACATCACTCACTTGGAGGGGGCTCTAATGGCACCGATGATGGATAAAGAGGTGCTGGGTCACCCTCATGCTTGCATGGTGTGGAGTCGGGGTGACCCTGCCATTTAGTGATGGGGAGAGGTTGCCAGTCTGAGGTCAAGTGTTGGTGGTGTTCGCAATGTCTGCGAGTGCTCACATTGTCCTTGTTGGGGGTGACCTTCAACTTAACTTTGAGATCAGGACACTCTTCTCCAAGAAACTGGCCTTGTCAGTGTCTTCAGGTTCCCTCTCCAAAAGAATTCTACGTGTGGCTAAATCGCAAAACTCTCCCAGCAGGAATCTCACCGATTGTCCCACTGGAGACAACACATTTTTCGGCATAACTCTGCCCACTCTAAGATAAGGCCTGGCCTCAAAGGAAATCCGGTGGGTGATTCTCCAGGGCTGCTGGTCCCAGCCAGGATTCCTGATGACCTGTGAGGGCCAGATCGCGATTCTCATTGGGTCTCGAGCCCAGTTTGAGTTTCCCAGCTTGCTGCATCTGACTTCAAAGAACAAAGAACAAAGAACAAAGAACAATACAGCACAGGAACAGGCCCTTCGGCCCTCCAAGCCCGCGCCGCTCCCCGGTCCAGGATTGAATCCTGAATCCAGGATCCCCACCCAATTTTCCAGCCTATCTACATACCAATATCCTATCCACCGAGCTGTCCCTCACAGCTACGATGCTTTGTTCATTACAACCTATTAACTTACCCCCACCCCCCCATTCCAGACCATGTGATCTCCAGGGAGAGGCGAAAACCCAGAGTGAAAAACCCCAGGGCCAATATGGGGAAAAAAAAATCTGGGAAATTCCTCTCCGACCCCCTGAGGCGATCGAAACGAGTCCAGGAGATCACAATGGCCCCGATCGGAAAATGCTTCCCAACCCTAGTCATTTCCACTTCCACGAACACCATATGAATCCCCTGCCCCCGAGACAGGTTCCCAACTATCCGCAGTCTCACTCTGTACTGGCACCAGCAAGATGATCGTAGAATGAAGCCTTGAAACGAGAAACCAGGAACAATTAGCCCGCGCCGCTCCCTGGTCCAAACTAGATCACTCTTTTGTATCCCTCCATTCCCACTCCGTTCATATAGCTGTCTAGATAAGTCTTAAACGTTCCCAGTGTGTCCGCCTCCACCACCTTGCCCGGCAACACATTCCAGGCCCCCACGACCCTCTGTGTGAAATATGTCCTTCTGATATCTGTGTTAAACCTCCCCCCCTTCACCTTGAACCTATGACCCCTCGTGAACGTCACCACCGACCCGGGGAAAAGCTTCCCACCGTTCACCCTATCTATGCCTTTCATAATTTTATACACCTCTATTAAGTCTCCCCTCATCCTCCGTCTTTCCAAGGAGAACAACCCCAGTTTCCCCAATCTCTCCTCATAACCAAGCCCCTCCATACCAGGCAACATCCTGGTAAACCTCCTCTGTACTCTCTCCAAAGCCTCCACGTCCTTCTGGTAGTGTGGCGACCAGAACTGGACGCAGTATTCCAAATGCGGCCGAACCAACGTTCTATACATCTGCAACATCAGACCCCAACTTTTATACTCTATGCCCCGTCCTATAAAGGCAAGCATGCCATATGCCTTCTTCACCACCTTCTCCACCTGTGACGTCACCTTCATGTCCAGTGTGATTGAGAACCTGATCAGAACTAACTTAAATACAGCTGAGTCCAATTAGCGAGCTGGAAAGCTGATTCAATGGCCTCCTGGGATCCTCCCAATCTCTCAGCTGGAAATCCCATGGGCACCAAGTAGTCCTGGACCAGATAATATCCAAATTGGGGACCAGCTGCTGTGACTTCAAAGCGGAGCAAGGAGGTAAGTACAGCTGCCAACTGTGCTATGGGCCCCCCTGCCACTGCCAGGCAGCAGAGGGGAGCCCTCAAAGGCCTGGGAGTTGGGGGGGTTCTGGCTGGGTAAAAGGTTTGGCCTCTGGAGTCGCTCTCTGGCTGGAGCTCTTGTGGCTGGACTTAGAGACATAGAAAATAGAAGCAGGAGTAGGCCATTCGGCCCTTCAAGCCTGCTCTGCCATTCATTTTAATCATGGCTGATCATCCAACTCATATCCTGATCCCGGCTCCTCGCCCCCCGCCCCCCCCCCCAACCCCCATCCACCACCTCCCATACCCTTGGATCCCTTTCACTCCAAGAGCTAGATCTAATTTCTTCTTGAAAACATGTGTTTTGGGCTCAATTGTTTCCTATGGTAGCGAATCCCACAGGCTAACCACTCTCTGGGTGAAGAAATTTCTCCTTATCTCTGTCCTAAGTGGTCCACCCTGTATCCTTAGGCCATGATCCCTGGATCTGGACATCCCCACCATCAGGAACATCTTTCCTGAAAACCTTTCCTTGTCCTGGAAATCCTGGAGGTCACTCTCAGGATGGGATTTCAGGCACCTTTCTGGCAAAAAAGCTTTTTTATTATCTGTGTTCTGTGAAACCTTTGAAGTGCCCGGGTGCCATTAAAATCCATGGTCCCAGGACAGCTGATAGCCTTCAAAATCAGAGCAGCACTCCATCCTGCCATAGAGAATGCCCTTTGCCCTCAGTCCAGAATCCCCAGGTGTTACCAGACCTCTTTGAAGTGCTTTGAGTGACAGGAGCTGTCAGTTTCAGTGGGAAGATCCCTTTGCTTTCTCTCATAAACCCCAGCTGCTCTAAAACCTCTGACAACTGTTTTGATTGAAGTATTCAACTTTACTAGGGTGATTCCCAGTTCTAGCTTGAATGAGCCCCAGCTGCTCTGAAACCTCTTTGAACTGCTTTGATTGACAGTTCCAGTGCAGAGCAAAGAGAGGAATAGACCAGGTTTGTTTACACAAGGAACTGATGGCCTATTAGCTGCCAAAAGCGTTTTTTGACTGACAGCTCCAGAGCAGATCAAACAATTCATTGATGATACAATCAGTTCATGCTCCATTAAGCTTGAAATAATTCCTCTTTTCACCACACCTGTTCAGTCTGGCCCCAGCTTTTAACACTGCATTTTTGGACAAGTCTCTGACCCTTTCTAGAAAGCTAATATGTTTTCTAGCAACCAATTTTTCCCTTTTTTTGTCTTGCCTTCAAAACTTCTCACTGAACCCAGAAGCTTCATATTACCACGTGTTTAATCCTGCCAAGGTTCAAGACTGGACAAGCTGGAGGTTTTATCTTTGAGATAGAGGAGGCTAAGGAAAGATTTAATTGAAGTATATCAAATAACGAGGGGGCCTTGACAGAGTGGAAATTGAAGACTCTATTAGTAAAAGCAGAGGAGTCACCAGGGGTCTTAGGTTAAAAGTGGTAGGCTGAAGGATTAAAGGGGAGTTGAGGGGAAATTATTTGAACCAAAGAGGTGGGCTGGGGCAGAGAAACAGAAAGCCTCTGAAACATGCAGTGTGTGGTTATCCATTAGAAGTACTATGATCTACAGGGCTACTGCCAAGGGTTGAAAAATGAATCTCTTTCAACCAGCAGACATCTGATGGGCTGAATGGCTATTATTTTCTATAAATCCCTAATCTCTTCACTTCATCCAATGAGACCTTTGGAAGGACCATTCATAAAAGTTAAATGAAGCTTCCAAATTATTCTGCCATTGACAAATGAGGTGACGGTGCGGAATCGTGTCCATTTGAACATTGGCTCTTTTGACATTTCATTGGCTCTTAGGCATTTCACAAGTCTTACAATTGTTCTGGTAATCTTGGATTTGAAATTGAGTCAAAGAGCCATTGTCATAGAGGTTTACAGCATGGAAACAGGCCCTTCGGCCCAACTTGTCCATGCTGCCCTTTTTTTTTAAACCCCCTAAACCAATCCCAATTGCCCGCATTTGGCCCATATCCCTCTATACACATCTTACCCATGTAACTGTCGAAATGCTTTTTAAAGGACAAAATTGTACCAGCCTCTACTACTATCTCTGGCAGCTTGTTCCAGACACTCACCACCCTCTGTGTGAAAACATTGCCTCTCTGGACACTTTTGTATCTCTTCCTTCTCACCTTAAACCTATGCCCTCTGGATTTAGACTTCTCTACCTTTGGGAAAAGATATTGACTATCTAGCTGATCTATGCCCCTCATTATTTTATAGACCTCAATAAGATCACCCCGCAGCCTCCTATGCTCCAGAGAAAAAAGTCCCAGTCTAGAACCATAGAACCATAGAAAATTACAGCTCAGAAACAGGCCTTTTGGCCCTTCTTGTCTGTGCCTAACTATTTTTTGCCTAGTCCCACTGACCTGCACTTGAACCATATCCCTCCACCCCCTCTCTTCCATGAACCCATCCAAGTTTTTCTTAAATGTTAAAAGTGGCATTTACTACTTTATCCGGCAGCTCATTCCACACTCCCACCACTCTGTGTGAAGAAGCCCCCCCCTAATATTCCCTTTAAACTTTTCTCCTTTCACCCTTAACCCATGCCCTCTGGTTTTTTTCTCCCCTAGCCTCAGTGGAAAAAGCCTGCTTGCATTCACTCTATCTATACCCATCAAAATCTTATACACCTCTATCAAATCTCCCCTCATTCTTCTACGCTCCAGGGAATAAAGTCCCAACCTATTCAATCTCTCTCTGTAACTCAGCTTCTCAAGTCCCGGCAACATCCTTGTGAACCTTCTCTGCAGTCTTTCAACCTTATTTACATCCTTCCTGTAACTAGGTGACCAAAACTGTACACAATACTCTAAATTCGGCCTCACCAATGCCTTACATAACCTTACCATAACACTCCAACTTTTATCGATACTCCGATTTATAAAGGCCAATGTACCAAAGGCACTCTTTACAACCCTATCCACCTGTGACATCACTTTTAGGGAATTCTGTACTTGTATTCCCAGATCCCTCTGTTCAACTGCACTCTTCAGAGTCCTACCATTTACCCTGTACGTTCTACTTTGGTTTGTCCTTCCAAAGTGCAATATCTCACACGTGTCTGCATTAAGTTCCGTTTGCCATTTTTCAGCCCATTTTCTAGTTGGTCCAAATCCCTCTGCAAGCTTTGAAAGCCTTCCTCACTGTCCACTACACCTCCAATCTTTGTATCCTCAGCATATTTGCTGATCCAATTTACCACATTATCACCCAGATCATTGATAGGCTATCCAGCCTCTCCTTATAACTCAAACCATCAAGTCCCGGTAGCATCCTAGTAAATCTTTTCTTCACTCTTTCTAGCTGAATAATATCCTTTTTATAATAGGGTGACCAGAACTGTATACAGTATTCCAAGTATGGCCTTACCAATGTCTTGTACAACTTTAACAAGACACTCCAACTCCTGTATTCAATGTTCTGACCGATGAAACCAAGCATGCCGAATGCCTTCTTCACCACTCTGTCCACCTGTGACTCCACTTTCAAGGAGCTATGAACCTGTAACCCTAGATCTCTTTGTTCTGTAACTCTCCCCAATGCCTGACCATTAACTGAGTAAGTCCTGCCCTGGTTCAATCTTGAGCTTAGAGTTATCACAATACCACAGTTAACAAACACACCATATGAAAACTGTTCATTAAAGAATCTAGACTCTTGCTGCAGGATTTTGCTTTCTCCTCATCAATGTTCACCTTACGAACTGTTAATATTTCAATGTAATTCATTGGCACTCTGGTATATCATGAAAACATGATAAGGAACTATGCAAGAATACAAGTCTTTAGTTTCTATGTTTCTAAAGCTCTTGGGGCTAAAATGAATCAAGGGATTAAGGCAAGGAAGGGGGATCAGGATATAGAATGCCATGATCAGCCATGATCAAAATGAATGGTGGAGCAGGCTTGAAGGGTCGAATGGCCTACCCCTGCTTCTAGTTTCTATGTTTTTATGATGGTTTTCCCATAATGTTTAGCATCTGTGAGTGAGATGATGAGCAGCTGGTCACTAGGAGCTATGCAAGGGTTGGTATTGGGGTAACTCCCCCTCCCTGTGTGGGAAGAATTTGCTTCCAATGATTCGATGAGATTGGAAACTCGGGAGGTTTTATATATGCCAATCTTTATCTCTGTGCTTTATTGTCTACAAATTCAAAATGCCAGTGCACTGAGCGACACTGATGCTCCTGTACTAGGTACAACTTCAGAACTACACCTCATTCTATTCTCATGGGTACATGTGAAAGATAGAACCATTGAGATGCTGTTGCCATGGGGAAAACTACAGGTTTGAATCAGTTATATCACATTTTAAATGAACATTGCCAATGTACCAAAGGCACATTTAGTTCATCATTAGTCTTGTGATGAACTAAATTTTGGGGTAACAGTTCAGTTGTAGTCTTCAATGATATTTTCCTGGGTTCTTGCTACAGCAGAGATTGTCAGAGATAAATCCACAGTTATAACTCCAAGAGATTGGTCTCATAAAAGATGCAACATAAAATGCTTCCTGCATTAATGTGAGACGGGGTTATTCCTCCTACAGTTATTCTGAGAGAAGGAAAAGCAGGAAATATTGCAGAATGTCAGCTAATCACCGATTGGGGAGCTTCACGCCAGGTGAGTTTAGCTGGCAGGAAACAAACAGATTTTCCCACTGATGTCTGCATTTAGGTTTAAAACGGGAGAACTGCGGCCATAAATTAATGAACTTGTTTAAGGATTTTGCAATGTTTTGAAGAACTCACAGAAATGTTGTTGCCAGTTTTCTTTCTGGGCTTCGATTTCATTAAGAACTGCAGCCTGTGCTCTAAATCTGAAATGTGGTCACTTGAATGCTCAATTCATAGAGGCAGATAAAGAACCCATGTTCATCTATAAATCGCAGGCAGCTTTAACCAAAAGAGAAAATGCTGGAGAATCTCAGCAGGTCTGGCAGCATCTGTAAGGAGAGAAAAGAGCTGATGTTTCATAGAACATAGAACATAGAACATTACAGCGCAGTACAGGCCCTTCGGCCCTCGATGTTGCGCCGACCTGTGAAACCAATCTAAAGCCCCTCTAACCTACACTATTCCAATATCATCCATATGTTTATCCAATAACCATTTGAATGCTCTTAATGTTGACGAGTCCACTACTGCTGCAGGCAGGGCATTCCACACCCTTACTACTCTCTGAGTAAAGAACCTACCTCTAACATCTGTCCTATATCTCTCACCCCTCAATTTAAAGTTATGTCCCCTCGTGCTAGCCAACACCATCTGAGGAAAAAGGCTCTCACTATCCACCCTATCTAATCCTCTGATCATCTTGTATGCCTCTATTAAGTCACCTCTTAACCTTCTCTCTAACGAAAACAACCTCAAGCCCCTCAGCCTTTCCTCATACGATTTTCCCACCATACCAGGCAACATCCTAGTAAATCTCCTCTGCACCCTTTCCAACACTTCCACATCTTTCCTATAATGCAGCGACCAGAACTGTACGCAATACTCCAAATGTGGCCGCACCAGAGTTTTGTACAGTTGCAGCATGACCTCCTGGCTCCGAAACTCAATCCCTCTACCAATAAAAGCTAACACACCGTACGCCTTCTTAACAACCCTATCAACCTGGGTGCCAACTTTCAGGGATCTATGCACATGGACACCCAGATCCCTCTGTTCATCCACACTACCAAGTATCTTACCATCAGCCCAGTACTCTGTATACCTGTTACTCCTTCCAAAGTGAATCACCTCACACTTTTCCGCATTAAACTCCATTTGCCACCTCTCAGCCCAGCTCTGCAGCCTATCTATGTCCCTCTGTAACCTGCCACTTCCCTCCGCACTGTCTCCAACTCCACCGACTTTAGTGTTATCCGCAAATTTACTAATCCATCCTTCCACGCCCTCATCCAGGTCATTAATAAAAATGACAAACAGCAACGGCCCCAAAACAGATCCCTGCGGCACACCACTAGTAACTGAACTCCAGGATGAATATCTCCCATCAACCACCACCCTTTGTTTTCTTACAGCTAGCCAATTCCTGATCCAAACCACTAAATCACCCTCAATCCCATGTGTCCATATTTTCTGCAAAAGCATACCATGGGGAACCTTGTCAAATGCTTTGCTGAAATCCATGTACACCACATCAACCACTTTACCCTCATCCACCTCTTTGGTCACCTTCTCAAAGAACTCAATAAGGTTTGTGAGGCACGACCTACCCTTCACAAAACCGTGCTGACTATCCCTAATCAAATTATTTCGAGTCCAGATGATCCTTTGTCAAAGCGAAAAGGCAGAGAAAGTGGGAGATATTTATACTGCAGGGTGATGGAATGAAAGATGAGCCAGAGCCACAGAAACCAGGGGAAAGGCTGCAAATGGCAGAGAAGCTGAAATCAGAGGGTAAAATCAGACCTCAAATCTGCCGTTTGGCCATTCACACCCTTTATTCTCTCTATGGGCTGCCATTAGCAGCCTTTCCCCTGGTTTCTGTGGCTCTGACTCATCTTTCATTCCCTCACCCTGCAGTATAAATATCTCCCACTTTCTCTGCCTTTTAGCTTTGACAAAGGGTCACCTGGACTCGCAACATCAGCTCTTTCCTCTCCTTACAGATGCTGCCAGACCTGCTGAGAGTTTCCAGCATTTTCTCTTTTGGTTTCAGATTCCAGCATCTGCAGTAATTTGCTTTTAACAGGCTGCCTTTTCCCAATCTTTGCCCCAGTTGTAACTAGGGAAAAGTAACTATGAAAATTTGACAAAATCCTGAAGACACTGAAAATAAAAACGACTGGAATGGCAAGTATGCACTGAATGTGACCCTCCTCAATTGAATAGAATCCTGAAAAGTAAAATGAAGAAGAGAGACTAATTCTGCAAACCTGGGACAGGGTTCTGTTGTGCTGGTGGAGGTCTCACCCACCAGTTCCATGGGGAGGCCTGATTGATTAAGTGCCCTTCAGACCATGAAGTAGTTGCCATGGGGCATTAACCATGAATAATCTTGGTGGATGTCCCACCTGCTGAGAGTTGCCAGCCAATCAAAGGCCAGCAGGTCCTCATTGCTGTCAGTGTGAGCAGAATGGTGGCAGCTGAGAGCAAAGGTCCAGGAACCTTCTGGAATGGCAGGTCAAAGGAGAGTGAAGGTAAGACAGGGATTCAGAAAATTACAATTGATCCATTTACAATTGGTGAGGTGATTAAAATTCCTTTCCAAACATTCTGAAAAACAATGACAGATTCCTCAGGCATTTTAAGTAAGTTACAAATCTTACGATACTGCTTCCTGATCAAAGGTCTTCACGCTTAAAGAGTTCAAATCAAAACAACTTGTATTCAGAAACTGTACTTTTCATGATTTTAATCTTGAAAAAGGATGGCTGAGAAAGCATTTGATGGAAGATTGAATATTGGAGGAAATGTGAATATTACTTCAAGGTAAATTTCAGGGCAAAAGGGCAATGTTAACTTAAAGACTCATGTCAAAAAACTTTTCTGTAGATTTTTGTGGATGAACACACTAACTATCAGTATTGACAATGGAGTGCATTGTTGTGCTGGAGAAAGAGGATGTCCCAGAGGGGTCAAAGACAGTGGGCCCACTAACCATTCTCATCTTAAGATTGTGGACATGTTAAAGTATTGAATCTAAAAACAGCACCCAGAAAGTAGCAGTAGAATTAATGTCCACTGTTACACAATAATCCACGGGCTTCTGTCACAGGTCAACTTGTTTTTCTTATCCAAAAATAACATTGAATTATGTTGCAATTTTAAATTCAGGTTTAATATATTGATGGAGCATTCATAAGACTATAAGATATAGGAGCAGAATTAGGCCATTCGGCCCATTGAGTCTACTCTGCCATTTAATCATGGCTGATAAGTTTCCCAACTCCATTCTCCCACCTTTTCCCGTAACATTTGATCCCCTTACCAATCAGGAACCTATCTATCTCTGTCTTAAAGACACTCAATGACCCGGCCTCCACAGCCTTCTGTGGCAAAGAGTTCCACAGATTCACCGCTCTCTGGCTGAAGAAATTCCTCCTTATCTCTGTCCTAAAGGATCATCCCTTTACTCTGAGGTTGTGACCTCGAGTTCTAGTCTCTCCCACGAGTGGAAACATCTTTTCCACATCCACTCTGTCTAGGCCTTTCAGTCTTCTGTAAGTTTCAATGAGATCCCCCCTCATCCTTCTAAATTCCATCGAATACAGACCCAGAGCTCCTCAAACATTAAACTTTTCATTCCTGGAATCATTCTTGTGAAACTCCTCTAGACCCTCTCCAAGGCCAATACATCCTTCCTTAGATACGGAGCCCAAAACTGCTCACAATAGACCAAATGTAGTCTGACCAGAGCCTTCTGAAGCCTCAAAAGTACATCCCTGCTCTTGTATTCTAGCCCTCTCGAAATGAATGCTAACATTGCATTTGCCTCCCTAACTACCAACTCAACCTGCAAGTTAACCTTAAGAGAATCCTGAACTAGGGCTCCCAAGTCCCTTTGTGCTTTTGATTTCTGAATTCTTTCCGCACTTCGAAAATAGTCTACGCCTCTATTTTTCCTACCAAAGTGCATAAGCTCACACTTTCCCATGTTGTATTCCATCTGCCATCTCTTTTCCCATTCACCTAACCTGGCCTTCTGTAGCCCCCTGACTCCTCAATACTACCTGTCCCTTCACCTATCTCTGCATCATCAAACCAACACCAACTGCTAAAATCTATCTAATGTGAAGATATCCATCACTTTAGCATGAACTGAGAAGCGACGTTGTAGTTTATTACATAGAGACAGTAGCCATGTCTTTATAGATTTCTTTTGTTGACAGACTTGGAGATTATTTTCACACGGACAGCAATTTAACATCATTGCAGGTGAAAAGAGTTCAATCAGTGTAATCAATATTCCATAGCTTGTCTCTGTGACACATTAAAAGCTCAGGCTGGAGTTAGTGTAAGGATTCCTATCAGCTGTCAGAGATGTAACTGGTGTTAAAGAGTCACCGTTACTAAACAGACAAAGGCAATTTATCAAGTGAAAGGCAGAGACTCTTTTCATTTACACATGGCTTGTGGAGCAGGAGTGCGACTTTCTGTTCAGCGCAAGGACTTTATCATTGGGTTTTAGTCTTCCTTTTTCAAAATAAACTTAAAGAACAATGGGGACAAGGCAAAATGTCTGAAAGTTTTGATGTTACTGTAAATTTGAAAGAACATAGTACTAGACTTTCTTTCCCCTCCAGTTTATTTAGCCAATGTCCTAATCGGGGTTAGTCATCATGTAGTAACAGAGGATCTGTCAGATATTATAGAAGTCGATTGTCCTCAACTAGTGAGTATTAAATTTAGAAAACCTTTCAGTTCTGCAGTGTTTTGTTTTGTTTGGTTGAACATTTAATAAAGTTTCTGGGAGAGAAATTAAACCCTAAATATGTCTCCTTAAAGGTCAGCATGGCCGTCTATGTGTGTGAGCCACAGGAGATGGGTGAGATTTTTAATGAATATTTCTCCTCGGTGTTTACTGCAGAAAACATCATGGGTGCTAAAGAAATAAGGGAAACAAGAAGTGATGTCTTGGGCCACATGCGTATTACTAGGGAAGAGGTACTTGCAGCCTTAATACACATTGAGGTGGATAAATCTCCTGGACCTGATCAAGTGCCACCCGTCTGTTTAAAAAAGACGGGTGGCACTTGAATCCCAGGGGGACCAATATCCTGGCGGGAAGGTTGGCTAAGGCTACTGGAGAGACTTTAAACTAGAAAGGTTGGGGGGAGGGAATCGAAATGAGGGGACTGAGAGCGAGGAGGTTAGCTCGCAAATAGATAAGGAATGTAAACAGGGTAAGAGGGAGGTTAGACGAGTGATGGAGAAGGGAAGTGCTCAGGCTGAAGGTCTGAGATGTGTCTATTTTAATGCCAGGAGTGTAGTGAATAAAGTGGATGAGCTTAGAGCGTGGATTGCTGCTTCGAATTGTGATGTGGTGGCCATTACGGAGACTTGGATGTCTCAGGGACAGGACTGGGTGCTTCAGGTGCCGGGTTTTAGATGTTTCAGGAAGGACAGGGAGGGAGGCAAGACAAGGGGGGGAGTGGCACTGTTGATCAGGGATAGTGTCACGGCTGTAGAGAAGGTGGACGCCGTGGAGGGATTGACGACGGAGTCTCTGTGGGTGGAGGTTAGGAACAGGAAGGGGTCGGTAACGTTGCTGGGTGTTTTCTATAGGCCGCCCAATAGTAACAGAGATGTTGAGGAGCAGATGGGGAAACAGATCCTGGAGAGATGTAGGAATAACAGAGTTGTCGTGATGGGAGATTTTAATTTCCCAAACATAGATTGGAATATCCCTAGGGCTAGGGGTTTGGATGGAGAGGAGTTTGTTAGGTGTGTCCAGGAGAGTTTCCTGACACAGTATGTGGATAAGCCTACTAGAGGAGAGGCTGTACTTGATCTGGTGCTGGCTAATGAACCTGGACAGGTGGAGGATCTCTCGGTGGGTGAGCATCTTGGGGATAGCGATCATAATTCTATCTCCTTCATGATAGCATTGGAAAGAGATAGGATCAGGCAGGCTAGGAAAGTGTTTCTCTGGAGTAAAGGGAAATACAGTGTCATCAGGGAGGAAATTAGACGGGTAAATTGGAAGGAGGCATTCTTGGGGAAAAGTACCGAAGGAAAGTGGAGGATTTTCAAGGAATGTTTGTCTGGAGCTCTGCATGACAACGTTCCGATGAGACAGGGGGGTGTTGGTAGGGTACGGGAACCGTGGTGCACGAAGGTTGTGATGAACCTGGTGAATAAGAAAAGAGAGGCGTACAGAAGGTTCAGAGAGCTAGGAGGTGTTAAGGATTTAGAGGAGTATACGGGATGTAGGAAGGAGCTTAAGAAGGAAATTAGGAGAGCGAGAAGGGGTCATGAGAAGGCCTTGGCGGGTAAGATTAAGGAGAACCCCAAGGCTTTCTACAAATATGTCAAGAGTAAAAGGATGAGATGTGAAGGCATAGGACCCTTAAAAGGTGAAGGGGGAAAAGTTTGTGCGGAACCGTTAGAAATGGCGGAGGTGCTTAATGAATACTTTACCTCGGTATTCACGGTGGAAAGGGATCTGGGTGGTTGTACTGCTGGTTTGCGGTGGACAGAAAGGATCGAGCATGTGGACATAAAGAAAGAGGATGTGTTGGAACTATTGAATGGCATCAAGGTTGGTAAGTCGCCGGGACCGGATGGGATGTACCCCAGGTTACTGTGGGAGGCGAGGGAGGAGATTGCGGAGCCTTTGGCGATGATCTTTGCATCGTCGATGGAGACGGGAGAGGTTCCGGAGGATTGGAGGATTGCAGATGTGGTCCCTATATTCAAGAAAGGGAACAGGGACAGCCCGGGAAATTACCGACCGGTGAGTCTAACCTCAGTGGTTGGTAAGTTGATGGAGAGGATCCTGAGAGACAGGATTTATGATCATCTAGAGAAGTTTAGTATGATCAAAAGTAGTCAGCACGGCTTTGTCAAGGGCAGGTCGTGCCTTACGAGCCTGGTTGAGTTCTTTGAAAATGTGACCAAACACATTGACGAAGGAAGAGCGGTGGATGTGGTCTATATGGACTTCAGCAAGGCGTTCGATAAGGTCCCCCATGCAAGACTTCTTGAGAAAGTGAGAGGGCATGGGATCCAAGGGGCTGTTGCCTTGTGGATCCAGAACTGGCTTGCCTGCAGAAGGCAGAGAGTGGCTGTGGAGGGGTCTTTCTCTGCATGGCGGTCAGTGACCAGTGGAGTGCCCCAGGGATCTGTTCTGGGACCCTTGCTGTTTGTCATTTTCATAAATGACCTGGATGAGGAAGTGGAGGGATGGGTTGGTAAGTTTGCTGACGACACCAAGGTAGGTGGTGTTGTGGATAGTTTGGAGGGATGTCAGAAGTTGCAGCGAGACATAGATAGAATGCAAGACTGGGCGGAGAAGTGGCAGATGGACTTCAACCCGGATAAGTGTGTGGTGATCCATTTTGGCAGATCCAATGGGATGAAGCAGCAATATAATATGAAGGGTACCATTCTTAGCAGTGTAGAGGATCAGAAGGACCTTGGGGTCCGGGTCCATAGGACTCTTAAATCGGCCTCGCAGGTGGAGGATGCGGTCAAGAAGGCGTACGGCATACTGGCCTTCATTAATCGAGGGATTGAGTTTAGGAGTCGGGAGATAATGCTGCAGCTTTATAGGACCCTGGTTAGACCCCACTTGGAGTACTGCGCGCAGTTCTGGTCACCTCATTACAGGAAAGATGTTGAAGCCATTGAAAGGGTGCAGAGGAGATTTACAAGGATGTTGCCTGGATTGGGGGGCATGCCTTATGAGGATAGGTTGAGGGAGCTTGGTCTCTTCTCCCTGGAGAGACGAAGGATGAGAGGTGACCTGATAGAGGTTTACAAGATGTTGAGAGGTCTGGATAGGGTAGACTCTCAGAGGCTATTTCCAAGGGCTGAAATGGTTGCTACGAGAGGACACAGGTTTAAGGTGCTGGGGGGTAGGTACAGAGGAGATGTCAGGGGTAAGTTTTTCACTCAGAGGGTGGTGGGTGAGTGGAATCGGCTGACGTCGGTGGTGGTGGAGGCAAACTCGTTGGGGTCTTTTAAGAGACTTCTGGATGAGTACATGGGATTTAATGGGATTGAGGGCTATAGATAGGCCTAGAGGTGGGGATGTGATCGGCGCAACCTGTGGGCCGAAGGGCCTGTTTGTGCTGAAAAAAAAAAAGCGCATCCTCGGATCTTGTGGGAGGCTTGGGAAGAAATTGCAAAGATCCTTGCAGAGATATTTTCTTCATCTCTTTCCACTGGGAAAGTTCTGGAAGACTGGAGGGTGGCTAACGTTGTTCTGCTGTTTAAGAAGGGAAGCAAAGACAAGTCAGGGAATTACAGGCCGATGAGCCTGACATCAGTGGTGGGAAAGTTACTGGAGGGGATTCTGCATGACAGGATCCACCAACATTTGGATAGGTCAGGATCTAATCAGGAATAGTCAGCATGGCTTTGTGCGTGGGAAGTCATGTCTGACAAATCTTTTAGAGTATTTTGAAGAGGTAACCTTGGATGAGGGTAGGTCAGTAGATGTTGTTTATATGGACTTTAGCAAGGCCTTTGACAAGGTGCTGCATGGCAGGCTAGTCTGGAAGTTAGATCGCATGGGATCCAGGGAGAGTTAGCAAATTGGATTCAAAATTGGCTCGATGGTAGGAAGCAGAGGGTGATGGTCGAAGGTTGTTTCTCAGACTGGAGGCCTATGACCAGTGGTGTGCCTCAGGGGTTGGTGTTGGGATCCTTGTAATTCATTTTTTGTATAAATGATTTGGATGTGAATGTACAAGGCATGGTTAATAAGTTTGTGAATGATACTAAATTAGGAGGTATCGTTGATAGCAAAGGTTATCAAATAATACAGGGGGATCTTGATCAGTTAGGGAAGTGGGCCGAGGATTGGCAAATAGATTTCAATACAGGTAAGTGTGAGGTGTTGCATTTTGGAAAGTCAAACCAGGGTAGGATTTATACAGTGAATGGAAAGGCCCTGGGCAGTGTTGAGGAATAGAGGGACCTAGGAGTACAAGTACATAGTTTGTTGAAAGTGGCGTCACACGTAGACAGAGTGGTGAAGATGTTTAGCACACTGGCCTTCACCAGTCAGGACAAAGAGTATCAGAGTTGGGACATTATGTTACAGTTGTATAAGTTGTTGGTGAGGCCGCAGTTGGGAGTATTGTACACGGTTTTGTTCATCCTGTTATAGGAAAGACATTGATAAACTGGAAAGAGTGCAGAGAAGATTTACGAGGATGTTGCCAGGACTAGTGGGCCTGAGTTATATGGAGTGGTTGGCCAGGCTAGAGCTTTATTCCTTGGAACGCAGGAGAATGAGGGATGGCCTTATTGAGGTGCATAAAATCATGAGGGACATCGATAGGATGAACACACATAGCGGGCGATTCTCCCCCCACTCCCCCCAACCACCACCTCCCCCCCCCCCCCGCCCGCCCCCCACCCCCCCTCCCCCGCAACCCCCACCCGTGCTAGTGCAGCAGGGTGGGAGAATCTCGCGTCTGGGCAGACATGGGATTCATGCATGTGTTTCCGCCGCGCACGCATCTCGCAGCGCCGGATTTCGGGCGCCATCAGGTCCGTGCTGGAAACCGGCGAGAAGACAGGTCTGTCATTTTAATCTAATTTTAATGTCATTTGAGTGTAATTAGCAGGCCCGGGCCTGGGTGAGGCCTGAGTGGAGCGGTCAGAGAGAGTGAGGCCGGAGTGGAGTGGTCAGACAGAGTGAGGCCAGAGTGGAGCGGTCCGAGGGAGTGAGGCTGGAGTGGAGCGGTCAGAGGGAGTGAGGCCGGCGTGGAGCGGTCAGAGGGAGTGAAGCCAGAGTGGGGCGGTCAGAGGGAGTGAGGCTGGAGTGCAGCGGTCAGAGTCAGTGAGGCCAGAATGCAGCGGTCAGGGAGAGTGAGGCTGGAGTGCAGCAGTCAGAGGGAGTGAGGCCGGAGTGGAGCGGTCAGAGAGAGTGAGGCGGAGTGGAGTGGTCAGAGAGAGTAAGGCCAGAGTGGAGCGGTCAGAGAGAGTGAGGCAGAGTGGAGCGGTCAGAGGGAGTGTGGCCAGAGTGGAGCGGTCAGAGGGAGTGTGGCCGGAGTGGAGCGGTCAGAGAGAGTGAGGCTGGAGTGGAGCGGTCAGAGAGAGTGAGGCCGGAGTGGAGCGGTCAGAGAGAGTGAGGCCGGAGTGGAGCGGTCAGAGAGAGTGAGGCCGGAGTGGAGCGGTCAAAGG
The DNA here is from genome assembly GCF_964213995.1 of Mustelus asterias. Classification (NCBI taxonomy): domain Eukaryota; kingdom Metazoa; phylum Chordata; class Chondrichthyes; order Carcharhiniformes; family Triakidae; genus Mustelus; species Mustelus asterias. The sequence goes on along the minus strand of NC_135818.1, from coordinate 282,362 downwards.
GAATGAGGCCTGAGTGGAGCGGTCAGAGGGAGTGAGGCCAGAGTGGAGCGGTCAGAGAGAGTGAGGCCAGAGTGGAGCGGTCAGCGAGAATGAGGCTGGAGTGGAGCAGCCAGAGAGAGTGAGGCCGGAGCGGAGCGGTCAGAGGGAGTGAGGCCAGAGTGGAGCGGACAGAGAGAGCCAGGCCAGAGTGGAGCGGTCAGAGAGAGTGAGGCCGGAGTGGAGCAGTCAGAGGGAGTGAGGCCTGTGTGGGGTGGTCAGAGAGAGTGAGGCCTGAGTGGAGCGGTCAGAGAGAGTGAGGCCGGAGTGGAGCGGTCAGCGAGAATGGAGCTGGAGTGGAGCGGTCAGAGAGAGTGAGGCCTTAGTGGCGCGGTCAGAGGGAGTGAGGCCGGAGTGGAGTGGTCAGAGGCAGTGAGGCCAGAGTGGAGCGGCCAGAGAGAGTGAGGCTGGAGTGGAGCGGTCAGAGAGAGTGAGGCCGGAGTGGAACGGTCAGAGGCAGTGAGGCCAGAGTGGAGCGGCCAGAGAGAGTGAGGCTGGAGTGGAGCGGTCAGAGAGAGTGAGGCCGGAGTGGAGCGGTCAGAGAGAGTGAGGCCGGAGTGGAGCGGTCAGAGGGAGTGAGGCCAGAGTGGAGCGGACAGAGAGAGTCAGGCCAGAGTGGAGCGGTCAGAGGGAGTGAGGCCTGTGTGGGGCGGTCAGAGAGAGTGAGGCCTGAGTGGAGCGGTCAGAGAGATTGAGGCCGGAGTGGAGCGGTCAGTGAGAATGAGGCTGGAGTGGAGCGGAGGGAGAGAGTGAGGCCGGAGTGGAGCGGTCAGAGAGAGTGAGGCCGGAATGGAGCGGCCAGAGAGAGTGAGGCTGGAGTGGAGCGGCCAGAGAGATTGAGGCCGGAGTGGAGCGGTCAGATAGAGTGAGGCCGGAGTGGAGCGGTCAGAGAGAGTGAGGCCGGAGTGGAGCGGTCAAAGGGAATGAGGCCTGAGTGGAGCGGTCAGAGGGAGTGATGCCAGAGTGGAGCGGTCAGGGAGAGTGAGGCCAGAGTGGAGCGGTCAGCGAGAATGAGGCTGGAGTGGAGCAGCCAGAGAGAGTGAGGCCGGAGCGGAGCGGTCAGAGGGAGTGAGGCCAGAGTGGAGCGGACAGAGAGAGCCAGACCAGAGTGGAGCGGTCAGAGAGAGTGAGGCCGGAGTGGAGCAGTCAGAGGGAGTGAGGCCTGTGTGGGGTGGTCAGAGAGAGTGAGGCCTTAGTGACGCGGTCAGAGGGAGTGAGGCCGGAGTGGAGCGGTCAGCGAGAATGGAGCTGGAGTGGAGCGGTCAGAGAGAGTGAGGCCTGAGTGGAGCGGTCAGAGAGAGTGAGGCCGGAGTGGAGCGGTCAGCGAGAATGGAGCTGGAGTGGAGCGGTCAGAGAGAGTGAGGCCTTAGTGGCGCGGTCAGAGGCAGTGAGGCCGGAGTGGAACGGTCAGAGGCAGTGAGGCCGGAATGGAGCGGCCAGAGAGAGTGAGGCTGGAGTTGAGCGGTCAGAGAGAGTGAGGCCGGATTGGAGCGGTCAGAGAGAGTGAGGCCGGAGTGGAGCGGTCAGAGGGAGTGAGGCCAGAGTGGAGCGGACAGAGAGAGCCAGGCCAGAGTGGAGCGGTCAGAGAGAGTGAGGCCGGAGTCGAGCGGTCAGAGGGAGTGAGGCCTGTGTGGGGGGGTCAGAGAGAGTGAGGCCTGAGTGGAGCGGTCAGAGCGAGTGAGGCCGGAGTGGAGTGGTCAGCGAGAATGGAGCTGGAGTGGAGCGGTCAGAGAGAGTGAGGCCGGAGTGGCGCGGTCAGAGGGAGTGAGGCCTGTGTGGAGCGGTCAGAGAGAGTGAGGCCGGAGTGGAGCGGTCAGCGAGAATGGAGCTGGAGTGGAGCGGTCAGAGAGAGTGAGGCCTTAGTGGCGCGGTCAGAGGGAGTGAGGCCGGAGTGGAGTGGTCAGAGGCAGTGAGGCCAGAGTGGAACAGTCAGAGGCAGTGAGGCCGGAGTGGAGTGGTCAGAGAGAGTGAGGCCGGAGTGGAACGGTCAGAGGCAGTGAGGCCAGAGTGGAGCGGCCAGAGAGAGTGAGGCTGGAGTGGAGCGGTCAGAGAGAGTGAGGCTGGAGTGGAGCGGTCAGAGAGAGTGAGGCCGGAGTGGAGCGGTCAGAGAGAGTGAGGCTGGAGTTGAGCGGTCAGAGAGAGTGAGGCCGGATTGGAGCGGTCAGAGAGAGTGAGGCCGGAGTGGAGCGGTCAGAGGGAGTGAGGCCAGAGTGGAGCGGACAGAGAGAGTGAGACCAGAGTGGAGCGGTCAGCGAGAATGAGGCTGGAGTGGAGCAGTCAGAGAGACTGAGGCCGGAGTGGAGCGGTCAGAGGGAGTGAGGCCAGAGTGGAGCGGACAGAGAGAGCCAAGCCAGAGTGGAGCGGTCAGAGAGAGTGAGGCCGGAGTCGAGCGGTCAGAGGGAGTGAGGCCTGTGTGGGGGGGTCAGAGAGAGTGAGGCCTGAGTGGAGCGGTCAGAGCGAGTGAGGCCGGAGTGGAGTGGTCAGCGAGAATGGAGCTGGAGTGGAGCGGTCAGAGAGAGTGAGGCCGGAGTGGCGCGGTCAGAGGGAGTGAGGCCTGTGTGGAGCGGTCAGAGAGAGTGAGGCCGGAGTGGAGCGGTCAGCGAGAATGGAGCTGGAGTGGAGCGGTCAGAGAGAGTGAGGCCTTAGTGGCGCGGTCAGAGGGAGTGAGGCCGGAGTGGAGTGGTCAGAGGCAGTGAGGCCAGAGTGGAACAGTCAGAGGCAGTGAGGCCGGAGTGGAGTGGTCAGAGAGAGTGAGGCCGGAGTGGAACGGTCAGAGGCAGTGAGGCCAGAGTGGAGCGGCCAGAGAGAGTGAGGCTGGAGTGGAGCGGTCAGAGAGAGTGAGGCTGGAGTGGAGCGGTCAGAGAGAGTGAGGCCGGAGTGGAGCGGTCAGAGAGAGTGAGGCCGGAGTGGAGCGGTCAGAGGGAGTGAGGCCAGAGTGGAGCGGACAGAGAGAGCCAGGCCAGAGTGGCGCGGTCAGAGGGAGTGAGGCCTGTGTGGGGCGGTCAGAGAGAGTGAGGCCTGAGTGGAGCGGTCAGAGAGATTGAGGCTGGAGTGGAGCGGTCAGAGGGAGTGAGGCCGGAATGGAGCGGCCAGAGAGAGTGAGGCTGGAGTGGAGCGGTCAGAGAGATTGAGGCCGGAGTGGAGCGGTCAGAGGGAATGAGGCCTGAGTGGAGCGGTCAGAGGGAGTGAGGCCGGAGTGGAGTGGTCAGAGAGAGTGAGGCCGGAGTGGAGCGGTCAGCGAGAATGAGGCTGGAGTGGAGCAGTCAGAGAGAGTGAGGCCGGAGTGGAGCGGTCAGAGAGAGTGAGGCCGGAGTGGAACGGTCAGAGGCAGTGAGGCCAGAATGGAGCGGCCAGAAAGAGTGAGGCTGGAGTGGAACGGTCAGAGGCAGTGAGGCCGGAATGGAGCGGCCAGAGAGAGTGAGGCTGGAGTGGAGCGGTCAGAGGCAGTGAGGCCGGAATGGAGCGGCCAGAGAGAGTGAGGCCGGATTGGAGCGGTCAGAGAGAGTGAGGCCGGAGTGGAGCGGTCAGAGGGAGTGAGGCCAGAGTGGAGCGGACAGAGAGATCCATGCCAGAGTGGAGCGGTCAGAGAGAGTGAGGCCGGAGTGGAGCGGTCAGAGGGAGTGAGGCCTGTGTGGGGCGGTCGGAGAGAGTGAGGCCTGAGTGGAGCGGTCAGAGCGAGTGAGGCCGGAGTGGAGTGGTCAGCGAGAATGGAGCTGGAGTGGAGCGGTCAGAGAGAGTGAGGCCGGAGTGGCACGGTCAGAGGGAGTGAGGCCGGAGTGGAGTGGTCAGAGAGAATGAGGCCGGAGTGGAACGGTCAGAGGCAGTGAGGCCAGAGTGGAGCGGCCAGAGAGGGTGAGGCTGGAGTGGAGCGGTCAGAGAGAGTGAGGCCGGAGTGGAGCGGTCAGAGAGAGTGAGGCCGGAGTGGAGCTGTCAGGGAGTGAGGCCAGAGTGGAGCGGACAGAGAGAGTGAGGCCGGAGTGGAGCGGTCAGAGAGAGTGAGGCCGGAGTGGAGCGGTCAGAGGGAATGAGGCCTGAGTGGAGCGGTCAGAGGGAGTGAGGCCGGAGTGGAGTGGTCAGAGACACTGAGGCCGGAGTGGAGCGGTCAGCGAGAATGAGACTGGAGTGGAGCAGTCAGAGAGAGTGATGCCGGAGTGGAACGGTCAGAGGCAGTGAGGCCGGAATGGAACGGCCAGAAAGAGTGAGGCTGGAGTGGAATGGACAGAGGCAGTGAGTCCGGAATGGAGCGGCCAGAGAGAGTGAGACTGGAGTGGAGCGGTCAGAGAGAGTGAGGCCGGAGTGGAGCGGTCAGAGAGAGTGAGGCCGGAGTGGAGCGGACAGAGAGAGTCAGGCCAGAGTGGAGCGGTCAGAGGGAGTGAGGCCTGTGTGGGGCGGTCAGAGCGAGTGAGGCCTGAGTGGAGCGGTCAGAGAGTGTGAGGCCGGAGTGGAGCGGTCAGCGAGAATGAGGCTGGAGTGGAGCAGTCAGAGAGAGTGAGGCCGGAGTCGAGCGTTCAGAGAGAGTGAGGCCGGAATGGAGTGGCCATAGAGAGTGAGGCTGGAGTGGAGCGGTCAGAGAGAGTGAGGCCGGAGTGGAGCGGTCAGAGAGAGTGAGGCCGGAGTGGAGCGGTCAGAGGGAATGAGGCCTGAGTGGAGCGGTCAGAGGGAGTGAGGCCGGAGTGGAGTGGTCAGAGAGAGTGAGGCCGGAGTGGAGCAGTCAGCGAGAATGAGGCTGGAGTGGAGCGGTCAGAGAGAGTGAGGCCGGAGTGGAGCGGTCAGAGAGAGTGAGGCCGGAGTGGAGCGGTCAGAGAGAGTGAGGCAGGAGTGGAGCGGTCAGAGGGAGTGAGGCCAGAGTGGAGCGGACAGAGAGAGTCAGGCCAGAGTGGAGCGGTCAGAGGGAGTGAGGCCTGTGTGGGGCGGTCAGAGAGAGTGAGGCCTGAGTGGAGCGGTCAGAGAGAGTGAGGCCGGAGTGGAGCGGTCAGCGAGAATGAGGCTGGAGTGGAGCGGAGAGAGAGAGTGAGGCCGGAGTGGAGCGGTCAGAGAGAGTGAGGCCGGAGTGGAGCGGTCAGAGAGAGTGAGGCCGGAGTGGAGCGGTCAGAGGGAATGAGGCCTGAGTGGAGCGGTCAGAGGGAGTGAGGCCGGAGTGGAGTGGTCAGAGAGAGTGAGGCCGGAGTGGAGCGGTCAGCGAGAATGAGGCTGGAGTGGAGCGGTCAGAGGGAATGAGGCCTGAGTGGAGCGGTCAGAGGGAGTGAGGCTGGAGTGGAGTGGTCAGAGAGAGTGAGGCCGGAGTGGAGCAGTCAGAGAGAGTGAGGCCGGAGTGGAGCGGTCAGAGAGAGTGAGGCCGGAGTGGCGGGGTCAGAGAGAGTGAGGCCGGAGTGGAGCGGTCAGCGAGAATGAGGCTGGAGTGGAGCGGTCAGAGGGAATGAGGCTGGAGTGGAGTGGTCAGAGAGAGTGAGGCCGGAGTGGAGCAGTCAGAGAGAGTGAGGCCGGAGTGGAGCGGTCAGAGGGAGTGAGGCCAGAGTGGAGCGGTCAGAGGGAGTGAGGCCGGAGTGGAGCGGTCAGAGAGAGTGAGGCCGGAGTGGAGCAGTCAGAGAGAGTGAGGCCGGAGTGGCGGGGTCAGAGTGAGTGAGACCGGAGTGGAGCGGTCAGAGGGAGTGAGGCCGGAGTGGAGCGGTCAGAGAGAGTGAGGCCGGAGTGGAGCAGTCAGAGAGAGTGAGGCCGGAGTGGAGCGGTCAGAGGGAGTGAGGCCAGAGTGGAGCGGACAGAGCGAGTCAGGCCAGAGTGGAGCGGTCAGAGGGAGTGAGGCCTGTGTGGGGCGGTCAGAGAGAGTGAGGCCTGAGTGGAGCGGTCAGAGAGATTGAGGCCGGAGTGGAGCAGTCAGAGAGAGTGAGGCCAGAGTGGAGTGGTCAGAGAGAGTGAGGCCAGAGTGGAGTGGTCAGGGAGAGCTATAAAATGTAAGATGAAATTGTTTCTGTCTTTGTCCCACTCCTTTCCATCCATGGCTATTACGCAATAAAAATCTCACTCCAACTGGATGTTCACAGGAGGTTGTGGTGGCATTCTCTGATTCTTCTGACAGGGCGGCACGGTAGCACAGTGGTTAGCACTGCTGCTTCACAGCTCCAGGGTCCCGGGTTCGATTCCCGGCTTGGGTCACTGTCTGTGTGGAGTTTGCACATTCTCCTCGTGTCTGCGTGGGTTTCCTCCGGGTGCTCCGGTTTCCTCCCACAGTCCAAAGATGTACGGGTTAGGTTGATTGGCCAGGTTAAAAATTGCCCCTTAGAGTCCTGAGATGCGTAGGTTAGTGGGATTAGCGGGTAAATATGTGGGGGTAGGGCCTGGGTGGGATTGTGGTCGGTGCAGACTCGATGGGCCGAATGGCCTCCTTCTGCACTGTAGGGTTTCTGTGATTCTATGAGATGTCACATTTTATACTAATCTCACCAAAGTGCCTTGTGTATTCGTCACCCAGCAAGCAGGGGCGCTGCAGGGGGACTCAGACAGGTTCGGAGAGTGGGCAAAGAAATGGCAGATGGAATACAATGTGGAAAAGTGTGAGATTATGCACTTTGGAAGGAGGAATGGAGGCATAGACTATTTTCCAAATGGGGAAATACTTAGGAAATCAGAAACACCTCCAGATTCTCTTAAGGTCAACGTGCAGGTTCAGTTGGCAGCAAATTAGGAAACAAATGCAATGTTATTATTCATGTCGAGGACAGGGATGTACTTCTGAGGCTGTATAAGGCTCTGGTCAGACCCCATTTGGAGTATTGTGAGCAGTTTTGGGCCCCATATCTAAGGAAGAATGTGCTGGCCTTGGAAAGCGTCCAGAGAAAGTTCACAAGAATGATCCCTGGAATGAAGAGCTTGTTGTATGAGGAACAGTTGAGGACTCTGGGTCTGTACTCGTTGGAGTTTAGAAGGATGAGGGGGGATCTTATTGAAACTTACAGGATACTGCGAGGCCTGGATAGATTGGACGTGGAGAGGATGTTTCCACTAGTAGGAAAAACTAGAACTGGGGGCACAACCTCAAACTAAAGGGACAATCCTTTAAAACAGAGATGAGGAGGAATTTCTTCAGCCAGAGAGTGGTGAATCTGTGGACCTCTTTGTCGCAGAAGGCTGTGGAGGCCAGGTCATTGAGTGTCTTTAAGACAGAGATAGATAGGTTCTTGATTCATAAGGGGATCAGGGGTTATGGGGAAAAGACAGGAGAATGGGGATGAGAAAAATATCAGCCATGATTGAATGGTGGAGCAAACTCGATGGGCCGAGTGGCCTAATTCTGCTCCAATGTCTTATGGTTTATGTCTTATGGTCTTATTACATTTGTACGAGCAAGGTAGCTTCCTCTAGCTGGAATTATCACTATTTTCAGTGGCCTCAATGTATCATCATCCTCGAACAGGAATAAGTGGAACTTTCGTACTCAGTGACCTTACATTGATCTTTACTACCAAGTGAATCTAAATAACGTTACAACTAATCTGTTTCCCACACTGTCAAAGTGCAACCACTACCTAAAATGGCACAATTAAATGAATCTGTGACAAGTACATTTATCTCCAGACTAAAGCTTCTCCTGGTTCGTAAAATCCTTTTTAACTAACCTTTATTGTCATCTTCAAGTTCTGAAATCTCTGTATCATGTATTGCTTTGAAAGTGTTACTGTTCCTATTTGGGCAGTTGATCGCATAATGACATTTTGATTCACATCTGCAGCATCTATTAACTGTTCCCTGGACATTCCTGGGGTTCATTTATCTATCATTATTACTCCAATCCTGTTATCTGCCAGATCTATTAAAAATGCCTTTATCTTAGTTTCTTTTGTCTGTAACTCTTGTGTGGAACTGACATCCAACCCTGTAATCTGCATAATCTCAAAAGGCAGCAATCATTGAGTCCTCCAACTTTTGTGACACTGCAGAATGTCTCATTTATACCAGGAAAACCACTGGAAATGATTGCTTCACCAGGATTTATTTCAAAGCAGCAAGCATTTAATTCAGAAGGGTGTCTTTTTCTGAGAATCAAATGACATTTAAGGCCAAGAACCTATTCATTTGCAGCACTTTCACACAATCCAGCAATTTAAATGTGAGCTCTGAATAAGGAATCTCCAAATTGAATTTCTTCAATCCTTTATACAGTCTGTTGAAGTCCATTGGATATTTCTGTATGGAATGACCTTCTGAAATCTATCAGTCTGACTGTGTTTTGTAGGCAGCCAATAGTTCACCTTTCTTGTCAAAGTTTGACAGAAGATCCAAATCTTCATTAGTACCCAGCTCACAAAATACTTTGCTTCTCATTGTATTTTTGTTTGGAAGCGACAGTTACAAACCTTCTTTTCACTTTGGAAAGAACGTAACCAAAGCCCACAAAGCCACTTCACCATTCCGCTGGTCACCGAGGTTTCACAGAGGAGATGTTGAGAGGATGTTTTCTCTTATGGTGGAATCTAGAACCTGCGGGCATAGTTTCAGAAAAAGGATCGCCCATCTACGATGCAGATGAGGAGAAAATCTTGTTTCTGATGGTTATGAATCATTGGAAATCCCTATCCCAGAGAGTTGTGGAGGCTCTTTGAATATACTCAGGGCAGGATTAGTCAGATATTTGAACAATCAGTGAATCAGTGGTTTGGGGGAACAGGACTGAGGCTAAGATTAGATCAGCCATGATCTTATTGAATCGACTGCAGGATAGAGGGGCTGTATGGTCTGCTCTTTCTCCTAATTCTTATGTTTTTATGTAAAGAATCTCAGTGGATATGACCTATCGCCGAGCACCCTCTCCCTTTCTCCCTCTTCAAGCAGCTTGTCCTGATCTGTGTGGCTTATCTTCTTGTGACCACTCATTCTCAATCTCAGGAGGAAGCATTATCAAGTCACAATATATGGAAGCTGTTGTAGCATGAGAGATCGAGGAAGATTGAACCACAACAGTGATTTATTGAAGGACAATTAAAACTATAGACAAACAAGCTCAATACAGATACAGGTCTGGTCGCACCAACCTCTTACCTCACACTGAAGGTTGCCCCCCGACCAGAACCTGTGCCCGAACACTCAATAGGTGACAGTTCACACTCTTCTTCCTGATAGACCCCAGAATGGTCATGTGGCCCACAACCATCCTTTAACAGGGCCATGCCATCACAGAATCAAACTGTTTCGTCATATCAGCAAAAAAGTACTTCAATTCCTGTGGACAATTAAACTTTAGGCAAGTGTAGGAAATCTCCAAAAACTTGTACAATTGCACAGCAAGCAGAACAACCATGTGTAGCAAACTCCGAAACGTAACGTAATTGGCAGTCGGGGACCAGGAGTTTGGAGGCTAGGAACTACAGTTCCCAAAGATTCTTGGGTGTTCTGCATATGTGCCACTGGTAAAGGGTTGCACATTTTTTTCTTCACGTTCTTTAGACTGGAAGCGGGCCCTATGCACCTGCACAGAAGATAAACAAGAAAATAAATGAAATGGTGCAAAACTGGAGATCAGGTGATTTGGACAGGAGCCCCATTGGAAAGAAGGCATCCCAGTGATAGAACACAGGGATGGGAACAAGGAGAAAGTCCCAAACTAGGGAGTGGCACAGAGAGGGGTCCCAGGAGAAAGTTCTAAAGTCCCAGGTCGGGACAAAGACAGGGATCAGAGAGAAATCCCATTAAGACACAATAAATAGCAAGTTCCAAGTTATAGAGAAATCCACAGAATCTGCTTTGGTCTCACCTGTCTTTACTTTGGGATATGGTGGGTCTGACTACAGATCACCAGTTGGTTCACATGTACTCATTCTTAGCCTGAATATTAGAGTATAGCATAGATATAATAAATTGTTTCATCTTTCTGAATTTGAAAAGTGAATGTTTGAATAATTTTCTTGTATTTGTATTGAGATCTTTTCAACATTTTTGTCTGATGTCATATAGTTCATTTTTATTGTTTAATAAATGTTTTATTCTTGGTGTTAAAAGTTCACCAGCAGACACCTGTGAATTTATTCCTCCCCAGTTTATAAAAACAATTAAAAGTGAGGATCTACCAAGCCAGTTTCACTCTGGGACCTGATATGTCCAGTAGTAACATCAACTGGTGTGTGAGGTTAACACAAGGTGTTCATGTGTGAAAATGCCAGTGCTGGTGTCATGGCGGCACGGTAGCACAGTGGTTAGCACTGCTGCTTCACAGCTCCAGGGTCCCGGGTTCGATTCCTGGCTCGGGTCACTGTCTGTGTGGAGTTTGCACATTCTCCTCGTGTCTGCGTGGGTTTCCTCCGGGTGCTCCGGTTTCCTCCCACAGTCCAAAGATGTGCGGGTAGGTTGATTGGCCAGGTTAAAAATTGCCCCTTAGAGTCCTGAGATGCGTAGGTTAGAGGGATTAGTGGGTAAATATGTGGGGGTAGGGCCTGGGTGGGATTGTGGTCGGTGCAGACTTGATGGGCCGAATGGCCTCCTTCGGCATTGTAGGGATTCTATCATTCTATCACATCATGGTATCATATGATTGGCATCATAGTATCACCCACCGCTCTGCATGTTCCAGCCGTGAGGTGAATGCACATAAACCCCTCAACCGGTATCTGGTTTTCTTCTTCCTGGAGCTGCAGAATGGGCACTGTCCAGCTCAGTTTCTCTCCCTCTATGTTTTAGTTTTATTTTGAATTTCTAGCCACCTTAATATTGCTGAGTAACTCCATGGGCATGGACAGCTACCGTGACTGAATTTTTCACTGAAGCCGGTTTTATTGGTAACAGACCTATCAAAGACTGGATGAATGAATCCATGCAAATCCAAGGATGCAGAAAATGTGAGAGCTGCACCTTCCTCCTGATATGTTGCCTGAGAAATTAATCTCAGTAAGAAGTTTAACAACACCAGGTTAAAGTCCAACAGGTTTATTTGGTAGCAAAAGCCACACAAGCTTTCGGAGCTGCAAGCCCCTTCTTCAGGTGAGTGGGAATTCTGTTCACAAACAGAGTTTATAAAGACACAAACTCAATTTACATGAATAATGGTTGGAATGCGAATACTTACAACTAATCAAGTCTTTAAGAAACAAAACAACGTGAGTGGAGAGAGCATCAAGACAGGCTAAAAAGATGTGTATTGTCTCCAGACAAGAGAGCCAGTGAAACTCTGTGGGGGTCACAAATAGTGTGACATGAACCCAATATCCTGGTTGAGGCCGTCCTCGTGTGTGCGGAACTTGGCTATCAGTTTCTGCTCAGCGACTCTGCGCCGTCGTGTGTCGCGAAGGCCGCCTTGGAGAACGCTTACCCGAATATCAGAGGCCGAATGCCCGTGACCGCTGAAGTGCTCCCCAACAGGAAGAGAACAGTCTTGCCTGGTGATTGTCGAGCGGTGTTCAAGCAGAGCAATTTCAGTTGAATCGGACTTCAACTAAGAACTGATAGATAGACCACTATCATCATCTAGGCTTTGCATAGGAGGAATCTCCAGAGACACATTTTTTAAGACACCTTCCTCAAATTCTTGAAATGTTGACAAGCTAGATTCCTACACTGGTACAGACTAAGTTCTGTTCAACTGTGTTTTGATTGTCTCACATCTTTCCAGGTTCTAACCCTGGAGATTTGCTCAGGCAAACTCAAAGGATGAAAATGGATTAAAGCTTTGTGATTTGATTGGGAAGCAAAATTTCTCACCAGTACATGGTGTGTAATATCATTGAATCCTTAAGAAAACTTAAATCACCTTTGTCATTTTGGCAAGTAAAAGAAATAATAAAAAGAAAGACCTGTAATAATCTAGCACCTACCACAACCTCAAAATGTTTCAAAGCTATTTACAGTCTGTGAAGTTCTTTTTACTATGTCATTGTTGTAATACAGGAATTCAACTTGCTCACAAGGCTCCACAAATGAACAATGCGCAAATAGCTGGATAGTCTAGATGAGTGACAGTGATGAAGATTAAATATTGGCCAGAAAATCAGGGCATAACTCCTGCTCTCCTTCAGATCATCTTGGGATTTTTTATATTAGCCTGCGATGATATATTGGTTTATTGTCTCATTTGAAAGACAGTGGCCAGAGTTTTACCGCCTCACCGCCCCGGAATCGGGGCAGGCGAACTTCGCAGAATGAAAATCTCCTCTGGCCTCAGGTGGGATTTTACAATCTCGCCCGGGCGAGGTCATAAAATCCTGCATCTCCAATAGTGCAAAGCTCTGCCAGTGCTGCTCTGGTCACTACACTGGAGTGTTAGCCTGGATTCTGTGCTTCAGCCTCTGCAAGGAAACTTGAACACTCGTTCTTACTCAGAGGTGAGAGTGCTAATACTAAACTACAGCTGACACCCGCAGTGGGATCCAATTAAGTCATGCAATGAAATTGCATTGCTATTGAAAGACAATGTGAAGTTTATTTTCTGCATAGTTTATTCAGTTTTCATAGGGAGTGACTTTCTTTGTAGTTATTGCATTTCATGCAGTGACTGGAACCTGGTCCATACACACCTTAACTTCACACCCATCATGGGTGGCAATGTGATAACTCCATTAATATTGTTATGAACACATTAAATCATGAACAGACCTGACCTTTTCAGTAATGATTTAATCCTTTCTCACCTCATTTTGCAGCCTTTTTGCCACCCTTCCTTTTACTTATCGTGAATATTTCTCTTTTTCTTTGCTAATTACTCTTGTTTTTATGATTTTATTTTTGGCTCTAACACCCCACATCCTTTTTTTAATCTATTTTAATAAAAATTCCTTTGATATCATGTATGTCTTGTTTAATGTCCAGCCAATGTGATAGCAGAGTTCCATTGTGAAGACATTTTAAATGCAACGGACAAAAGACCTTCACACGTTTCTGCTCAAAAATATCTGAACGTCCTATTTGTCGAGAGGATTTTCTAAATTTAATGGTGGTTCTGTTGAATGACTGAGAAATCCTGCCTCGTTTTCAGGAAACTGTCACTGAGCAAACCACTCGACAGAAGAAATTTTCAGCAATATTTTCACATATTGGTTGAGCCAATAGGGGTTTCATTCCTTTCTTCTTCAAAGAGGTACATGTCGAGTTCCAAAGGAAGGATAACAGTGATTTTTATTTTTTCACGAAATGAGGGCAATTATGAATGGGGCAGGGTTGGCTGCCAATCTCCAATTGCCCTCGAGAAGGTGGTGGTGAGCTGTCTTGAGCCACTGCAGTCCATGTGGTGTAGGTACACCCCCAATGCTGTTAGGGAGGGAGCTCCAGAAACTTGACCCAGCAACAGAGAAGGAACAGCGATATATTTCCAAGTCAGGATGTTACATAGCTTAGAGGGGAACTTGCAGGTGGTGGTGTTCCCATGCATCTAGCGCCTTTCCTTCTAGATGGTGGAAGTGACAGGTTTGGAAGGTGTCTTTGGAGCAGCCTTGGTGAGTTGCTGCAGAGCAGATAGTGCACACTGTTGCCACTGTGCATTGGTAGAGGGAGTGTATGTTTCAAGTGGTTGATGACATGCCAGTCAAGCAGGCAGCTTTGTCTTGGATAGTGTCGAACTTCTTGAGTGATGCTGGAGCTGCACTCGTCCAGGCAAGTGGAGAGTGTTCCATCACACTTATGACTTGTGCCTTGTAAATGACGGTCAGGTTTTGTGAGACACTCACTGCAGAATTCCCAGTGTCTGAGCTGCCCTTCTAGCCAGAGTATCTTTATGGCTGATGCAGGTCAGTTTCTGCTCAATGGTAACCCCCAGGATGTTGACAGTGGAGCTTCATCAACGCCAATGCCATTGAATTGCATAGAATCACACAAGTCACAGGGAGATGGTTAGATTTTCTCTTGTTGGAAATGGTCATCGTCTGGTACTTGTGTGGCATAAACATGACATGCCACTTATAGCCCAAGCCTGGTTCTCCAGTGCTTATTGCATGTGGTCACGGAATGCTTCAGTATCTGAGGAACCACAGATTTTGCTGAACATTGTACCACCAACAAATACCCTTCCTGACCTTATGATGGAAGGAAGGTCATTGATGAAGCAGCCAAGGAACCCTGAGGAACTCCTACAGTGATGTCTAGGAGCTGAGATAATTGATATTAAGGCAGTTTTGGTCATTTTCTGTCCAGTTGACGGTTGGTGCACAATATCTGCAATGGAAGAGAAAAAAATAATGAAACCGAAGAATTTGATCAAAATTCAAGTGGCAAGCAGTTCCATAGAGACTGGTAAAATCTGGGCTGCCGTGTCACTTTGCTTGATTGTCTGGCCTTTGCACTGAGATTAAAGGTGAAAGTGAAGTAAAGTTCTGGTAATCAATCCACTTCATTCACTGTGAGACACAGCTGATGCCAGCTCATTATCCTGTCCCATCTGTGAATCAGTTCTTTGTGGACAAGAGAGTGAACCAGCAGGTGGATGCCAATTTAACACATTCCTAAAGTGCAGAGACTTAATAAGAGTTCCAAATGTCTATATGATTACTGTCAGTAAGAATATCAGTGTAATCTCTTCCAGATTTCCTACACATTTGCTCATTTTTCATAAAAAGATATTGGCAGAATTTACAGACTTTGCTCGATAGTTTAATTGGCATTATTAATTAAAGTTATTTTTTTTAAATCTACTTGTTTTTCACCTCCCGTCTCACTCACAGAAAATGGTGTGAGGTGAGCAGAGAAAGCAGGGCCCTGTCTCAGTTACTGTCCACAAACATGCCATCCAGACATTTCGCCAGCTAGGTTAAGGGAAGTCAGGTGCTACTATAGTTTTTTACATGACTATTAAACAGCAGATTAAAGAAGAAATCCTTTTTATATTGACAGAGAGAAGTGAGTCTATGGAGTGTCAGGAAGATAATTATGAGCAGCCTGAACAGGCCCGATGGTTTTCAGATGTTCAGTAGATGCTGGTAGGAGAATTGAACCATATAATTGTGGTTCTCTGCATAGGATGCACAGCAGATTGGTGAATGGGCCAAATATTTGTCAAAATCTGGCTGTGGTGTCGTAAAAAAGATAGATTTCACCAGGGATATCTCCAGAATAGCTAAAGTAAGTGAGTTTTAGATCCTATCTGAGTTCCAGTATCTATTTGTTCATTTGAGACTTGTACAGGCACCAGGACACAGCCTGGTGAAGTAACTCAGGAAACTTTACTCAAGTTATAAAATAATGCTTATCAAAGCAAGTCAGCGACTTTACGGATGTACTGTCACTCTTGCTTCTCGGTTCAGCTGAAGACAATACCAGTCTCAGTTCTCTCCCTGTTGTTCCTGTGATCTTCTGTTTCCCGGCAGACAGCAGGTTCTGTCGCAAAATGGGAAAATTCCGTCCATAGCCCTGAGTGATAAAGTCTGAAAGGATTATGCAGTTACATAACTAATCACGCACTGTTACAAAAGTTAACTTTAACACCAAGAATGCACTGAGCTGGAAGTCATTGCTTTTCTTCTAGAATGCAATGAATTAAAACTAACTTAATGTCGAATACAGCTGTCATTATTCCTTCCTCCCCTCCATACAATAAATCATTTCTAACGTTCCTGTGCTGCTACCACCAGATTGTGAGAAGGGTTTGATGATGTAAAAAGATGTAAGTTTGCCTGATCAACCTTGAAGACTGCAATGTCGCTCTGTGAAATGGAGATAAAAACAACTAAAGCTTCTGCTGCAATCATTCTGTAATTAACTCATTAGTGTTTTACTGTTATTCTGTCTAATGTCCCGTGGTGCACTTCTCCGACAAGTGAAGCTAAGCATTTTAAGCAGGATAATGTACTATTAGGTTATTCGATTAATACACTTTGATGGTGTGTAAACTAAACTAAAACTAATCATTAAACATCAATTTCCCTACAAGGATAAAATTCTCATTCACATCTCTTCAGTCTCCACGGCTCATTGGATCCTTCTCCCTCCCACTTGGAATGGCCATAAAGCTTCCCACAAAGCTCGCTCACAGTAAACTTCCATTTGGAACAAAATTAACTAAAGTCCAGCCATGATTACACCCTCTGTTTGCAAAACAATTATAGATGACAAAGGCCACAGAATCCAGCTTATTTCATCCATCCAGAATGACATAGGAACACACTTGAGAGGAATAATAGGCCATTCAGCCCCCCAAGCCTTCTCTGCCATTTACTAACACTGCCTGCAATTATACCAGTAACTACAACTCAAATGTACTGAATTGGCTGTAAAGTGATCTGGGACATTGTGGAAGGTGCTACATAAAGGTAGGTTTTGTTTTACTTTCATGACACCTATATATAGCGGGTAAAGTGTTTGTAGCAGTGGTAAAATTGAAGGCCCAATGCTGATTCTCTATGAATAACCAATCACAGAGTAATCAACTGGTGTTAGGGAAGTGGCTACAAAGCAGCCACTGCACTTAAAAAACAATTCAACTCTGTAGTTAATGCAACCTTACTATTCTGAATGGATTTCACCATGTGGCCAGTTTGCTACACCATAGTGGAAAGGTGTAAAAACTATCAAAAGGTTGATGGAAAAGAATAATAACATAGAGTTAGCCTTACTCAACAACAGGGCAAAGTCCTTAAGTAACAGCTTTTCACTGACAAAGCCACTGGTGGAGAAAAAGCTGAAGGCCCCACTTCCTTCATTGCAACAGAAACTCAGACTCACAAGATCATTGGCTGAATAAAAATCGGGGGAAGCATAAGAGCACGAGACAGGCTCAATCTATGACGTTATGACTTTGGCTGGAAATGATGGGAATGTAAATATTTATCAAAATAATTTAAGTTTAGAGATATTTGTGGAGATGGAGACGAAAGGGTTAATGGTTATGTTAATTAAACAATGATGATAATGATGAGAAAGAGTGACATCAGGGTGAGTTGACAGAGTGAGAGGGCAAGAACAGTCTGTGTCTGGTGTACTTGCCATGTTGCCTTGAATGTAAATAGTGTAAATAAACAGCTTTAAGAAAATCTAAATGCTGACCATCTCCAAACCACTCCCAGAGTAAGTGAAACTTAATCAAGCCGGAAGACCAAGCAAGTAAAGGGCTACATGTCAAACCAATGTGTGACTGATTAAGATTTGACAGGCACTGGTTAATAAGGTGGTGGTGGACACAGATTTAATAGCAATTTTCAAAAGGGAACTGGATAAACACTTGAAGGAGGAAAAAGGGATGTGGGGGAAGAGTGAGGGAGTAGGACTAACTGGATTTCACTTTGAAAGAGCTGGCACAGACTTGATGGGACAAATGGCCTTCCTCTTTGTTGTACTATTCTATGAATCTCTGACTAGGGTTGCAGCAGTGCTCCAGAATTGCTCTGGGGTTTCTCGGAATGAACGAATCGCTGATGTGAGCAGCGAGGAAGAAAAATCACAGAAGCTTAAAAAAATCTGCTTTTTGCATTTTCATTGAACACTTTCATTTATAAACATATTGGAGCCGGAAAAAAAAGGTTGTTGACTGACAGTTGCAAATCATCCAGGTGGCTGAAGAAGAGTTTGGAAAGGCAATGCATCACAAGGATAAACGTATCAAGTAACCAATGGGGAGGCTTTTGGGATGGGGTGATTGGAGGAAGGAAATCATATGATGACACCTCAGAATTTTGTCCAACTGGAGTTTGGAACCGTTGTTTGGGAGGGGGGAGGGGGAGGGTCGGGGGGAGAGGGAGGGGGGTTGGATAATCAGTGCAATATAAAGCAATATGATAGCCGAATGCACAGAAGTTCAGACCTGTAATGGTCTTGATAGCAATAACCAATTCTCTACTAGCTGAGGCAGTGGAAGTCTTGGCACTCTGTCCTGGGCAAATTGAAGCCTTCTTATCCACCTGTTCCTCAGGGAAACACAGCTAGGTATGTCAAATCTTTTGGGAGGGTAAGTGTACTTGTGAACATGCCTCTTATTATTTCCTCTTCCTCTTGCTGTAGCTGTTCATTTATCCGACTGCTCATCCTTTCTCCATAGTGGGATTTCCAGAAAGAAATCCATTAAGAAACAACTGCAAAGCCAGAAACCCCTTTAGAATTCTGCCTGATCTTTAAAATTAGTGAAAGAAAATACAACCTCTCTTAAAACTCGATACAGTTTTAGTTGAGAGCAGCAGATAACCAATCCGAATCATGTTTAATCTGGTCAAGGTAGGTCTGGTAGGTAAGAGCAGGAAGTGGCCTTAGACTGTCAGTGAGGGCAGAAAATGACATTGGCAATGTAATAATATCCTTTCAACCCTGGGTCCTTAAAGGATCTAGATGCAAACCATTGTGCTACGAGCATACCCATAATCGTAGCCTGTGGTGCACTATAGCCCACCCCATTGCCTTTCATCCACACTCTGGCTAAGAAAGTGCTAAAACTATTAATTTTATTTGAAATATATGCCAAAAAAATCACTGTCTCATGAATTATTCAGAAATAGACTTAAAGTCTACTTTATTAAATGTCAAAAAAAATGTATAGCACAATGTTTTGTCAAATATAAGTACTTCAGTAAATGAACCTATGAG
Organism: Mustelus asterias; assembly: GCF_964213995.1. Taxonomy (NCBI): domain Eukaryota; kingdom Metazoa; phylum Chordata; class Chondrichthyes; order Carcharhiniformes; family Triakidae; genus Mustelus; species Mustelus asterias. The sequence goes on along the minus strand of NC_135818.1, from coordinate 263,855 downwards.
GTATAAAAGAAAGGCAAAATCAAATACCCACAGGGTAGTTTGCTCAATGATTCCTTCTTGTGCTGGAAGAGCTTGCGTGCAGTTTTTTAATGTTTTCATTGATGTCAAGACCCTGGTATAAAACATGATTAGCACTGCTCTAATTTGCTGTAGAGTCCCCAGCGTCTTCCTCGGCTGAATGCTTGAGCTACTGACATAGCTGTAGGACTATTTACTCTATGCCTTATTTCACCTTTATCTTAGATGTCCCAGGATGTCAAAGGCTGTGAATTTAATATTGATTTGATAAAGTACTTTTACTGTAACATGTCAGTTAGGATTATCTTCACCCAGAAGGAAGCCCAAGCACTGAGCTGGATTTGCACGCAATGTGGCTCTTCTGCTCTCCAAGAGCCTCTGCTTAAACGAATGCTTTATTTATTAGAGTGACAGTCTGCTATGAAAGCAGGGACAGCACACAGCCCGCAGCTATCTTTGTGTCTCGTATACACAGTGCCAGTGTCCTGTGTACACATTAGGCTTGAAGATGTAAGTGGATCAGAGAGACATATCATTTGCTGGTATGTAAACAGACAGATGAGTTTATAGATCGCATTAAACCCCAGTGGCTGTAAATAGAGGAAAGGAAGACATGTCTTTCCGTGATCCTCCCCCTCCCCCAACCCTAATTTTAACTGAATACAAATTGAGAAGTCAGTATGGAGTCAGCAGCACAAAGGCACGCTAAGGTAACTGGCTGCTGCCACCAATCCACAATGTAGATGTTGTCGTGTGAATATAGATGTTGTAGTGTATCAAGCAACACTCAACATGGAGATTGTAAAGGTCCAAACAAGGCAGAGACTTTATTCCAGCAGTATCCATGTGGAGATCCAACTCAAGACAGACTGTTCAATGAAGGAAGTTTATTTTACATATTTATACATTTTACAATTGTGCTTGTTTCTCATGTATCCAGTTTGCTGCATGACCACAAACAGTATTAGATAATTACAGTAACGATGTCTCATCAGAAGACTAGACCAGTCTCCAGTTGAGATGAACGATAAAGTTAATCAAGCTCATGTGCGCTCATATTACAATGACCATTTCCCTTGTGAATGCAAACGGACTCCCATTCACAGTGATTCCCTCTCTGGTGCAGAAGGTGAAGTCGCATGGAATCAGAGATGAGCTGGCAAGGTGAATTGGCTCGGTCACAGAAGACAGAGGGTAGCAGTGGAAGAATGCGTTTCTAAATGGAAGGCTGTGACAAATGGCATTCCTCAGGGATCAGTGCTGGGACTTTTGCTGTTTGTAATATATATAAATGATTTGGAGGAAAATGTAACTGGTTGATTAGTAAGTTTGCGGACAACACAAAAGTTGGTGGATTTGCGGATAGCGATGAGGTTACAGTAGGATATAGATCGGTTGGAGACTTGGGCGGAGAGATGCCAGATGGAGTTTAATCCGGACAAATGTGATGTAATGCATTTTGGAAGGTCTAACACAGATAGGAAATATACAGTAAATGGCAGAACCCTTAAGACTATTGATAGGCAGAGGGATCTGGGTGTACAGGTACACAGGTCACTGAAAGTGGCAATGCATGTGGAGAAGGTAGTCAAGAAGGCATACTACGTGCTTGCCTTCATCGGCCGGGGCATCGAGCTTAAAAATTGACAAGTCATGTTGCAACTTTATAGAACCTTAGTTAGGCCGCACTTGGAATATGGTGTTCAATTCTGGTCGCCACACTACCAGAAGGATGTGGAAGCTTTGGAGAGGTTACGGAAAAGATTTACCAGGATGTTGCCTGTATGGAGGGCATTAGCTATGAGGAGAGGTTGGAGAAACTTGGTTTGTTCTCACTGGAACGATGGAAGTTGAGGGGCGACCTGATAGAAGACTACAAGATTATGAGGGGCATGGACAGAGTGGATAGTCAGAAGCTTTTTCCCAGGGTGGAAGAGTCAATTACCAGGGAGCATCAGTTTAAGGTGCGAGGGGCAAGGTTTAAGGGAGATGTACGAGGCAGGTTTTTTACACAGAGGGTGGTGGGTACCTGGAACTCGCTGCTGGGGGAGGTAGTGGAAGCAGGTACGATAGTGACTTTTAAGAGGCATCTTGACAAATGCATGAATAGGATGGGAATAGAGGGATATGGTCCCCGGAAGGGTCGGGGGTTTTAGTTAAGTCGGGCAGCATGGTCGGTGCAGGCTTGGAGGGCCGAAGGGCCTGTTCCTGTGCTGTAATTTTCTTTGTTCTTTTTCCTTTGTAACGCTAAACAAGTTTCTACTTTACATATATTATCATGGTTCTGTCTCTTTTTGTTGCAAAACTGCTCTTTGGGTCTGAGCAGATTCTGAATTCAGCTTGAATTAAATATGCTTTTAACCCTTTGAACACCTCAGCCGTGTGTCACTTTTACACTAAACTCCCAGCCTATTTTGAACCTATATACCCTTCCACATATCTGTCCAGCTGTTCAATTACTTTCTCTCCACATTTACCCCTACACCAAGAATGGAGCAAACCCACTCCAAGAGAAATGCAACATTCATTGCAAATATATTGCAATCAGACATAATCGTCCTGTCTGCAAATGATAGGCATTAACAGTATTAACATCAAACCTACTCACTCTCTTTCTCAAAGTCGTACTGCTTTAACTCAATGCCACCTCGATCTTCCTGCATATATATTAGATTGTTTATATCAAACTCGATCCAAGTCTGGCCCGTGTACAAGCCTCAACACCAAGCATGTTGGAAACATAAAAATCTCTCTCAATATTCACCAGTATAAGAACTGTTTATCCAGAAAACTTTAAGACTATGCAAATGCACATTGAGTGAGAATGGAAAATGTACAGATGGGAATGAAGTGGAAATGTTTATTAATATCTGATAAATTTTAAACATTGGGCTGAAAGAAAAATAAAACTGGATTGTCAATGCAATTTGAGTAACAATTGCATCGATGAAGTTAGTATTAATCAAGCAATTTTATAAAAAGATTGCAAACAAAGCTGCAGATTTGGGTCGAAATGTTTGACTCTAGTCTTACAAAAATAAACTTTCTCCAATAAGATAAACTTAGACTGAAGCTTGCAGCTAGGTCAGATTAATTATCAGTTAATTTCAGTTGAAAAATGCACCCAGTTATGACCAAAATTTAAAAATCCTCATTAATATGAACAGTGTATTTAAGAAAGCAGGAGGCAGTGTGATTCTTTAATGCACTGTATCATGGGAGGCCAATAATTCCGTACAAGGTAAGATCCAATCTCATTGAAAGGCTGGGTCAAACACACGGATAAATTGTAATCCTGTCCACCTGCTGGAAGCCACACGGTCTTGCAGTTAAATTGGTCAAGAATTTACCTGCAAACCTTCACGTCACTCCTGCTGTCTTCAGATGTAACCTGCTCTTCTTAACAAGGAGCAAAGGCATTTCTCTGAAACCGGTGGTGTTTTTTGACATATGCAGATAAAAGTCCAATGACCTTATCATTCTCAACTGCCATTTTAAGCAGGGAAAAAATAGGAAGGCAGATTATTATTTGGGTGTAAATTGAGAGGGTGGATACTCAGCAAGACCTTGGTGTCCTCGTGCACCAGCCGCTGAAAGTAAGTGCGCAGATACAGCAGGCTGTAAGGAAGGCAAATGATATGTTGGCCTTCATAGTAAGAGGAATTGAGTATAGGGATTGGGATGTTATACTGCAATTGTATAGGGCATTGGTGAGGCCACACATGGGGCCCGATTTTACCAAAATTTCACACCCGATCCGGGCGCCAATCCGGGCGCCAATCCGGCGCATGCCCGAATCGGCCAGCGGGCCAATTTAAATGCATTTGCATGCATTTAAATCGGCATAATGAAGCCCACACACAACTTACCCAAGGATTCCCACTTTACGAGGCTCCGATCCGATCGGCGCCCGTGCATTTACCGTGTTGCTGAATTCAAGTCCGACAGAGCTTTAACTCAGCAACTGAACCGCCGAATCACCCCCGACCACCGTTCGCGGACCGCCCCCGCGAACCACCCCGGCAACCCACCCCCCCCGCCCCCGATCGGACCACCCTGGGACACAGGCCCCGCCAGCAGCCCCCCCCCCCCCCCCCCCGCCGCCCCCGGGATCGGACCCCTCGGGTCCCCGACCTAGCTTGATCGCTGGTGTCCGTCGAAAGCATCTTGAGATCCTGGATCCTGGCCTTGCTCCGGGGGCCCTGATGGGTAGGATGATGTCTCTTCACTGGAGGAGGGTGGGGAGGGGGGGGGATGTGACATCTCTTCCCTGAGGGGGGGGGTGGGGGGGGGTTGTGACATCTCTTCCCTGAGGGGGGGGTAGGGGGGGATGTGACGTCTCTGCCCTGGGGGGGCGGAGACATCACATCCCCCCCTACCCCCCACCTCAGGGAAGAGACGTCACATCCCCCCCCCGCCCCCCCCCAGGGAAGAGACATCACATCCCCCCCTACGCCCCCCCCCCCCCCCCCCCGCCCCTCAGGGAAGAGATGTCACATTCCCCCCCCCCCCCCCCAACCAGGGAAAGTCAAAGGCAGTGCAGAGAGCAGTGCTGTCAGCGCTGCCTTTGCCTTTTGGGCTCAGGCGCGCTGAGTGCTGTCGGTGAGCTGCGCATGCGCAGTTCAGCGCTCCGACAGATGCAAATGCGCTTGGCCCCGCCCACTGGACCCGCGTCGAAACAAGGTGTATGGGGGCGCTGGAGCGCGGCTGCCGGGCGCGGGTCTGATTTACGACCGCACCCGGCACTTAGAGCCGATCCCAGGAATGGTAGGCCTGACATACGATGAACGTCTGAGGATCGTGGGATTATATTCATTGGAGTTTAGGAGGTTGAGGGGAGATCTGATAGAAACTTACAAGATAATGAACGGCTTAGATAGGATGGACGTCGGGAAGTTGTTTCCATTAACAGGGGAGACTAGGACGCGGGGGCACAGCCTTAGAATAAAAGGGAGTCACTTTAGAACAGAGATGAGGAGAAATTTCTTCAGCCAGAGAGTGGTGGGTCTGTGGAATTCATTGCCACAGAGGGCTGTGGAGGCCGAGACGTTGAGCGTCTTCAAGACAGAAATTGATAAATTCTTGATTTCTCGAGGAATTAAGGGCTATGGGGAGAGAGCGGGTAAATGGAGTTGAAATCAACCATGATTGAATGGTGGAGTGGACTCGATGGGCCGAATGGCCTTACTTCCGCTCCTATGTCTTATGGTCTTATGGTCTTATGGTAAAATCAGCCCCATGGAGTGTTGTGGGCAGTTTTGGTGTCCTTATCTGAGGAAGGATGTCCTTGCTATAGAGAGAGTGCAGCAAAGGTTTACCAGGCTGATTCCTGGGATGGCAGGACTGTCATATAAGGAAAGATTAAGGTCGGTGAGGATTATATTCACTGGAGTTTAGATGAGTGAGAGGGGATCTCATAGAAACTTATCTAACAGGATTAGACAGGGTAGATTCAGAAAGAATGTTCCCGATGTTGGGGGGAGTCCAGAACTAGGAGTCATAGTTTGAGGGTAAGTGGTAAACCTTTTAGGACTGAGGTGAGGAGAAATTTCTTTACCCAGAGGGTGGTGAATCTGTGGAATTCACTCCCACAGAAAGTAGTTGAGGCCAGGAATTAGATTTCACTCTAGGGGCTAAAGGGATCCAGGGATATGGGGGTAGGGGGGAATCAGGGTATTGATTTTGATGATCAGCCAGGATGATAATGAATGGTGGAGCAGACTCGAAGGGCCGAATGAGCTACCCCTGCTATTTTCAAGTTTGTTTCTATGAAGCCAATGTAGCTTTCATACCAACTGAAAGCTGGGGGAAATCAGAAGAATAGTATTCTGGAATGGTTACAGCCTGTCATGCCCTTGCTAACTCTTTGCAAGAGTAATTCACCTAGTGCCACTCCCCCACCTTTTCCCCATAGCCTTGCACCTTTTTTTTCAGGTCATGATCCAATTGCCTCTTCAATGCATTGATTGAATCCGCCTCTCTCACATTCCCAAGCAGACTATTCCAGATCAGAACCACTCACTGCATAAAAACATTTTTCCTTGTGTCAAACAATTACTTCTTTTGCCAATTATCTTAAACCTGTGCCTTCTAGTTCTCAGTTTCTATGTCCAGATCCCAATTATGATTTTGAGCACTTCCATCAAATTGCATCTAAACCTTTACTTCTCCAAGGAAAATACTCCCAATTTCTCCAATCTATCTATGTAACTGCAGTTCCTAATTCCTGGAACCATTCTCATGAATCTTTCTGCACTCTCTTTAATGCCTAAAGGTTAGTCATGGCACGAATCAATTCCAGCCTTCCAGACTCCCTGGATCCACTACAGTTTGCCCATTGCTGCAACAGGTCCACAGCAGATGCCATCTCCCTGGCCTATACTCAACCCTGGAACACCTAGATAACAAGGACACCTATGTCAGACTCCTATTTATTGATTACAGCTCAGCCTTCAACACCACTATTCCTACAAAACTCATCTCCAAACTCCATGGCCTGGAATTCGGCTCCTCCCTCTGTGACTGGATCTTGAACTTCCTAACCCACAGACCTCAATCAGTAAGGATAGGCAACAACACCTCCTCCACGATAATCCTCAACACCAATGCCCCACAAGGCTGTGTCCTCAGCCCCCTACTATACTCCTTATACACCTATGACTGTGTGGTCAAATTCCCCTCCAACTCGATTTTCAAGTTTGCTGATGACACCACCGTAGCGGGTCGGATCTCAAACAATGATGAGACAGAGTACGGGAATGAGATAGAGAATCTGGTGAGACGACAATAATCTCTCCCTCGATGTCAACAAAATGAAAGAGATTGTCATCGGCTTCAGGAAACGCAGTGGAGAACATGTCTACACCAATGGGGACAAAATGGAAATGGTTAAGAGCTTCAAGTTTCGAGGTGTCCAGATCACCAACAACCTGTCCTGGTCCCCCCATGCCAACACTAGAACAAAGAACAAGAACAAAGAACAGTACAGCACAGGAAACAGGCCCTTCGGCCCTCCAAGCCTGTGCTGCTCCTTGGTCCAACTAGACCATTCGTTTGTATCTCTCCATTTCCAGACTGCTCATGTGACTATCCAGGTAAGTCTTAAACGATGCCAGCGTGTCTGCCTCCACCACCCTACTTGGCAGCGCATTCCAGGCCCCCACCACTCTCTGTGTAAAAAATGTCCCTCTGATATCTGAGTTATACCCTCACCCCTCTCACCTTGAGCCCGTGACCCCTCGTGATCGTAAATGGTTAACTATGGTTAAGAAAGCCCACCAATGCCTCTACTTTCTCAGAACACTAAGGAAATTTGGCATGTCCGCTACGACTTTCACCAACTTTTACAGATGCACCATAGAAAGCATTCTTTCTGGTTGTATCACAGCTTGGTATGATTCCTGCTCTGCCCAAGACCGCAAGGAGCTACAAAAGGTTGTGAATGTAGCCCAATTCATCACGCAAACCAGCCTCCCGTCCATTGACTCTGTCTACACTTCCCATTGCCTTGGAAAAGCAGCCAGCATAATTAAGGACCCCACGCACCCCGGACATTCTCTCTTCCACCTCTTCCATTGGGAAAAAGATACAAAAGTCTGCGATAACGTACCAACCGACTCAAGAACAGTTTCTTCCCTGCTGCCAGCAGACATTTGAATGGATCTACCTCATATTAAGTTGATCTTTCTCTACACCCTAGCTATGACTGTAAAATTACATTCTGCACTCTCTCCTTTCCTTCTCTATGAACGGTATGATTTGTCTGTATAGCGCACAAGAAACAATACTTTTCACTGTATATTAATACATATGACAATAATAAATCAAATCAAATTAAGTCTTCATACACTTGATAAAGTGTGTTGACAAAAGCTGTACACAATATTCTAGTTGTGGATGAACTGGTGCTTTTAACAGATTTAAAGAAAAGGTCCAAACAAGTAAGGAATTTTTTACTTTATGGAACTAGCAGGAGCACGAATACCCAGAACCCCCCTTTTTGTGTCTGCTTCTTATCTGAACAAAGAACAGTGCAGCAACGGAATTGGCCCTTCAGCCCACCAAGTTTGTGCCAACACAGATGCCTCTCTAATCTAATATTTTCTTGTCTCTATGTGCTCCATATCCCTCTATTCCCTGCCTATTCATGTATCTATCCAAATGCCTCTTGAACGTTGTTACAGAATCTGCTTCCACCACCTCCTCTGGCAGCACATTCCAGGCATTCACCACCCTCTGTGTGAAAAACCTGCCCCTTACATCTCTTTTAAACTTTCCCCCTCTCACTTTTAACCTATGCCCCTGAGTAATTGACTCTTCAATCCTGGGAAAAAGACTCTGACTATCCACTCTATCCAAGCCTGTCATAATCTTGTAAACCTCTATCAGGTCCCCCCTCATCCTCCGACGCTCCAATGAAATCAATCCAAGTTTGTTCAACCTTTCTTCATAGTCCATATCCTCCAAACCAGGCAAAATCCTGGCAAATCTCTTCTGAACCCTTTCCAATGCATCAACATCCTGCTGGTAGTGTGGCAACCAGAATTGTACACAATACTCCAAATGCGGCCTAACCAATGTCTTATACAGCTGCAGCATGATTTTCCAATTCCTATACTCAACATCCCGGCCAATGAAGGGCAGCATGCCATATGCCTTCTTGACCATCTTGTCACCTGAGTTGCCACCTTCAGGGAACTGTTGATCCCTCTATATGCTAATATTTCCAAGATCTGTATCATTTACTGTACACTTTCCTTCTGCAGTAGACCTTCCAAATCGCATCACCTCACATTTGGCTGCGTTAAATTCCATCTGTCATCTTTTGGCCCAGGTCTCCAGCTGATTTATATCCTGCTGTATCCTCTGACAATCCTCCTCACTATCCACTACTCCCCCAATTTTTGTATCATCTGAAAATTTACTGATCCCCTCCCACTTGGCGCCCAATTCAGGGGACAGGAAACTGGTGACCTGCAGGTGGAATTGGTGCTCATCTTCCTCTTGGCTACTCAATTATCCTGGTTAAAATTGGACTGATGAGTCAGTGCCATTTGATAATACTGTCAATGACACCTCCCATCATGTTGCTGAAGATCAAGAGTAAATTGATGGAATGTTCATTAGAATTCTCCTGCTTTTGGTGGATTGGCCGTACAAAGAAATGTTCCACATTTCCAGGTAGATGCCAGTTGTCACTGTATTGGAACAGCTTGACAAGGGGCATGGCTAGTTCTGAAGCATAAGTTTTCAAAATGTTGTCAGAGCCCATAGCCTTTGCAGCTTCCAGTACCTTTAGCCATTTCTTGATATCATGTGGACTGAATCAAATTGGCTGATGCTGGGTCCTCAGGGGGAGGCTGAGCTGGGTCATCTATTCAACACTTCTAACTGGAGATGCAAATGCTTCAGCCTTGCTCTTTGCACTGATACGCTGTACTCCCCAATCACACTGGAGCACTGTAAACACTTTTATTCTCCTTATCTGAAAATGTAGATTTTGCTTTAGAAGCAGTTCAGAGAACATAGGAACAGACGACCAGACGGATTCCTGGGATGGCAGGACTGATGTATGAGGAGAAATTGAGTTGGATTGTATTCACTGGAGTTCAGAAGAATGAGGAGGGATCTCACACAAACCTCACAAAATTCTAACATGATTAGCCAGGGGAGAGGGTAGATGCTAGAAGGATGCTCCTGATGATGGGTAGTCCAGAATCAGGGGTCGCAGTCTGAGGATACAGGGTAGACTGTTTAGGACAGAGATAAGGAGAAATTTCTTCACCCAGAGAGTGGTCAGTCTATGGAATTCACTGCCATACATATGTAACCCCCTGCTGACCACTATATGGGGCTACTATTTAAATATTCAATCAACAGGATCCCGAATTCCTAGCGGTTGATGTTGATTTGGCTAATTCCCTGTTTACCCATAAATGTCAGTACTGTACTTGGAATATCAAAAATAAATTTAATAACACATATCATTAACAGACATAAAACAGTGAGCTCTGATCTATGACCGTTGGGGGCCCTCCGTTGGTGCACATATAGGGAAACTCATCCTCTGTAACACATTTGTAGATACTGATCCAGTTGGACTGTATAGTCCCCACCAGTTACTCACGACACCTACACACAGTCCAGGAGAGACACACGTGTGGAAGATGATGCCGCAGGAGGCAGAGATGCCGCGAGCTATCCGTGCAGCAACATAGGTCGAGTGCGCTGAATGCTGTCCTCCTCGGCAGTAATGAAAAGAACAGGCAGGGGAACGCCTGGCTGCCTCTCCCTCCAAACCGAATTCTCACTGCCTGGAAAAAGCTCTCTCTCTCCAGCTCTCTCCCTCTCCAGCTCACTGCCTCTCCAGCTCTGCACTGCTTCACTTCCTGGCGCCTTTTTTTCCTCCCGCCTCCAGAGCAATCCCATTGGCCCAGCCCACATCACTCAACCAACAGCATCCTGTTCACAGCACCCGCCCGGCAAACAGGACACTGAAACCCACAAGGGACCAGGAACACTGGTAAATGTCTTCCCCACAAATTTTCCTCAGTCCCTTACATTCTCCCCCCACCAAAAATACAGCATGCCCCCATGCTGAAGTACATGACATAGGACCCAGTTAACCAATTACACCATGTACCTTATAGTGTGATGACTGGTATAATAGTGGGTGAAAAGAGTGGTACCTTATTTATACATGACGAGCACTGAGCAAAGGAGTTACACCACCATGTATGACAACTATTGCAGTGTTCAGGAAAATGCATAGTGGGTGGCGTAGCTGAGTGAACACTTGTATGTCCTACTACTACAGACTTTGCCCACGGCTCTCCCAGCTTTGTATAATGGAAACGGTCTGCTGGCTTTCTCTCTCTCTGTGATCTCCTTATCTCTGGTTCAGGATTGGCTATGTTAGATGTGTCTGTAGTGTAAGTGCCCTCAACAGAACTGTCTGATTCTACTTCCCTTTGCTCAGTTACTACCTCTTCTATCACAACAGGTAGCCCTTCTGAAGATTCTGAGCTCGCTGCGACTTCTGTCACTTCTGTAGCATTTGTGGGGGGATTGGACTCTGTAGGCATGACATCCTGTTCCGGTTGTTCACAGATTCCCTCCGGATTGTCAATGATCAAGTCCTCTGGGTAATGTCCATACTCTGACTCTGAGTCTGAAGAGTTTTGATCTCCCAGGGGCACATCAGCTGCGGAGTCATCTTTGTGAACCGCAGGAGTTTGATTCCTTTCTTTTGCTTTTCTGCGCCTGAGGGCTCTTGGAGAAGGAGTAGGCTTTGAGTCAACCTCAGTGCTCAATTGGACCTCTTGTCCCAGGGGCAAAATATGAGTTCGGTGCATGACTTTAATGGGTCCCGAACCATCTGCAGGCTTTAGACGATAAACAGGAAGATCAGACATTTGACTCTCAACCACATAAGGATTTGCACTCCACCCATCAGCAAGCTTCTGTTTCCCTTTCAGGCCAAGGTTTTGAATGAGGACTCTATCCCCAGGCTTCAAGCAATGGTAGCGCACTCTCTGGTCATACCTCTCCTTGTTACTTCGGTTCATTTTAGCGGAAGCGGCTTGGGCCAACTGATAGGCTGCTTGCAGCTCTTTCTTCATCTTAGACACATACTGCAAGTGGGAAGTTGTTGAGGTCCCATCCACTGACACGCCAAAGCAAATGTCCACAGGAAGTCTGGCTTCTCTCCCGAACATTAAAAAGTAGGGCGAATACCCGGTAGCTTCATTTGGGGTACAGTTGTACGTGTGGACCAGATGTGCAATGTGCTGACTCCATTTGGACTTTTGACTGGGCTCAAGAGTTCCTAGCATGTTCAACAGGGTTCTATTGAACCTCTCTGGTTGAGGGTCACCTTGTGGGTGGTATGGTGAAGTTCTTGATTTCCTCACACCCAACATGGTCAACATCTCTGTCACCAACTGGCTTTCAAAATCCCGACCCTGGTCTGAATGTATGCAAGTTGGTAGGCCGTAGTGAATGAAGTATTTCTCCCATAGAGTTCTGGCAACCGTTATGGCTCTCTGATCCTTGGTTGGGAATGCTTGTGCATACCGAGTGAAGTGGTCAGTGACTACCAACACATTGCACACATTACGGGAATCAGGTTCTATGGAGAGAAAGTCAATGCAGACAAGATCCATAGGGCCTGAACTTTGGATGTGGGAAAGTGGTGCTGCTCTCTGTGGCAGAGTCTTTCTCTTAATGCAGCGTTCATATGTCTTGCAGTATGTCTCTACGTCTAGCTTCATGCGGGGCCAGAAGAATCTGTCACAGACGAGTGCATAGGTCTTGTCAAATCCCAGATGTCCATTGTTGTCATGCAGTGACTTCAGAATCATACGGTGGAACTGCTTGGGGAGCACAAGCTGTCGCCGTAAGCGTAGGTCAGACTGTTTGACTGTCCTGTAAAGCAGACCCTGCTCGATTGACCACTTCCCCCACTCTCGTTTCAGGAGTGTAAGATCAGGATGGTTTGTCTGTATTTGACTTGCCGGTGCCTTCTGATTGACAGCTAGCCATATTTCTCCTAGACACGGGTCGCTTTTCTGAGCAGCTTGAAGCTCTGCTGGACTGAAAGTGGGCAGCTGATCAGCTACTACTGCAACGGTATGACAGAAAGCCTTGGGAACTGCAGACACATGAGCCCCTATTTGTTCGATCACACATGGATAGGAGTGTCCTGCTCGTGTGCTATTCGACACCGTCTGACAGAGAGCCCGCACTCCTGGAACTGGGATTTCTTGCCATTCATCATCTGGTGTCATGCTGTCATGTGGACGTCGAGACAACGAGTCTGTGTCAAGGTTATGCCGGCCTGGTCTATACTTAAGGCTAAAGTTGTAGGTGGACACTGCTGAGAGCCAACGATGACCAGTGGCATCCAGTTTAGCTGACGTTGTGACGTAGGTCAGGGGATTGTTGTCCGTTCTGACTTGTACAGTAGCTCCGTAAAGATAGTCATGTAGCTTATCCACAATAGCCCACTCAAAAGCTAAAAACTCCAGTTTGTGTGCTGGATAGTTTTTCTCAGATGGCGAGAGACTTCTGCTGATGAATGCAACTGGGCGTAGACCATCATCATGCTCTTGGTACAAGACACCACCTAGTCCGTCCAGGCTAGCATCCACGTGCAGAATGTAAGGCTTCTGTGGATGTGCGAACGCCAATACAGGGGCTTTAGTGAGCCGGGTCTTGAGTCCTTGGAAAGCATGTTCGCATTGCTCACTCCACCGAGAGCCAAAGGGTTCAGAAGGCTTGAAGCAAGTCTTGTCAGGTGAGTTTGCAGTCTGACTCCCCTTGGAGCGGGGACGGGGAGGATATCCTTGAAGGAGTCCGTTGAGGGGACAGCAGAGTTTGGAGAAGTCCTTGACAAAGCGGCGATAGTAGCCACAAAATCCAAGGAAGGATCTGAGCTCTGTCACCGTTTGGGGTCTTGGCCAGGAGACAACAGTCTCTACCTTGGATGGGTCTGTCGCTATTCCGTCCTGCGACACTACATGTCCAACGTAGGTGACAGAAGTCCTGCCAAACTGGCACTTGTCAAGCGACAGCTTCAGACCTTCTTCTTGGAGCCGGTCAAGCAACCGCTCCTCGTGTTCTTCGAGGGTTCGTCCAAACACAATGAGATCATCCAGGTACACCAGCACCTCCAGAAAGTTCATGTCGCCGACAGTACATTCCATGACTCTCTGAAAAGTGGCCGGTGCTCCTGAAATTCCCTGAGGCATGCGTTCAAACTGATAAAAACCCAACGGGCAGATAAAAGCGGTCTTCTCCTTGTCAGCCTCACTCATGGGTATTTGATAGTACCCGCTCCTCAGGTCGAGGACTGTGAACCATTTACTCCCAGACAAGCAGTGAAGAGCGTCTTCTATCCTTGGGACAGTGTATTGGTCCAGTATTGTTCGAAGATTAAGGGTTCGGTAGTCCACGCACATTCGTACCTTCCCTGACTTATTGCGTACGACTACTATTGGCGATGCGTAGGGACTACGCGATTCAGAGATGATGCCATGGCTTTGTAGTTCCTGTAGGTGCTGGCGCACATCCTCAAAGTCAGCAGGCGACAAGCGACGTGACCTCTCTCGGAAGGGCCTTGCATCCTTCAGTCTTATTTCATGTCTGGTGCTTTTAGAACAACCTACATCCCACTCGTGCTGAGAGAAAACCTCTTTCCTCTCCATCATTCTCTCACAGACGCCTCCTTGCCTCCTCTGGCATAGGAGAGGCTCCAAAATCAAAAGAGGAAGGGGTCAGTTCGATTGCAGCTTTATCCGCACACTGTGCCCTCGGCAGAGAAACAGGGGCTACTGGGAAAATATGGGCTACTGGAGTCCCACGTTTCAAGGAGATTTCTCTGGATGACAGGTTCTTCACAGTCACAGTAATGCGTCTGCTGGAAACAACTGATGCAGGATGAACCTCAGGCCTCACCCACAACTCTTCAGGGGAAAAAGTGTCAATAGGCTGATCTACCAGTGCTAGCTGGTCTGTGAAATCACCAGGAAACTTTGGGAGGCCAGTGACTTTAAACACTTGTCCTGGTTGCAAGGTGATTGGCTTGTGCTGGGTAAACCACACAGTACCATGCTTGTCTACTCCTTCTGTTGTTTCAGACTGGGTGAGTGTCTCATAAGCTTCTCGGAGGACGGGGTGTATGGTCAAAGTACCCAAGAAGCGTTCTCCCACCTGTTCTTTACAGGACTCAACCAACTCTCTCACCAGCCGGGTATTTGTCCCCACCAGCACGGCAATGTTGTCATCTTTCACAGGGTCAGGACATACTAAGGCCAAAGTGTCAACTGTCTGCGGCACTCCGGTTACAGCGGCAGTGAACTCGAGTTGTATGGACAGGTAGCCATCATATGGGTATTGGTGAGAGCTTAAACCCCATATTTCCAGGTCTTCAAGTGGCTGGAGAGGTAAGTGTTTCAGGTAGGTGTCGTAGAAGTTGCGATACAAAATGGTTACTTGGGAGCCACTGTCAAGCAAAGCTCTTGCATAAACTCCTTCTATTTGCACAGGTACACCAGAGATGGGCCCCACTAATCCTGCAGGTAACTGTTTTGAGCCTTGCTTCGCTGGGTTTGGACAGTGGGTGGAACGTATTTCACACGGAACCAAGCACCGTTCCTTCACATGGCTCCTGAGAAGTTTCCCTGCTGTCTGCTTGCTTTGATCAGCTTCTGATTCACTCTCCTCAGATCCTCAAGTTCTTTGCACTCTCTCCTTGGATGCCCATCTTGCCCACACCTGTAGCAAAAGATTCCTGCTGGCAGTGGTTTGGACATTTTCACTCGGGGCGACGTGTCCCGAACAGCAGCTTCTGGCGCTTGCTGTACGGACCCAGTCCTTGCTGTCGTACTTTCAGATGTAGGGGTAACTGGAACGGCGCTCAACAGTCTGGCCACCTGAGAAGTCAGTTCCCTTACCTCATTTCGTAGGCTGGTCAACTCAGACGTAACTGAGGACTGCGGTACACTGGTGATGGCTGCGGTGGCAGTAGCTTTCACCCCTTCTCTGGCGCTAATCCAATTTTCTTCCTCTCTTGCCTCCCGCATCAGCTGGAAGAAGGAAGGGGGTTTGTCCAGGGTGTGGCTCATCCTTACACGCAGAGCAACCATGTCTCGAGTGAGTGCACCCTTGACTAGCTGTTCCATCCGAGCTCGATTCATGTCTGCAGCCGGAGTTCCTCCCTTAAGAAGAGCACGATGGAGAAGTTTGTCAAGGCGATATAGAAAAGCAGAGAGTTTTTCTCCTTCATCCTGGTATGTGTGTCTGAACTTGGCCAAGATGTCGGCTCCACTCTCTGTGGTGCCATAAGCTGTGTCCAGAGCAGATAAATAATTGGTGGCCGTAGCATTGGGAGTGCTAACTTTCAAAAATCGAATGATGTCAGCAGCAGGTCCTTTTAAACTCTCCACTATACGCTGTCTCTTGGCGGCGTCAGTGCATTGCCACTCATTGATCATCTGGGTAGCCTGCTGCATCCAGGCATCGTATTCTTCCTCACCTGGGGGTACAGGTTTCAGTCCTGAAAACAGTTTCAGCTTTCTGTAGCTAGGCCCATCGGTAGACACTTGGTTGCACTTGTCCACCAGTTTGCCAATAGCAGTCACTAACTCCATGTTCACATCCACTTTGCGAGCTTGATTTTCTGATACTATGGCCTGAAAATCCTCCATCGACTTGCCTTCCTGTTGTAGTAGTAACAACAGCTTTGTATGGAAAACGTCCTCTTCAGGAACAGCATCCTGTGTGTCCAAGCTTTCTAGCGTATGCACAGCCCATGGCCCAGCTTCTCCTTCAATACCTACATCTGGAGGTACAGTGTCAGGGGTTAAATCAATGCTAGTCTCCACTAGTATGAACAACTGTGTGCCAGTAGAATCCCCACGGCGACCACAAATCTTGGTGCGACCAAAGACTTTCACTGTGTTTAAGACCCTAGCAATGGTCTCCTCACTAGTATCTATTGGCACATTGCTCAGTAATATGCCACGAGAAAGACTGATATTCTTTTGGCGGCTCCAGTCAGCAGCCTGAGAAAAATCCATTGTCTTAAGTGAGCTCCTAACACTGTAAAACCTTTCCTGTTGTAATTACTGGGTTAACTGTTACTGACTGACGGGGGAAAAAAATTATATTTGACCTGTCTGGTAAACAGGAATGATCCCAGCGGTGCCTCCAAAAATGTAACCCCCTGCTGACCACTATATGGGGCGACTATTTAAATATTCAATCAACAGGATCCCGAATTCCTAGCGGTTGATTTGGCTAATTCCCTGTTTACCCATAAATGTCAGTACTGTACTCAGAATATCAAAAATAAATTTAATAACACATATCATGAACAGACATAAAACAGTGAGCTCTGATCTATAACCGTTGGGGGCCCTCCGTTGGTGCACATATGGGGAAACTCATCTTCAGTAACACATTTGTAGATACTGTTCCAGTTGGACTGTATAGTCCCCACCAGTTACTCACGACACCCACACACAGTCCAGGAGAGACACACGTGTGGAAGATGATGCCGCAGGAGGCAGAGGTGCCGCGAGCTATCCGTGCAGCAACGTAGGTCAAGTGCGCTGAATGCTGTCCTCCTCGGCAGTAATGAAAAGAACAGGCAGGGGAATGCCTGGCTGCCTCTCACTCCAAACCGAATTCTCCCTGCCTGGAAAGAGCTCTCTCTCTCCAGCTCTCTCCCTCTCCAGCTCTCTGCCTCTCCAGCTCTGCACTGCTTCACTTCCTGGCGCCTTTTTTTTCCTCCCGCCCCCAGAGCAATCCCATTGGCCCAGCCCACATCACTCAACCAACAGCATCCTGTTCACAGCACCCGCCCGGCAAACAGGACACTGAAACCCACAAGGGACAAGGAACACTGGTAAATGTCTTCCCCACAAATTTTCCTCAGTCCCTTACACATAGAAGTGAAACATTGAATATGTTCAAGAAGCAGTTAGATGCAGCACTTGGGGTGAAGGGTGTCAAAGTATATGGGGGGCAGGTGGGATCAGGCTATTGAGTTGGATGATCAGCCGTGATCATGATGAATGGCAGAGAAGGTTGTGACATCAGTGTACCTTTAAGAAATGTTTTTTTTAAATCCTGTTCTCTGCAGCTCTCCCAGCCTCAGCTTATTTCATTGCTGCTGAGTTGTCTGCAGGACTCCTTTTATTTCTCCTTCAGTGGTTTAAATGGGGTTTTGTTTATTTTTACTCTGGGGTCTTTTATGACCCTGCATTGTTAGGAGGAAGACTGGTTGGCAGGTCATGTGTTTTTGGACTCCTTCCGAGGGAATTTAAGGTTTCATTTTCTGTTTGGCTGGATGCAGTTTGAGTTTTAGAACAGACACCAAGCCGAAAAGAAGTGTTTCTCTCTTCCTGGTTTTAGAAATTCTGCTGATTTGATTTGATTTATTATTGCCACATGTATTAACATATAGTGAAAAGTATTGTTTCTTGCGTGCTACACAGACAAAGCACACCATTCATAGAGAAGGAAACGAGAGAGTGCAAAATGTTGTGTTACAGTCATAGCTAGGGTGTAGAGAAAGATCAACTTAATGCAAGGTAAGTCCATTCAAAAGTCTGACAGCAGCAGGGAAGAAGCTGTTCTTGAGTCGGTTGGTACGTGACCTCAGACTTTTGTATTTTTTCCTGATGGAAGAAGGTGGAAGAGAGAATGTCCGGGGTGCATGGAGTCCTTAATTATGCTGGCTGCTTTTCCAAGGCAGCGGGAAGTGTAAACAGAGTCAATGGATGGGAGGCTGATTTGAGTGATGGATTGGGCTTTGTTCACAACCTTTTGTAGTTTCTTGCGGTCTTGGGCAGAGCAGGAACCATACCAAGCTGTGATACAACCAGAAAGAATGCTTTCTGTAGTGCATTTGTAAAAGTTGGTGAGAGTTGTCGCGGACATGCCAAATTTCCTTAGTCTTCTGAGAAAGTAGAGGCGTTGGTGGGCTTTCTTAACTGTAGTGTCGCCATGGGGGTGCCAGGACAGGTTGTTGGTGATCTGGAACCTAAAAACCTGAAGCTCTCGACCATTTGTACTTTGTCCCCATTGATGTAGACAGGGTCATGCCCGCCACTATGCTTCCTGAAGTCGATGACAATCTCCTTCATTTTGTTGACATTGAGGGAGAGATTATTGTTGCCGCACCAGTTCACCAGATTCTCTGTCTCTTTCCTTTACTCTGTCTCATCATTG
Source organism: Mustelus asterias (assembly GCF_964213995.1). Lineage (NCBI taxonomy): Eukaryota > Metazoa > Chordata > Chondrichthyes > Carcharhiniformes > Triakidae > Mustelus > Mustelus asterias. Next base: position 245,099 of record NC_135818.1, on the reverse strand, counting down.
TTTGAGATCCGACCCACAATGGTGGTGTCATCAGCAAAGCAAACTTGAAAATTGAGTTAGAGATTAGCTGGTTAGCTGAAAGTAAGGTTTCTTGTTTTTCTGGAGTGGAAAGTCTGCTGATGGTGGCTAGCTTGCCTCGAGAGTCTCTCTCCCTGGTGTTCTGTCTTCAAACTATTCTGGGTGTAACCAGAGGCTGCTGGAAGTTACAATGCTGAGAAATCAGGGTTTCAATTCTCCAACCAAAGGACTCAGTTCCAGTATCACGTGAGCATTAGTCTTTGCTGTGTCAAAGCTGTGGAAAAGGTTTTGTTGATGGGATTTGCTTCATTGGAACGGTGTTTAGCTGTTACCATGGTTGTTTTGTTTTGTTTGTAATTGTTAAAAGCTTTGCTAATTTTCCTTCCATGCACGTTAACTGTATTCTTAAATAAACTTTGTTTGATAAAAGCTCCCTTGTGGGTCATTTGAATCATACCTGAAGTGAAGCACCTCATGCTTACCCTAGCCAAATCCAAATTGCAGAACTTATGATCCAGGCAGCCTTCGTAAAACACTTTTGAGTTGAAAGCTATGCCATCTTACAAAGAAATACAATTAAATAAGTAAATATTTTCACATCTCTGCGACTCTGTTTCTAATTAAACCATGTGCTTCAATATTCAATAAGATCATAACTGATCTTCTACCGAGGAACATAAGATTGAGAAGCAGGAGTAGGCCATTCAGCCCTTCAAGATTGCTCTGCCATTTGATAAGGTCATGGCTGATCTGGTTGTGGTCTCAACTCCAATTTCCTGTCTGTTCCTCGTTAGCTTCAACACGCTTGCCTATAAAAACTGTATCTAAATTAGCCTTGAATAAATTCGATGACCCAACCTCACAGCTTTCTGGGGAAGAGAATTCCATAGACTAACAACCCTCTAAGAAAAACATTCTCCTCGTTTCTGTCTTAAAAGGGAGACCTCTTATTCTTAGCACTGTTCCCTAGTTCGAGTCTCCCCGACAAAAGGTAACATCCACCTGGTATCCACCCCCTCAAGTCCCCTTAGGATCTCATTCTTCTAAACTCCGATGGTTATAGGTCCAACCTGTTCAACCGTTTTTCATCAGATAAGCCCTTTATCCCAGCAATGAGCTGAGAGATTGGGCAAACTGGCCCTGTATTCTCTAATACAGAGAGGTGATCTCATTGAAAGATGCAAAATACTGGAAGGAAAGGGTCGATGCAGGTAAGATGTTTCCCCAGGTTGGGGAGTCCAGAACCAGGGGCCACTATTTCAAAATAAGGGGGATGCCGCTTCGGACTGAAATGAGAAATTTCTCCACACAGCAAATTGTTGATCTTTGGAGTTCTCTACTTTGATTAATTCTGATTAACAATGACGTAAGAGGATATGGGGATAGTGAGTGTAAAAGGCATTGAAGTGGCCGATCAGCCATGATTGTATTGAATGGAGGAGCAGGCTTGATGGGCTGGATAGAAACATAGAAACATAGAAAATAGGAGCAGGAGGAGGCCATTCGGCCCTTTGAGCCTTCTTGTAATGTTGGTCAGAAACTCCAGAGTTTTATGAAGTCCGCCTGGATCATACGTTTTGCACTTTGAATTTGGCTAGAATGAGCCAGAGATGTTTCACTTCAGGTATGATTCAAATAACTCACTAGGGAGCTTTTATCAAACAAAGTTTATTTAGGGATACAGTTAGAAACATAGAAACATAGAAAAACTACAGCACAAAACAGGCCCTTCGGCCCACAAGTTGTGCCGAACATATCTCTACCTTCTAGACCTACCTATAACCCTCCATCCCATTAAGCTCCATGTACTCATCCAGGAGTCTCTTAAAAGACCTATTGAGTTTGCCTCCACCACCACTGACGGCAGCCGATTCCACTCGCCCACCACCATCTGTGTGAAAAACTTACCCCTAACATCTCCCCTGTACCTACCCCCCAGCACCTTAAACCTGTGTCCTCCCGTAGCAGACATTTCCACCCTGGGAAAAAGCCTCTGAGAGTCCACCCGATCTATGCCTCTTGACATCTTATACGCCTCTATTAGGTCTCCCCTCATCCTACGTCTCTCCAAGGAGAAAAGACCAAGCTCCCTCAGCCTATCCTCATAAGGCATGCCACTCAATCCAGGCAACATCCTTGTAAATCTCCTCTGCACCCTTTCAATCTTTTCCACATCCTTCCTATAGTGAGGCGACCAGAACTGAGCACAGTACTCCAAGTGGGGTCTGACGAGGGTCTTATATAGCTGCATCATTATCCCCGGACTCCTAACATGTATGGAAGGAAAATTAGCAATACCTTTTACCAATTACAAACAAAAACAGCGAAACACCGTCCCAATGAAGCAAATCCCATCAACAAAACCTTTTCCACAGGTGGTTCTCTCTTTTAGGAATATACACCATTGTGTTTGAGGCATTGTTTGTTGAAAAGAGTAGGTTTAACCAAGTTAAGTGTTAAATTTATAGGGTTAAGGTTAATATAATAATTGTACTTCTAGTATTTTCCAATTTAGATACTCCATATTATATTTTAAACATTGGTATTTAGTGATTTTAGTATGTTCAATAGTTGGAAGAATATTATACACTGAGTAAGTTAGCCTCACATCTGTGGTGGGTAAATTGTTAGAAGGTATTTTGAGAGACAGGATCTACAGGCATTTAGAGATGCAAGGACTGATTAGGGACAGTCAGCATGGCTTTGTGAGTGGAAAATCATGTCTCACAAATTTGATTGAGTTTTTTGAAGGGGTAACCAAGAAGATAGATGAGGGCAGTGCAGTTGATGTTGTCTACATGGACTTTAGCAAGGCCTTTGACAAGGTACCGCATGGTAGGGTGTTGCATAAAGTTAAATCTCACGGGATCCAGGGTGAGGTATCTAAATGGATACAAAATTGGCTTCTTGACAGAAGCCAGAGGGTGGTTGTAGAGAGTTGCTTTTCAAACTGGAGGCCTGTGACCAGCGGTGTGCCTCAGGGATCAGTGCTGGGCCCACTGTTATTTGTCATTTATATTTATGATTTGGATGAGAATACAGGGGGCATGGTTAGTAAGTTTGCAGATGACACCAAGATTGGTGGCATGGTGGACAGTGAGGAAGGTTATCTCCAATTGCAGCGGGATCTTGATCAATTGGGCCAGTGGGCTGAAGAATGGCAGATGGAGTTTAATTTAGACAAATGCGAGGTAATGCGTTTTGGTAGATTGAACCAGGGCGGGACTTACTCAGTTAATGGTAGGGCGTTGGGGAGAGTTACAGAACAAGGAGATCCAGGGGTACATGTTCATAGCTCCTTGAAAGTGGAGTCACAGGTGGACAGAGTGGTGAAGAAGGCATTTGGCATGCTTGGTTTCATCGGTCAGAACATTGAATACAGGAGTTGGGACATCTTGTTGAAGTTGTACAAGACATTGGTAAGGCCACACTTGGAATACTGTGTGCAATTCTGGTCACCCTATTATAGAAAGGATATTATTAAACTAGAAAGAGTGCAGAAACGATTTACTAGGATGCTACTGGGACTTGATGGATTGAGTGATAAGGAGAGGCTGAAAAGACTGGGACTTTTTTCTCTGGAGCGTAGGAGACTGAGGGGTGACCTTAAAGAGGTCTATAAAATAATGAGGGGCATAGACAAGGTAGATAATGAATATCTTTTCCCAAAGGTAGGGGAGTCTAAAACTAGAGGGCATCGGTTTAAGGTGAGAGGGGAGAGATACAAAAGTGTCCAGAGGGGCAATATTTTCACATAGATGGTGGTGAGTGTCTGGAACAAGCTGCCAGAGGTAGTAGTAGAGGCGAGTACAATTTTATCTTTTAAAAAGCATTTAGATAGTTACATAGGTACGATGGGTATAGAGGGAAATGGGCCAAATGAGGGCAATGGCGGCATGGACAAGTTGGGCCGAAGGGCCTGTTTCCATGCTGTAAACCTCTATGACTCTATGAATCTATGAAGTTATTACAAAATGAGGTAAATGTTAATTTCTCGATCCAAGTCGCTAAAGAGAATATAACAATCGGTGAAGATCCACAATGATAGAGAACATGGTCCATTTGAAAGATAGGATAGTTGTCCAAAGCTCATTGATTGCAAGACATGGAGCTGCCCTCACATCAAGGGAAAGGATTGGATCTTCAATAGAAATTAATTTGCAGCATTTCATAATTTCCTGGAATAACTCAATTCTCAATAGCTGCTGAGTCTTTCTTCATTCATTCTCTCTCTTCTCATTAACTTTCTCTCTTTCATCTGATCGCTCCTTTCTTATTTACTTAACCTGTCCTCTTTTCAACCTTAGGGCTTCACACTTTAGATCTTTATTTTTGAGGACATTTATAACTAATATTCATATTTGTTCAGCTTCAGAATGATTACGTTGATTTTTGTTAAAGAATTCCATGGGAGAATGTTATTTCCTGTCAATTTTCTACAAATTAATTTAACAACTAGAATGATTCAATTCTTTTATCGTGTTAATGAGCTCCATGTCAGTAAACCATGTGGTTACAACACTGTTCTGAAAGGAACTTTGTGTGTGAGTACTGGATGAACATAGTGAAATGATCCGGAGATGGGTTCTGAATATTGATACATTTACCATTGATTTGCATGAAGCAGCTGCTCTCTTCAAGTAAAACAGAATGTTTGTTTCTCGGTCTGTTAGAAATTTTAGCTTCAATCTTCGCATCACGGTAGCGCAGTGGTTAGCACTGCTGCTTCACAGCTCCAGGGTCTCGGGTTCGATTCCCGGCTCGGGTCACTGTCTGTGTGGAGTTTGCACATTCTCCTCGTGTCTGCGTGGGTTTCCTCCGGGTGCTCCGGTTTCCTCCCACAGTCCAAAGATGTGCAGGTTAGGTTGATTGGCCAGGTTAAAAATTGCCCCTTAGAATCCTAAAATGTGTAGGTTAGAGGGATTAGTGGGTAAATATGTGGGGGTAGTGTCTGGGTGGGATTGTGGTCGGTGCAGACTCGATGGGCCGAATGGCCTCCTTCTGCACTGTAGGGTTTCTATGATTTCTATGATCTTGCTGAAAGTTCTTTTTATTCTTAAACCTGCCCCCATCAGGCTCCAATTATATTGGGTTAGGGTTAGGGTTCGTCGAGACAACATCCAAATCAGCCATGATCTTGCTGAATAGTGGAGCAGGCTTGAAGAGCCATATAGCCTATTCCTCCTCCTAAGCCCTATGTTAAAAGTGCTATATAAATACAGGTTTGTGTTGTTATTAGCGAACAGAAATGATAGCTATTACTGAATGCACATACAAAACAAATGGACAGATTTCCTTTATTAAACTCCACACAGACAGTGACCCAAGGCTGGAATTGAACCTGGATCCCTGCGCAGTGAGGCAGCAGTGTTAACCATTGTGCCACCATGTCTTCTTGAACCGCGACTGTCCATGTGGCATAGAAACAGCCACAGTGCAGCTAGGAAGTAATTTTGTCCCAGCGATAGTGAAGGAATGGCGATATATTTCCACATCGATGGTGAGTGACCTGGAGGTTGTGGTGTCCCCAGCAGCTGCTGCCTTTGCCCTTCAAGATGGTGGAGATTGTGAGTTTGGAAGATTTCACAGCGTTCTCTTATTTAGTGTGTGGAGCACATCTGTTTCAATTTAGTTTACTTGAATAACTGTCTCTTTTATTCTGGAAAGTGTTGATTCCTCAGATACTGAAGGAATCCACGTCCAAATGCAACAGGATCTGGACAATATTCAGGCTTGGGCAGACATGTGGCAAGTGCCATTTACGCCACACAAGTGCCAGGCCTTCAACACCATTATTCCTATGAAACTCACCTCCAAACTCCATGGCCTGGGCCTCGGCTCCTCCCTCTGTGACTGGATCCTAAACTTCCTAACTCACAGACCACAATCAGTAAGAATAGGCAACAACACCTCCTCCATGATCATCCTCAACAACGGTGCCCCACAAGGCTGTGTCCTCAGCCCCCTACTATACTCCTTATACACCTATGACTGTGTGGCCAAATTCCCCTCCAACTCGGTCTTCAAGTTTGCTGATGACACCACTGTAGTGGGTCGGATCTCAAACAATGACAAACAGTACAGGAATGAGATAGAGAATCTGGTGAACTGGTGTGGCAACAATAATCTTCCCTCAATGTCAACAAAATGAAGGAGATTGTCATCGACTTCAGGAAGCGTAAAGGAGAACAAGCCCCTGTCTACATCAATGGGGACGAAGTAGAAATGGTTAGAACTTCAAGGTTTTAGGTGGCCAGATCACCAACAACCTGTCCTGGTCCCCCCATGTCGACACTATAGTTAAGAAAGCCCACCAACCCCTCTACTTTCTCAGAAAACTAAGGAAATTTGGCATGTCTGCTACGGCTCTCACCAACTTTTAAAGATGCACCATAGAAAGCATTCTTTCTGGCTGTATCACAGCTTGGTATGGCTCCTGCTCTGCCCAAGACCACAAGAAACTACAAAAAGTCATGAACGAAGCCCAGTCCATCACTCAAATCAGCCTCCCATCCATTGACACTGTCTACACTTCCTGCTGCCTTGGAAAAGCAGCCAGTATAATCAAGGACCCCATGCATGCTGGACATACTCTCTCCCACCTTCTTCCATTGGGAAAAATACACAAATGTCTGAGGTCACATACCAATCGACTCGAGAACAGCTTCTTCCCTGCTGCCGTCAGACTTTTGAATGGATCTACCTTGCAGTAAGTTGATCTTTCTCCACACCCGAGCTATGACTGTAACACTGCATTCTGCACTCTCTCCTATGTCCTCTATGAACGGTATGCTTTGTCTGTATAGCACGCAAGAAGCAATACTTTTCACTGTATACTGATACATGTGACAACAATAAATCAAATCAAATCACCCCGCCATTTTAAGCAGTGCTGGATTTTATGCAGGGTTTATTCTTGCAGGTTTCCTCTCAGTTCCTGCAGGAATTCTCCATCAGCACCAATCACGTTTCAGCTCCTTTCTGCTTCCCTCTGTTGCCATCTCTGTGCCTCACTCTTCATTCTTAGTGATTTCCTCCTTCACTGCTTTCAGCCTGCCAACAATTTCCTTTTTCCTTCCTCCTGCCCCCATGTTTACCCAAACATGCATTTTACTTCCTCCACTTTTATTATTATATTTTTATGCTTTCCTTTCAATAAACTCTCTCTGCCTTTATGACATCTAGATTTTTCTGCTCCAACCTAAATCTGGTGACAAATGCATTGAACATTGTTAAATTCTTTAATAGCAAGGAGTATCTTCAAGAACTCACTGCACAGACAGGCATCAGGGAACACATTGTTACGACTGTCTTATTTGCTCCACACTCCAAATGACAACTTTCTCCCAGGGCGGTCCCTGGGCAAATCATCTCGCAACCTGGGTCCCTTGGTCTTTTCTCCTTGGAGAGACGTAGGATGAGAGGAGACCTAATAGAGGTATATAAGATGTTGAGAGGCATAGATCGGGTGGACTCTCAGAGGCTTTTTCCCAGAGTGGAAATGGCTGCTACGAGAGGACACAGGTTTAAGGTGCTGGGGGGTAGGTACAGGGGAGATGTTAGGGGGAAGTTTTCCACACAGAGGGTGGTGGGCGAGTGGAATCGGCTGCCGTCAGTGGTGGTGGAGGCAAACTCAATAGGGTCTTTTAAGAGACTCCTGGATGAGTACATGGGACTTAATAGGATGGAGGGTTATAGGTAGGCCTAGAAGGTAGGGATATGTTCGGCATAACTTGTGGTGCCAAAGGGCCTGTTTTGTGCTGTAGTTTTTCTATGTTTCTATGTTTCCCTTAAAGGGGTTACGCCCCAACATACATAATAAACATAATGTACTCCTCTACTTCACATGATTGATGCACTGGTATATTCGTCACCAGATTTGAAAGGAATGGGATGGAAGGGAATAGTCACAAACACATACAGTGCAAACACTTGACTGTGGGAATAAACAAATGATTCACATACGTGATGGAAGAAGTAGGCGTGGCATTTTGTTTCACCATGTCACAGAGATACAGTTAGATGAAGGAGGTCTTTCTGTCCATCTAGCTTATCCTTCCGGTGAATCCTACATTCCTGCCTGCTGACCATTCCATATGATCACACTTTGTGGCCCTTGTGAACTCACCCTTTCCCCGAATCATTCTCCGTGCCAATAAAAAGAGCTTTGTGCCAAACATATTTGGGTAATTTTGGTGGGAGTAAATCTCTCCACTGCTGCTTTCAAATTGTTAGACACTGAAATACCCAGTAAGGGAAAATTAGGTTTGCGCTATTAATTCTGTTGTGACTGTTCCAATTTATTATGCAATATCTGACATAACCACTTGACAGATATAAATTGCAGCTGTTTTGTTGAGAAAATTGGCATTGAAACAATACATGCGGCAAAAATCCAAACTTTCACCAGACTTTTAAAGTAAAATAATTTATTTGCACAAAAAAGTTTAAAATGTCTAAAATTAGTGAATCAAATGTTAGAAGAAAGTTTAACAACTAATAAATAAATTGTAATTATTTTACTAAAAGAGCATGGATGCAGAGGATGAATATAATATTCACCTTTACGTCAGTATCTGATACTCCTTGATATCAGCGAGCATTATTTTATCAATATTGACAATTTGCATTTTTGTGGAGTTCTTTATTGCAGAAAATCATTCCAACACTTGATCAAACCAAAGTCGATGCCAAGCTAAAGGAGGCATGACTAAAATTTGGGTTTTATGTTGAGTCTTTAAAAAGGGCCATGACATTAGAGATTGAGGGAAAGACATAGAGAACATGTGTTGTAGACAGCTAAAAACAGAGTCAATAATGGTGAGAAGAGGGAAAAGAAGGAACAAGAAGCTGTGAGTCAGAGGAACCGAGTTTGGGAAGGTTGAGGGGATGACAGCGATAGGGAGAGGCAAGGCACAATTTAAAGAAAGATAAGGACTTATTTCTGTGTCCTGGCTTTAAGAGAGCTGGCAGTTATGCTAGGCCAGATGGCCACCTTCTGTACTGTAAAATTCAATGATTCTATCATTCTAAAAGTAAATTTTAAAGGTTTTTTTAAACTGACAAGAGCAACACTGAGTGAAAAATTAAATCTGAGTCTAAATGAGCAGAAAGTTAGCAAAGCAATGGCAACTGCTCCATGTTGGCTTGCAGCCTAAGACAAGTCTGGCTTTGTCCTAACATAAATGTTGTTGCCAGGCAGGGAGTGTCACGCCGGGTTATTGCTGCTATTTGCTTGTTGAAGAAGGGTAAAATTCAGCTAGTTCCTCCACTGAGTCTGCTGACAGATAAGGAGAAAGTTACCTGGGAGGGTTTGGGGGTAACAGGGTTTTGGGGAAGAGCAGTGGAATGTAGATAGTTCCTCAAAATTAGGAACTCCAGTTTTTTTTTGCAAAACTAAATTCGAAATTTTCAGACCTTTTTTTGATCAGCTTAATGTCCATTCAATGCCTGGTACAAATAAACAAACATTTGGTGAAGGGGCATTCCCCTGAAATGGTTCTTCTATTTTTCACCACGGATGTTCCTGATAGGCTGAATACCACCAACATGAATTTTATTTCAGATTTTCAGCATCTGTTGTATTTTATAAATTATTTTAAAATTTTATGAAATATTTGAGGCACTTTCCTTGTTACTCCAGGAATTTTGCAATAAGGGTCCAAATTGGTAGGACTAATTTAAATGTGGATTCCAGGGTCAAAGGTAGGGTCCTGAAGACTGTGGAGGAACAGAGAGATCTTGGGGTCCATATCCACAGATCTCTGAAGGTTGCCACTCAAGTGGATAGAGCTGTGAAGAAGGCCTATAGTGTGTTAGCTTTTATTAACAGGGGGTTGGAGTTTAAGAGCCGTGGGGTTATGCTGCAACTGTACAGGACCTTGGTGAGACCACATTTGGAATATAGTGTGCAGTTCTGGTCACCTCACTATAAGAAGGATGTGGAAGCGCTGGAAAGAGTGCAAAGGAGATTTACCAGGATGCTGCCTGGTTTGGAGGGTAGGTCTTATGAGAAAAGGTTGAGGGAGCTAGGGCTGTTCTCTCTGGAGCGGAGGAGGCTGAGGGGAGACTTAATAGAGGTTTATAAAATGATGAAGGGGATAGATAGAGTGAACATTCAAAGACTATTTCCTCGGGTGGATGGAGCTATTACAAGGGGACATAACTATAGGGTTCATGGTGGGAGATATAGGAAGGATATCAGAGGTAGGTTCTTTACGCAGAGAGTGGTTGGGGTATGGAATGGACTGCCTGCAGTGATAGTGGAGTCAGACACTTTAGGAACATTTAAGCGGTTATTGGATCATGGAGCGCACCAGGATGATAGGGAGTGGGATAGCTTGATCTTGGTTTCAGATAAAGCTCGGCACAACATCGTGAGCCGAAGGGCCTGTTCTGTGCTGTACTGTTCTATGTTCTATGTTCTATGTTCTAAAAACCAGCTTAAAACCCCAATTTCCTTATTTAAGGATCCAAACATCTGTTTCAGGCAAATGCTCTGAATGGCGATAAATTGCCCAAATCAATGTGGCCTCCATCGTATTTCTAGTTCAGACATGGGAATCACAACAAAAATTCAGACATCTAACAAGAAAAATAGATTTCATCTCCACTAGCTTCTGAGTGAGATCAAAAGGCAAAGGTTTAATCTGGCAAAAGAGAAGATGCTGGAAACTATCACCAGGTCTGGCAGCATCTGTAAGAACATCAGCTCTTTCCTCTCCTTACAGATGCTGCCAGACCTGCTGAGAATTTCCAGCATTTTCTCTTTTGGTTTCAGATTCCAGCATCCGCAGTAATTTGCTTTTATCCAGTGTTTCATCTGGCATTCAGAATTCTACAAACAATTCAAAACAAATTTTATTTATTGTATTGGAACTACATTTATATCTAACGAACTAAGATGGCTTGATACTCACTTGCAATCATCCCAAACTCACATTTTTGCTTTCTGTAATTCACATGGGTTGTAATTCTGAATAAGAATTGTGAAATATTACCAGTTGTTAGTATTGAGATTATTCAGATGAGTTTGTTCTGGTTAAAGCAGTAGTTTGAATGGGCTTGGTGGCATTAATTTAAAAAATCAAAACCTCCCGGGTTTTGTAAGCATGCACTGCTTATTTTACATTTCTGAGAAGATAGTTGCAGTAAAAATAAAAATTAAAACATTTGTTAAAGCATGCTTTCATCCTTTGTGATGCATATCGTGTTCATTGCTGTACTGGGACTAAGAAAGGATCGCAGAGGTTTTATATTATTAATGATCTCAGCTGTTCATGGATCTGTATATTAGGACACATTAAGGCCAAACCACTTAAGTTAACTAGTGCAGTTAGAAAAACGAAGATAAACAAACTCCTAAACCAGACACTGGAGTGCAATTTAAGTCTAGCGGGAGAAACTCAGAACTGTCAGGCTTCAGATCAAGTAATAATGTTTGATTTATTGAAATGCATTAAAAGGTGAAACATTCCTACAAAAAAAACAGTACATGCTAATGTTTTATTGTCTCTTGAAGACAATCAATAAATAATGAACTGAAATTTGAATTAGTCAGATGAAGCAAACTGTGGCCCATAAACAGATATTAGCACGATGATGTTCCAAGCATGAAGTAAAATAATTTTGGATTGTTTTATTGTCAGTAAGAAAGCATCAAACAAGAATATAATGTTATCATCTGACAACATGTTTTTCAAACCATTGATTTTAATTCTGCAAAGTTATCAACACCTCCAGGTATTGTCAAAAAATATTAACCATTATTGTGCTGAAGTAAATAGGAGCTTCACATATTTAGTCAACAAATGTCATGCTGAGTGCCTAAAGGATTGATAAATCAGTGTTTATGTGCTTCTTAATGCCAATACTTACATTCATGATAACAATTTAACAATTGATAGGGTGCAATTTAAATGGCAGAGAAATGAGCCACTCGACTTTGAAGTCTGAAGCATTGATATAATAATCGTATTATTTAAACCTTTGCAGCAATGACAGGATAGGCAATGGAATTCTTCCACTCGATTGAGTTATCTTCAATTAAAGAAGACACCTGAAAGCTTCACTGTTGTGAGGTGTTTTTGACTGAAGTCTTAGTCTAACAACCATCATTTATTTAATGGTTACATTGTATTAAAGACTTTTGAGCAGCTTTAACTCAGTCGACAGACATTTAAAAACAACTCATGCAAAGCAGTTATATTGGTATGGTGTATGGAATTTAAACTTACAAGGATTTAGCACAAGGTCTCATTGCAATTTTATTGTTTCTATTGCCAGTTACATGGTTTTCTCCAAAACTGCCATCATGAAGAAGTTTTAGTCCACATGTGACTCTTACCCTGTTGTAATCTTATCTTGGTATAATTATTTTCTTTCTACTTTAATTATTTTTGTTTGCAAATGTTTTGTACTGGAGACACTCATCAATCCAAAATTCAGATTAAATAAAGATTTACCCCATGGACTCTGCTTTTATATGTTAATATAGTGGGCGACAAATGCCTTAATTCTCGGGCTGTTCAAATCCTACTGCCACCGACAGTGAGGACAGAGAAATTGGCACTCAGCCAAATCCCTGTTCAGGATCATCATGAGCCTCGACATGTTCCACCCTGCATGAACCCCCCTGCATAGCCCCACCCCTTTAGCATTGCCCCGGGACACTGACAGTTCCCATCTGGCAACGCCGGGGTATCCAGTGGAACCTACCAATGTGCCAGGTGAGACCTGCCCAGTCATGCCCCCAACCACCCGGGCTCCAATGGCCTCTGAGCTCCCCCCCCCCCACCTCGTCCCAACGTCACTATCGCGTCAGGCCTCCGCCAGTGGAGATCAATGGTGATTCTCACCGTTCCCATGCCCGAAGGTCGGTGAATTCCGTGCACTGGGAGTTGAACGGGCTGTACATACTAAAATGGCACTTTAAGTATGCTAATCTGCCTCGTGCCCTTTCTGGGGGAGATCCGGCTTGTGCTATTCGAAAGGGACCAGGATGATTGCAAACTGTTTGGTATTGGTGCAAAACTGATTTTTAAGCCCGCTGGCTATTCTCAGAGATCGGTGCCAAGCACGACAAGGTCAGAGAATCAACACTGAAAACACATTTGGAATAAAGTTTCCATAATAATTTACCATTCCAAGAAAAGATTTTAACCCTGACACATTCTTAGGGGCTGGTACTGCTTTAATGGCCCGAACTTTATCTTCCATTGGATGTAACCTTATGCTTTTACTGTAATCTCCAAATACATCACCTTGATTGTTTTAAATGTACATTACTCTTCCTTTAATCTTACTCCAGCTTTCTGGAAACCTTTTAAATCTCTTCTAGGTTGGTAAGGTGTTCCTTTTCCGTGGTGCTGTGGGGTGGTTTCAATGGGAATTCCCATCGACAGCGGCGGGATCAGAATATCCTGTGGCCAGCAAACAGTGCACAGCCTACCACTCCCAAGAGAAACACTGAGAGGAGGCCAGAGAATCTCGTCTGTTGTGTGTGCTAATAGTGGCAAACTCCCTGGATGCATCATCCAATTCCAGCTGCTGTCACATATGACGTCTAACTTAGCGCAAGGTAGACCTCCAGATAGCTTGGTGTACAGGTCCTTTATTTTAGGTCTAATTTTGCCACCTGATTCACTGTTAATTTATCATCTCCACATGTTTGTATGGTCTTATCTGATTTCAGTACTGGCACAATAGGAGTTGCCCACTCTGTGAATTGCACAGACTTGATAATGCCCAAATCTCGTAACTGTCAATGTTCAGCCTCCAGCTTGTTGTGTAGTGAAGCATATACCAATCTCCTTCTGTAAACTTCTGGTGGAGTCCCTGGACGCATAGAAATTTTGGGCTTTCAAGCCTTGTATTTTGTTAAGTTCTTCTTGGAATACCTCTTAGTATCTCCTGAGGATGTCATAGAGATTAATTTTAAAAATTTCTTGCGCATTCAATTTTGCTTCCTGAAGCAAAACTCATCCCATCAAGCTTGGCCCTTGGCCTCAACTACAATTACAGGCAGTTGGGCAGACTCTAAATTACAGATGCTGCTGTTGTTCCCAGAATCCATATAACCTCTCCTGTTTACGTCGCCAATCTGACCACCATGTTTTTTTAATCTCAGGGCCTGGACCGCTCTCTGGAGGTATCAATAAGTTTGTTCTCCTATGACTGTGGCAGAGGATCATGTGTCTGCCTCCATTTTATTACTGTTAACCATCTGTACGATTGTGATGGGAGCCACTTTGTCCATCTTAATATTATTCAACCTGTGTACATCTGAATCTTCTTCAGAATTATTCTCTACGCTGTGCACTGGAGCTGGAATTTTCTCCTCCAGCACCGGGCAGGTCCTGTTTATCCTTGTACCTGCTCCTTATCTGCCCCTTTCTGTCACAGGTGCAACACACAACTTCCCTCAACCTACACTTCCCCTGTGGGTGGGCTTCCCGTCACAGACAACATTCTCCACAGTTCCTGGGTTGTAGACCAAATCTCCGATACCTCTGCACTTTCTCTGGTTCTGTACTTTTTTGTTCATTAAATTCTGCACCCACATTCCTGGCACTACTGCCATTAACCGTTTCCCTCCAAACTTGGTGGACCTCACCAGCCGACATACTTTGAAGCTTAATCATGTCTTTTTCTGCACTTTCCACAGTAAGGGCAATTTCTAACGCCTTCTTTTGGGCTATTTACGCTTCTGTCAATAGTTTATTCTGTATGGCAGTATTATTATTCACCCCACACACTAGCCAGTCTCCCAATGTTCACAAGGTTCAGCTGTTTGCCTCCACCTTGTCATGAAAGCTGCTATTGCCTCCCTGGCAGCTCTTGCCATTGAGTTAAACTTATATCTCTGCATCGCCACCGAGGGTTTTGGATAATAATGCCATTTTACTATTTCTATGAGCTCCACAAAGATTTAAGTGTTGGGGCATCCAGAGAAATCAAGCTCCTTATCAAATTCTCCACTTCTCCTCCACCCCGCCTGTCTTGATTTTACACGCATTGAAGAATTATCACAGCTGTTCAAAATATTGAACCCAACCCTTCAAATTAGGGTCAAGCTTTCTGAATAGAGGCACAATGATAACTCTCTGCCTGCTGAATAGATGAGCTTCGAAAGACACAAGGTGTGCTCTGCTATTCTCCATGGGAAATGGAAATCACTCTATTGATCCTTGTCGCCAATGTAATATCTTAGAAAGAGTGGCGGCCACCCAGTGGAGTAACTAAGTGTTTGTTTATTAACAGGGATAACTATATACAGAGAATGAGAAAGACATTGCTGATTTCTGTGACTCCAGTCACCAGATTCCTGGGAAAGCCCACACTCAGCTCCAGGATTCACATGTATTGGCTTGATTGGCCAAATGGGTCACATGACTCACCTTAAAGGGACTTGCTACTACAATGGTCATTTCTGATGTAATGATGGAGGGAAAGTCATTGGTAAAACAGTTGACAATGGTTGGGCCTGGGACATTTACTCTGGAGAACTCCTGTTGAGATGTCCTGGAGCTGAAATGATTGAACTCAGGGGTGACTCCAACCAGCGGAGAGTTTGCCCCCTGATACCCATTGATTCCAATTTTGTAGGGCTCCTTGATGCCACACTCAGTCAAATGCTGCCTTCATGTTAAGGGCAGTCAGTCTTGCCCCACCTCTGGCTTTGAGTTCTTTTGCCCATGTTTGAACCAAGGCTGTAATGAGGTCAGGAGCTGAGTGACCTGGTGGAATCCAAACTGAGTATCAATAAGCAGGTTATTGCTGAGTAAGTGTTGCTTGATAGCATTCCTGAATATCAAGTGTAGCTTGATGGGTGATGATTGGCCAGGTTGGATTTGACTTGCTATGTGTGGACAGGATAAACCTGATAAATTTTCCACATTTGCAGGTAGATGCCAGTGTTGTAGCTGTACCTGAACAGCTTGGCTAGGGGCCCAAAACTTCTGGAGAACAAGCCTTCAGTACCATGGTGGATATCATTGGAGCCTATTGCCTTTGCAGTATCCAGTGCCTTCAGCTGTTCCTTGATATCATGTGGAGTGAATCCAATTGGCTGGAGACTGGCATCTGAGATACTGCACCTCAGGTAGAGGCCGAGATGGATCATCCACTTGGCACTTCTCGGTAAAGATGGTTGAAAATACTTCAGTTTTGATTTTTGCACTGATGTGACGGTTCCCCATCATTGAGGATAGGGATGTTTGTGGAGTTTTCTCCTCCAGTGAGTTGTTTAATTGTCCACCACCATTCACAGCTGGATGTGGCAGGACTGCAGAGCTTAGATCTTATCCCTTGATTGTGGGATCGCTTAGCTCTGTCTATCGCTTGTTGTTTCTATTGTTTGGCATACAAACGGTCCTGTGTTGTAGCTTTAACAGGTGGACACCTCATTTTCAGGTACGCCTAGTATTGCTTCTTGCATGCTCTCCTGGCTTGCTGGTAATGGTAGAGTGGGGGATCTATCAAGCCATGAAATTACAGATAGTTATTGAATATAATTCTGCTGCTGTTAAAATCCCACTGTGCCTCATGGATGCCCAGTTTTGAGTTGCTAGATCTGTTTGAAATCTATCCAATTTTGCACAGTGACAGTGGAGGGTATCCTTAATATCCAAGCAATTACGTCAGACCACAAACTACTTGGATCCATTATGTTGTGTGGCACTACTAACCTGCAAAATAGGGTAGATTTCAAACAGATCTGTATTGCTAATTCAGTATGTACTTGATTGTGTATAATTTGAAAGAATTAAGTCAGGCAGATATTCTTGAGTTAAACACATAAGTGCTTAGTTTTATTGAACTAAAACCCACTCAAGTAAAAACATTAAAAATGCTGAATATTTACAATTACATCATGGGCCGGATTCTCCATCCTCACCCGTAGCCGGGATTCTTCGATCCCGCTGCGGTGAACGAAGATTTGGCTGAGTGCCACATTCTTCGTTCTCGCGGGGGTGTGAAAAGCTTGAGAATTCCAAAGTTTATTTTATTAGTGTCACAAGTAGGCTTACATTAACGCTGCAATGAAGTTACTGTGAAAATCCCCGAGTCGCCACACTCTGGCACCTGTTTGGGTACACTGAGGGAGAATTTAGCATGGCTGATCCACCTAGCCAGCACATCTTTCGGACTGTTGGAGGAAACCGGAGCACCTGAAGGAAACCTACACAGACACGGGGAGAACATACAGGCTCCGCACAGACAGCAACCCAAGCCTGGAATCAAACCCGGGCCCCTGGCGCTGTGGGGCAGCCATGCTAGCCGCTGTGCCACCATGTTGTCCCTGTATCGCACTAACAAGAACACACACACACTCAAACTCCGAGCATATAGAAAAAATTATAACTTTAAGGAGAATCAGATGTTAACCTCGGCCAAGTTAAAATGCGGATTGTAAGAGAAGGAAGTCAGTAATGATTCACTGACTGTATTTGGAGGTGCTAGTTCTCTGCTGTGGCGGTTTTACTTTCCATAGTCATTGCTGGTATATGCCTTCTTATCTCCTGGAAAGACTAGTGGAGAAATCTACTGGCTTTCAGTACAGAATCTCTGTCTGCTGCAGAAATATAGAAATTCCACAAAAACAGGGTTCAAAATTTAAATGGAGTTGTATAGAGAAAGGGTGAGAAAACAGCTGCCCTCCAGCAGTGAGAATATCTCCAAATCTCAAATTCAAGCATCCACATAAAAGCTTGTATCACATGATCTCTCTCCATGTTGGTTGTGTATTCTAAAAGGAAGTTGATCAGCTCATATCCAGCATCGCTCCTCTTAACCACTGGGATAGTTGAAATGATTCATTTTTAATGTTCCATCCTGAATGATTCATTCTTCTGCCTGGATGAAGTAGGAAAAGCAACTTTCTCATTAGTGTAGAGGTTAGTATCCCCCCCTGTCACATGGGAGACTGGGGTTCAATTCCGCGAAGGGGGGCTGTGAAGTTCCATGACAGCGCAGTGGCAGTTTCTGTTTTGCCAAAAGGATTAGTAGGAAGAAAGCTTTTCACACCCCCAAGGAGGCCATTGTCTGTTGGGGTCTCCATAGAGCCTCAGACTTCATGAAATAGACAGTGGCTACACAGTTACACATTGGCTACTCTTCATGATCCAGTGAGATATCCTTTTTGAAAAAACTATAATATATTAAGCCAACCAATGAGATATCAAATTAACTCCATGCAGCTAATCTTTGTGACAAGAGGTATGAGTTAACCAATTAAGTTTCCCTCTCTTGTTTTAAATGGTACGATCTCTGGTGCCTCTGCCAATATTTGTTCCTCAATCAACATCACAAGAATAGATTATGTGGTCATTATTACATTGTCATTTCTAGGATCTTGCTGTGCATAAATTGGCTACAACATTAGAGTAACGATTACAGTTCAAAAATACATCATTGGTTGTAAGTGCTTTGGGATTCCAATGATCATGAAAGGTGCTACATAAATGCAGTTCTTGCTCTTGGTTAGTTTTTTGCCAGATTCTCTTAGTTCCATTTTCAGCCTCTCAGAACCGTCTGTTTTCCAATCTATTGCTTTTGTCTTTGTCTTAATTATGTCTTTCTCAATCATTATTTTAAATGTTTTGATGATTACTATTGTTGAAATCTTCCCCTAATCTTACTTATTTCATCTCCTTTGGTTAATTCTCCATTTCTAGATCCATTGGCCACTGTTTTCTTGTTCAGCTTCTTATGCACTGAGTAAGTGAGGAGTCCTGAACATACTGTAAAACCCTCGTTCCCCTTTTCTTCCTGTTCTTCGCAGTATTTACTGATGTTACAATCAATTGTGTGTGCTGCAGATCTCTCTGGCAATGAGTGTAGGCAGATCCTAAATAATGCCCCCTGTGTACAAAAACTGGAGCAGGTCAACTAACCCATGCCACCCTTTTTCTTGTTAAAGTTAAAGTTATCGCTTCCATGTCGACCTGTACTCCCTGATATCTTCCGATTCATTTACACTGGGTGGAATTCTCCCACCCCGCTCACGGCCGGTTTCATGTTGAGCTGCAGCTGAGAATCTTGTGGCAAAAAGTCCGAAAACCACCACTGGAAAAACTTTTGCAATTCTCCCAATGGCGGGTTGACGGTGGGTCAGTTATCTTGTTGCCTGGTAACGTGAACGCCATTGGCATTAATTAATATTTCACAAACGCTCAAACAGCTGTGTCCTGGAATCTCCTCAAACAAACAGACCAAAAACAGAGAAGAGTACAGCACAGGAACAGGCCCTTCGGACCACCAAGCCTGAGCCTCTATTCCCTGCTTATTCATGTATCTGTCAAGATGCCTGATAAATGTTGCTAATATATCTGCATTCCAATCTTTTGTAAAAAGTCTCACAACACCAGGTTAAAATCCAACAGGTTTATTTGGTAGCACAAGCCACTAGCTTTCGGAGCCCTGCTCCTTCATCAGGTTAGTGGGAGTTCTCAGGCACATGGACAGTGGAAGAGGGAATGACGGATTCCATTTGGAATAAATGACATTGGTGACTATGTGGAGGGTAGGATTAGTAAGCTTGTGGGTGACACAAAAATCGGTTGGCTGGTTAACAGTGAGGTTGAGTGTCTTAAGCGACAGAAAAATATAGATGGGATGGTCAAATGGGCAGTTGAGTGGCAGATGGAATTTAACCTTGAAAAGTGTGAGGTGATACACTTTGGAAGGAGCCAAATCCAGTCTCAGACCATTATAACTCACCCTTCTCCATTTAATGATTTTTATTCTGGATTTCTATAGCAGGATTAGGCCACTGAGTTGGACGATCAGCCATGATCGTAATGAATGGCAGAGCAGGCTCGAAGGGCCAAATGGCCTCCTCCTGCTCCTATCTTCTATGTTTCTATTTCTCTTGACCCTTTTCAATCCGAAGCTAAATCTTATGATATTATGATCACTATCCCCTAAATGTATCCCTGCTGAAACATTATCCCCTGCAACCAGATCCATCCAATGCCTCCTTCCTTGTTGAACCAGAATCATACTCAAGCTGGAAATTCTCCTGAACACCCCCTCTCTTCTCTTTGCACTCTTATTGCCCCTGTCTATATATTAGGATAATTAAGTCTTTCATGATAACAAGTCTATAGTTTTTGCACCTCTCTGTAATTTCCTTGAATGTTTTTCCCACTAGTTGGTGGGCTATAGAATATAACCTGTTAGTGTAATGGTGACTATATTAGTGTTTCTCCGCTTTAATCAAATAGATTCTGTCCTTGATTCCTCAAGGACATTCTCTCTCTTTGGCACTGTAACATTCTTATTCAGTATTGCTATTCCTCTCCCTATCTTTCTTTCCCTTATGCAAATATAACTTGTATCAAAAGTCTGATGAAAAACATATGCTCACTTCTTCAGGAATAAGGCAGCTTAACAATTAACAGATGGTTCTTTTCTTCCTGTACTCTCTTAGTCCACCTGGGAAAAGATTAGAGAGACACATTGTTCTGTACACAATCACTAAGGATATCATTTTGATGCTATCAGTGGTAAGCAGGCAGTGTGAATCTACTCTGGCATGATAGGAGCACGAGATTCACTTACAGGAACGACAACCTCACAAAGTATCTCTGGCAGATCAAAATGTAAACTAATCAATCACAAATTATTTTACAGGTACATTGTGTTAAATGATTCAGTGATGACATTTCTTCTGTTCTGCACCTCAGATTTCATATCTTGTTTTCTCCGAAGAATAGCACTGCATTTTATAATAATTAATTATTTTGAAATTGATTTAGTGCTGCTGAAGAATTTGTAATAATTGTCATCACATTCAGTGACCTTTCACTGCATAGACATTGGGTGGAATTCAATTCAGGAGATGGGGTTACCTGGCAGGAGGGACCATGATCAGGAATGTTGTTCTCCCAAAATATGCACAAGTTTATAGAGTCTTTACATTTCATTTACTTTTTTAAGGAGGTATCAGCAAAGGCTTGGGTGTTTTGCCCTATGACATTGGAAGCTCAGTTGTAGCCGTTTACTCTCCTTTGGGGAGGCGTTAGTGCCTAACATTGGGAACA
Source organism: Mustelus asterias (assembly GCF_964213995.1). Lineage (NCBI taxonomy): Eukaryota > Metazoa > Chordata > Chondrichthyes > Carcharhiniformes > Triakidae > Mustelus > Mustelus asterias. The sequence goes on along the minus strand of NC_135818.1, from coordinate 224,034 downwards.
ACAGACCCCAAAACCAGGGGTTATGTAACACTACAAGGGTGACGGTGAAAGGTTATGAACGAGGTACACGAATTGGCTGTATCTTGAACAGAACCCTTTTGGAATTCTGTGGATTCAATGCCTAGGACATCCACTGGCAACAGGACTTCCCAGCAATGGATACTTCAACATGACCTTCAAGACTGCCACAATGTGCATAAAATTCTTCAAGGTGTTTGAGGAGAAGAGGAACCTGCCACAGTTGAAAATCTCCATGTGAGGACACTGTTTTCTATGCTGTCATAATGAGATCAAGTGGCGACTGTGCGTCTCTATAACCACCATGTTCCTGTCATGGACTTGCTAACCTTCCTTGCCAGAAACAGAACAGAGGTCAAAGACCCTCTAGGGATTTCAATTAGCAATGGCAGGTCAAGAAGACACTGAAGGTGGATGGTGAGGAAACATCCGCCACCCTCCCTCCAGCTTCACTCCTAGGGGAGCTGTGTTTCTTTGTCTAAACACTAAGGAGCTCAAATATTGTCATTGGTACAACAAACCTGGTCATGTTGTGGCCAATTGTAATGCCGTCATCTGCAAGCAGATTAAGTGCTGTGATGTGTGTGGTTGGACTGTCCACCTCCACAAAACTTTCCCTAAATGTTTCCTCAATTGTGTTCAGGCAATGAGAAGAAGGTAGCCAAGTGGTGAGTGTGACTTCCACAAAGGAGACCTCTAACTATTTGCTCGCCCACCCACCAGGGAGCAAAACGGGACAAAGATAGACACAGGGAGAGACATGAGCAAGGAAGAAGATGAGGCAACAAACTGCCAAATGCCAGCACTATCCCCTGAACCTCCCATCTCTGCAGATCAAATCAATGACACCTCTTTACAACAGACAGGATATACAATAACATTCCACTCCAGTTAATTAGTGTGCTTACTCCAGGTTAAAACAGCAGCCCCCCCTTCAGCAGCTCGCACACCCAGACCAATCATTCTGGATGGAGCTAACAGCAGACTAGGCGCTTTATCCAGACTCCCGGTAAAAACTGTCCCGATGCCAATCTGCAGATGGAGTGCCGCACAGATACACCTGACTGAACTCAGGTGTCTCTGTCTGTACTAGGATAGACTTTCTGTTTGTACCCAAGCTTTCACGGTCAGATCCATTGACATAAAGCCAGTGTCAGTGACTGCTGCATCCTACTGGTCCACTATCATTGATATAAAAACCCGAGGATTGGCAGGGGGGACATGGAAACTGAAGACAAGTTTAATAACTTTCATTTTCATATAGAATCATAGAGTCCCTACAGTGCATAAGGATTTGGCCCATTGAATCTGCACCAATTCTCCAAGAGAGCACCTTATCCAGGTCCACACCAAACCCCCCATTTCCCTTGATGCCAACAGGGATTAGTTTTTGAGCTCGATGCATGGCAAGCCCCTCATTCACCACTGGGTGAATATCAGTGATGGCAGAATGAGGCCCTTATGGGCATCAATGGCAATTGGGTGGAAAGTCTGTTGGACATAATCGACGCAGAGACAGGGGGGCAGCAGAAGCCCTACCCAGCACCCTCACACCTGATTAAATCCACACCTCCCCCACCTCTAAACCCACTTCAGGAGAGGACGTTGAATGGGAAACTGTTTGAATTTTTTGCACACCTTGGACGCAGTATATAATTTCCATATTAATGAATATAAACCAAGCTATCTTTTTATTTCAAGTGCATCCACACATTGCTGTGCTGAATCAAACCAGGAATTTGCACTCCCATTTATATTCAACCTGGTTAGTGGATGAGTGTACGTTTAAAATCATATTTTGCGCTGACAAGTCATCAGAGTTAATTGTTTGAGCGATTCAATGCATTGTAAGCAGAATGTTAATTTTGTTCTTTTTTTGTTCCTAATTGCTGTTTTCCCTCTAACAACTAAGCTGGTTGTGTTGGTACACTGCTGTGACAGGACGGTTTGGGCAATGCCTGAAGTAGCCAAGACAATAATTAAGATTGTGACATCTTTGTTTCTTCTTTATCTGTACTTTCAGTTTATTGCATTGTTTCACGTGCAATGATAACATGTGGAAATTTGATGCAGAGCTGGTTTCGGAATCAGAGGCAGTATCTATATTCAGTGCTTGGAAATTTTCTGTCAAACACCTTTCAGTAAGAACCAGCTCAGAATGATTTCCCCAATGGAACATGTCATCAGCTTCACCAGCATGTTCCCATCTATTGCTGCCTTACTGGAAATAATGATGCAGTTCATTGTGAACTGGGGTTATTTGTGCTAAAATGTGTTAAATATTGATAATGCTCTTTTCTGATGTTCTTGGCACTCCACTGTTTTTACATTGTTGACAGAACAGTGTTTTTGACAATAAATTGTTAGCTGCCAAAGGGGTTCTAATTCTTACTCAACCAACATTCCAGGGAAAACTGTATGTCTTACTAACATTCCTAAATTTCAACATATATTTACTTTAATAACGTTATCTTTTATTGATCTAATTGCCTGTTTTATCCTCTTTCTGCCAATGAATGATTCCTAACGTAACTGTTCTTTTTATTTTCCAAGCTTTATTCCATGTCTGTACCTCACTGATTCTCACCTGTAACATTTGATGAGTTTCAGAAATGTAATTAATACTCTTGCGCGATGTGGATAACAATCTTCTCTCACCTGTTATCTACTCTGTTCCAAAGATGATAGGGATGTAGTAAATATATGTCAGGAATCCTCCAGCTCCTTACTCAAGGTGGCATTACAGGGCTCACTCGCTCACATTGTCAGAATATTGGGGGCTTTACCAGCAAGCCATGATACTGTCCACTTAGACCATTGTTTGCTGAGTCCATGGGACCACCAATGTTTCGGGATTACACTCCCCAGTTCTACTTTCCATGAGCTATGCAAAGCAATAGTCAGAGCTATTATTCATTTTTGAACTTCAAGGGCAAATAGCAGCTATCCATTTGTTGATAGATATACTGCAACAAACTCTGATCTTAGCGTCACTTCATAGCCCTGCACATATACCTTGAGCAGCTAGAATGAGATGCTAACAGTGAGTGAATCTGCTCAATTACTACTTTTTCCCAGAGATGCAGAAGTTAATTTTGACACCATCGCCCCAGCTAAAGTCAGCAGCAGTTGAACATGTGACCTGCCCAGTCTGTGTGACACAGTTGCTCACTTGATAGCATGCTGAGTCATCAAATAAATTATAGCAAGAAAAGAAAGAATTTGTATTTACATAGAACCACAAACATCCTTAAGAAGGCAGAAAGTAATTTAGAATCAGTTAATTCATTTTGAAGTTTACTCATTGTTGTAATCACAGAGCCAATTGGTGCTTGGTGATGTCCGACACACAGCAACAAAATAAAGAACCAGTTAACCCGTTTTGTTGATATTAGTTGAGGAAAAAACGTTCACAAGGTTGCTAGTTTAACACATCTTTTTTTTGAGTAGTGCCAGGCCACCTTTTATGTAGGATGTAGTCTTGGATTGACCCCAGTGCAACTTCTGAGAGCAGTATATAATTTCCATATTAATGAATATAAACCAAGCTATCTTTTTATTTCAAGTGCATCACACATTGCTGTGCTGAACCAACCCAGGAATTTGCACTCCCATTCATATTCAACCTGGTTAGTGGATGAGTGTACGTTTAAAATCATATTTTGCGCTGACAAGTCATCAGAGTTAATTGTTTGAGCGATTCAATACATTGTAAGCAAATCATCACAAGTGGTCGGGGACATCATTTCTAGATGTTGTAATCTCTCCTCATACTATACAAATTGCAAATCAATGTGAGGGCAGTTGTTTCCTCTGGCATTTGAACAGCCCGCATTTCATAAGAACATAAGAACATAAGAACTAGGAGCAGGAGTAGGCCATCTGGCCCCCGAGCCTGCTCCGCCATTCAATAAGATCAAAGCTGATCTTTTTGTGGACTCAGCTCTGCTTACCCGCCCGCTCACCATAACCCTTAATTCTTTTACTGTTCAAAAATTTATCTATCCTTGCCTTAAAAACATTCAATGAGGAAGTCTCTACTGCTTCACTGGGCAGGGAATTCCACAGATTCACAACCCCTTGTGTGAAGAAGTTCCTCTTCAACTCAGTCCTAAATCTGCTTGCCCTTATTTTGAGGCTATGCCCCCTAGTTCTAGTTTCACCTGCCAGTGGAAACAACTTCCCTGCTTCTATCTTATCTATTCCCTTCATAATCTTATATGTTTCTGTAAGATCTCCCCTCATTCTTCTGAATTTCTATGAGTATAGCCCCAGTCTACTCAGTCTCTCCTCATAAGCCAACCCTCTCAACTCGGGAATCAACCTAGTGAATCTCCTCTGCACCCCCTCCAGTGCCAGTACATCCTTTCTCAAGTAAGGAGACCAAAACTGTACACAGTACTCCAGGTGTGGCCTCTTATACAGCTGCAACATAACCTTGCTGTTTTTAAACTCCATCCCTCTAGCAATGAAGGACAAAATTCCATTTGCCTTCTTAATTACCTGCTGCACCTGCAAACCAACTCTTTCTGATTCTTGCACAAGGACACCCAGGTCCCTCTGCACAGCAGCATGCTGCAATATTTTACCATTTAAATAATAGTCCATTTTGCTGTTATTCCTACCAAAATGGATGACCTCACATTTACCAATATTGTACTCCATCTGCCAGACCCTTGTCCACTCACTTAGATTATCGATATCCCTTTGCAGACTTCCAACGTCCTCTGCACATTTTGCTCTGCGATTCATCTTAGTGTCATCTGTGAATTTTGACACACTGTACTTGGTCCCCAACTCCAAATAATCTATGTAAATCGTAAACAATTGCGATCCCAACACTGATCCCTGAGGCACACCACTAGTCACTGATCGCCAACCAGAAAAACACCCATTTACCCCTGCTCTCTGTTCTCTGTTAGTTAACCAATCCTCTATCCATGCTAGTACATTACCCGTAACACTGTGCACCTTTATCTTATGTAGCCATCTTTGGTGCGGCACCTTGTCAAATGCCTTCTGGAAATCCATAATGTCTCCCCCTGGCCCCCACAGACATTGCCCCACACCCACAACATTACTGACCCTCTTATCCCTCCACCCCCCTGCCACCCAAACCAATACAGGCCCTCCCCCTTCCCCCTCACTGATCACAGGCAGAGTGGCAGAAGACCCCCCCGTACTCCCCTCCACCCCCCACCCCCCACCCCCGCCCCACTGATCTCAAGCAGAGAACTGTCGGACGCTCGACACTTACCTCCTCACTAACTGGAGCGCCCGAATCAGACTTTTGCCGAGCAAATGCATTTAAATGGCCATCGTGCCCGTTTCGGGTGCGGTTCCGATCACGGCCGTTTTCGGGCCTTGGTAAAGGGGGAACCGCCGTGGACGCGGGCGTGGATCGCGCTACTCGCCTCACGCCCGACTTTACCAAGTTTTCACACCGGAAAACGGGCGCAACTTGATGGTAAAATCGGGCCCATTACATTTCCTAAGTAACTCATTCTGTGCCTCTTTTAAATTTATTAAAAATGAGTTAAAACTAATGATTTGAAACCCCTGAAATTGCTCAGTGATCGGCGTGATAATCGGAATGATTGGCCACCACCAGGTTAATGACAACAGCAACTATTTCTCAACAAGGCAAACTATCCACAGAGTGCTTCACTTATCATTCCCTCCAATCCGCTGTAGGATCAATTCTGGGAAAAGCCCCAGGATTCAAACACTCCTGCCCCATTTGGCGATCAGGTCACATGACCCTCCTGGCACTCACCCCTTAAAGGGTTTGCTACTACATCCCTTCACCTTCAAGTTCCTTATTAAGTAATATCTTGAAAAGTTAAATTATTGACAATAATATGTTTAACACACTTCATCGGAAACTATCCTGGGAGTTTAACTTTCTCCGGGAGCAATGTAGCTCAACTGTGTAGCTCAACAGCAGAGGTAGATTGGATTGGACTTCTTGTACTCTCTTGTACATTACTTCCCACCATTTCCTGGGTTTAGAAACATAGAAAGAAACATAGAAAAACTACAGCAGAAAACAGGCCCTTCGGCCCCACAAGTTGTGCCGAACATATCCCTACCTTTTAGGCCTACCTATAACCCTCCATCCTATTAAGTCCCATGTACTCATCCAGGAGTCTCTTAAAAGACCCTATTGAGTTTGCCTCCACCACCACTGACGGCAGCCGATTCCACTCACCCACCACCCTCTGTGTGAAAAACTTCCCCCTAACATTTCCCCTGTACCTACCCCCCAGCACCTTAAACCTGTGTCCTCTCGTAGCAGCCATTTCCACCTTGGGAAAAAACCTCTGAGAGCCAACCAATCTATGCCTCTTGACATCTTATATACCTCTATTAGGTCTCCTCTCATCCTACGTCTCTCCAAGGAGAAAAGACCGAGCTCCCTCAGCCTATCCTCATAAGGCATGCCACTCAATCCAGGCAACATCCTTGTAAATCTCCTCTGCACCCTTTCAATCTTTTCCACACCCTTCCTGTAATGAGGCGACCAGAACTGAGCACAGTACTCCAAGTGGGGTCTGACGAGGGTCTTATATAGCTGCATCATTATCCCCGGACTCCTCAACTCAATCTCTCAATTGATAAAGGCCAGCACACCATACGCCTTCTTAACCACCTCCTCCACCTGTGGGGCTGATTTTAGAGTCCTATGGACCCGGACCCCAAGGTCCTTCTGGTTGTCTACCGTACTAAGAGTCTTTCCCTTTATATTGTACTCCTTCATCCCATTTGACCTGCCAAAATGGACCACTACGCATTTATCTGGGTTGAAGTCCATCTGCCACTTCTCCGCCCAGTCTTGCATCCTATCTATGTCCCTCTGTAACTTCTGACATCCCTCCAGACTATCCACAACCCCACCAACCTTCGTGTCTTCGGCAAACTTACCAACCCATCCCTCCACTTCCTCATCCAGGTCATTTATGAAAATGACAAACAGCAAGGGTCCCAGAACAGATCCCTGGGGCACACCACTGGTGACTGACCTCCATTTAGAAAAAGACCCATCTATACCCACTCTCTGCCTCCTTTGGGCAAGCCAGTTCTGGATCCACCGGGCAGCAGCCCCTTGGATCCCATGCCCTCTCACTTTTTCTAGAAGCCTTGCATGGGGGACCTTATCGAGCGCCTTGCTAAAATCCATATAAACCACATCTACCACTTTCCCTTCGTCAATGTGTTTCGTCACATTTTCGAAGAACTCCACCAGGCTCGTAAGGCACGATCTGCCCTTGACAAAGCCATGCTGAGTATTCTTGAGCATACTAAACCTCTCTAAATGCTCATAAATCTTGTCCCTCAGGATCTTCTCCATCAGCTTACCAACCACTGAGGTTAGACTCACCGGTCGGTAATTTCCTGGGCTATCCCTATTCCCCTTCTTGAAAATAGGAACCACATCCGCAAACCTCCAATCCTCCGGCGCCTCTCCCGTCTCCATCGACGATGCAAAGATACTTCCAATTTACTCCTCTAATTTGCTGCCTTATGTCTTCATATTTCCCCTCACTCCATATAAACGCTTTCCTAGCTTGCCTGATCCTCTTTTTTCCCATTGCAAGCATAAAGGGGATAGAGTTATGATCGCTATCCCCAAGATGCTCTCCCACTGAGAGATCTGACACCTGTCCAGGTTCATTGGTCAGTATCAGATCAAGTACAGCCTCTCCTCTTGTAGGCTTGTCCACATGCTGTGTCAGGAAACCCTCCTGAACACACCTGACGAACTCCTCCCCATCCAATCCCCTTACCCTTGGGATATTCCAATCTATGTTTGAGAAATTAAAGTCTCCCATCACAACAACTCTGCTATTATTGCATCTCTCCAGGATCTGTTTCCCTATCTGCTCCTCCACCTCCCTGTTACTATTAGGCGGCCTGTAGAAAACTTCCAGCAAAGTGATCGACCCCTTCCCACTCCGAACTTCCACCCACAGAGACTCTGTAGACAATCCCTCCACAGCATACACCTTCTCTACAGCTGTGACACTATCCCTGATCAGCAGTGCCACTCCACCCCCTCTCTTGCCTCCCTCCCTGTCCTTCCTGAAACATCTGAATCCCGGCACCTGGAGTATCCAGTCCTGTCCCTGAGACATCCAAGTCTCTGTAATGGCCACCACATCACTCTTCCAGGCATCGATCCACACTCTGAGCTCATCCCCTTTACTCACTATTCTCCTGGCGAATAAAGGGATTTTTCTGGGATCAACACTTGGTTCTGCAACAGGTTAACCTGCCTCTTCACTCCTGTCAGCAATGATGAACATTTGTTCGAAGTGGTGCAGGACAGAGGGAGAGATTCTCAGCAGGAGTACTGAGGGTGAGTAAAGTGCTGTGATTTATTTATTTAATCCGTTTTTTTTCGCGGGCTTTTTTCAAGGGTTTAAACTAAAGGAAGTGGGAGTAGGCTGCAGGGGATTCTGGGAGATTGTGTTTTTTAGTATAAAAGTCACTCTATACAGCGGGCAGCGTCGGGAGCGGGCAGGGGAGTGAGTGGGAAGCTGAGTGAAAGCTGTAACGGCTTTGGCTCACAGGGCTTAGGCAGTAAGGGCGAGCAGGGGTGAGTTTAATTCATTTTTGCTGTTTCTACCTGGTACTGGCAAGGTATCTAGAGGGGATGGGTGTGCAGGCAGTGCTATGTTCTTCTTGCACTATTTTTGAGGTGAGGGACGACGTCAGTGTCCCTGCTGATTACACCTGTGGGAAGTGCACCCATCTGCAGCTCCTCCAAAACCGTGTTAGGGAACTGGAGCTGGAGTTGCATGAACGTAGGATCATTAGGGAGGCAGAGGTGGCCATAGACAGAAGCTTTAGGGATACAGTTACTCCGAGGAATGAAAATAGATGGGTGACGGTGAGAGGGGCTGGGAGGAAGCAGTCAGTGTAGGGATCCCCTGTGGTCGTTCCCCTTAGCAACAAGTATTCCGCTTTGGATACGGTTGAGGGAGACGACATACCAGTGGTGAGCCGCAGTGAGAGGATCTCCAGCACTGTGTCCGTCTCTGTGGCTCAGGAGGGTAAGGGGGAGAGCGGGAGGGCAATAATTATTGGGGACTCGTTAGTTAGAGGGATAGATAGGAGGTTCTGTGGCAGCAAAAGAGACTCACGGTTGGTATGTTGCCTACCGGATGCCAGGGTCCGTGACGTCTCGGACCATGTTTTCCGGATTCTTAAGGGGGAGGGGAAACAGTCACAAGTCGTGGTACAAATTGGTACCAACGACATAGGTAAGAGAAGGGACGGGGATTTAAAACAGGAATTTCAGGAGCTGGGCTGGAAGCTGAGAGCCAAGACAAAACATGTGATCATCTCTGGTACGTTACCGGTGCCACGTGATAGCGAGTTGAGGAACAGGGAGAGAGTGCAGTTAAACATGTGGTTGCAGGGATGGTGTAGGAGGGAGGGTTTCAGATACGTGGATAATTGGAACACATTCTGGGGAAGGTGGGACCTGTACAAACAGGACGGGGTGCACCTGAACCAGAGGGGCACCAATATCCTGGGAGGGAAATTTGATACGGCTCTTCAGGGGGGTTTAAACTAATTTGTCAGGGGAGTGGGAAAAGGAATTGTAGTCCAGAAGTCAGTGTTGAGGGTGGTGAGGTATTGGGGAAGGTATCAGGGTCAAGGGTGGGTACCGGTAGACAGGAAGGTGGGTTGAAGTGTGTCTACTTCAATGCAAGGAGCATCCGGAACAAGGTAGATGAACTTGGGGCGTGGATTAGTACTTGGGACTCCGATGTTGTGGCCATTATGGAGACGTGGGTAGAACAAGGACAGGAATGGTTGTTGGACGTTCCGGGGTATAGATGTTTCACTAAGTGTAGGGAAGCTGGTAAAAGAGGTGGAGGAGTAGCATTGTTAATCAAGGATAGTTTAACGGCTGCGGAGAGGCACTTCGAGGGGGATCTGCCCACTGAGGTAATATGGGCTGAGGTTAGAAATAGGAAAGGAGCGGTCATGTTGTTAGGAGTTTACTATAGGCCCCCAAATAGTAATAGAGATGTGGAGGAAGAAATTGCTAAGCAGATTATGGATATGTGTGGGGGTCACAGGGTAGTTGTCATGGGGGACTTTAACTTTCCAAACATTGATTGGAACCTTTGTAGGTCAAATAGTTCGGCTGGGGCAGTTTTTGTGCAGTGTGTGCAGGAGGGTTTCCTGACACAATATGTGGATAGGCCGATAAGAGGTGTGGCCACATTGGATTTGGTACTGGGAAATGAACCGGGCCAAGTGTTAGATTTGGTTGTGGGAGAGCACTTTGGAGATAGTGACCACAATTCGGTGTCTTTTGTTATTGCAATGGAGAGGGATAGGGCCGTACGGCAGGGCAAGGTTTACAATTGGGGGAGAGGTAATTATGATGCGATTAGGCAAGAATTAGGGGGCATAAGATGGGAACAGAAACTGTCAGGGAAAGGCACTCATGAAAAGTGGAACTTTTTCAAGGAACAAATACTGGGTGTCCTTGATAGGTATGTCCCTGTCAGGCAGGGAGGAAATGGCCGAGTGAGGGAACCATGGTTCGCGAAAGAGGTGGAATGTCTTGTGAAAAGGAAGAGGGAAGCTGATGTAGGGATGAGGAAACAAGGTTCAGATGGCTCGATTGAGGGTTACAAGTTAGCAAGGAACGAGCTGAAAAAGGGGCTTAGGAGAGCTAGGAGGGGACATGAGAAGTCCTTGGCTGGTCGGATCAAGGAAAACCCCAAGGCTTTTTACTCTTATGTGAGGAATAAAAGAATGACCAGGGTGAGGTTAGGGCCGGTGAAGGACAGTAATGGGAACTTGTGCATGGAGTCAGTAGAGATTGGCGAGGTGATGAATGAATACTTTTCTTCAGTGTTCACCAAGGAGAGGGGCCATGTTTTTGAGGAAGAGAAGGTGTTACAGGCTAATAGGCTGGAGGAAATAGATGTTCAGAGGGAGGATGTCCTGGCAGTTTTGAATAAACTGAAGGTCGATAAGTCCCCTGGGCCTGATGAAATATATCTTAGGATTCTTTGGGAGGCAAGGGATGAGATTGCAGAGCCTTTGGCTTTGATCTTTGGGTCCTCACTGTCCACGGGGATGGTGCCAGAGGACTGGAGAGTGGCGAATGTTGTTTCTCTGTTTAAGAAAGGGAATAGAAATGACCCTGGTAATTATAGACCGGTTAGTCTTTCTTCGGTGGTTGGTAAATTGATGGAAAAGGTCCTTAGGGATGGGATTTACGACCATTTAGAAAGAAGCGGATTAATCCGGGATAGTCAACACGGATTCGTGAAGGGCAAGTCGTGCCTCACAAATTTGATTGAATGTTTTGAGGAGGTAACTAAGTGTGTTGATGAAGGTGGGGCAGTTGATGTCATATACATGGATTTTAGTAAGGCGTTTGATAAGGTTCCTCATGGTCGGCTTATGATGAAAGTAAGGAGGTGTGGGATAGAGGGAAAGTTGGCAGATTGGATAGGTAACTGGCTATCTGATCGAAGTCATGATGTGGAGATGCCGGCGTTGGAGTGGGGTAAGCACAGTAAGAAGTCTCACAACACCAGGTTAAAGTCCAACAGGTTTATTTGGTAGCAAATACCATAAGCTTTCGGAGCACAGCTCCTTCGTCAGATGGAGTGGATATCTGTTCTCAAACAGGGCACAGACACAGAAATCAAGTTACAGAATACTGATTAGAATGCAAATCTCTACAGCCAGCCAGGTCTTAAAGGTACAGACAATGTGGGTAGAGGGAGCATTCAACACAGGTTAAAGAGATGTGTATTGTCTCCAGACAGAACAGCTAGTGAGATTCTGCCAGTCCAGGAGGCAAGCTGTGGGGGTTACTGATAATGTGACATAAATCCAACATCCCGGTTTAGGCCGTCCTCATGTGTGCGGAACTTGGCTATCAGTTTCTGCTCAGCGACTCTGCGCTGTCGTGTGTCGTGAAGGCCGCCTTGGAGAACGCTTACCTGAAGATCCAAGGCTGAATGCCCGTGACTGCTGAAGTGCTCCCCCACAGGAAGAGAACAGTCTTGCCTGGTGATTGTCGAGCGGTGTTCATTCATCCGTTGTCGTAGCGTCTGCATGGTTTCCCCAATGTACCATGCCTCGGGACATCCTTTCTTGCAGCGTATCAGGTAGACAACGTTGGCCGAGTTGCTAGAGTAGGTACCGTGTACCTGGTAGATGGTGTTCTCACGTGAGATGATGGCATCCATAGAACATAGAACATAGAACATAGAACATAGAACATTACAGCGCAGAACAGGCCCTTCGGCCCACGATGTTGCACCGACCAGTTAAAAAAAAACTGTGACCCTCCAACCTAAACCAATTTCTTTTCGTCCATGAACCTATCTACGGATCTCTTAAACGCCCCCAAACTAGGCGCATTTACCACTGATGCTGGCAGGGCATTCCAATCCCTCACCACCCTCTGGGTAAAGAACCTACCCCTGACATCGGTTCTATAACTACCCCCCCTCAATTTAAAGCCATGCCCCCTCGTGCTGGATTTCTCCATCAGAGGAAAAAGGCTATCACTATCCACCCTATCTAAACCTCTAATCATCTTATATGTTTCAATAAGATCCCCTCTTAGCCGCCGCCTTTCCAGCGAAAACAATCCCAAATCCCTCAGCCTCTCCTCATAGGATCTCCCCTCCATACCAGGCAACATCCTGGTAAACCTCCTCTGCACCCTCTCCAAAGCCTCCACATCCTTCCTGTAATGTGGGGACCAGAACTGCACACAGTACTCCAAGTGCGGCCGCACCAGAGTTGTGTACAGTTGCAACATAACGCTACGACTCCTAAATTCAATCCCCCTACCAATAAACGCCAAGACACCATATGCCTTCTTAACAACCTTATCTACTTGATTCCCAACTTTCAGGGATCTATGCACACATACACCTAGATCCCTCTGCTCCTCCACACTATTCAAAGTCCTCCCGTTAGCCCTATACTCAACACATCTGTTATTCCTACCAAAGTGAATTACCTCACACTTCTCCGCATTAAACTCCATCCGCCACCGTGTCGATGATCCGGCACGTCTTGCAGAGGTTGCTGTGGCAGGGTTGTGTGGTGTCGTGGTCACTGTTCTCCTGAAGGCTGGGTAGTTTGCTGCGGACAATGGTCTGTTTGAGGTTGCGTGGTTGTTTGAAGGCAAGAAGTGGGGGTGTGGGGATGGCCTTGGCAAGATGTTCGTCTTCATCAATGACATGTTGAAGGCTCCGGAGGAGATGCCGTAGCTTCTCCGCTCCGGGGAAGTACTGGACGATGAAGGGTACTCTGTCCACCGTGTCCCATGTTTGTCTTCTGAGGAGGTCGGTGCAGTTTTTCGCTGTGGCGCGTCGGAACTGTTGATCGATGAGTCGAGCGCCATATCCTGTTCTTATGAGGGCATCTTTCAGTGTCTGGAGGTGTCTGTTGCGATCCTCCTCATCTGTGCAGATCCTGTGTATTCGGAGGGCTTGTCCGTCGGGGATGGCTTCTTTAACGTGTTTAGGGTGGAAGCTGAAGAAGTGGAGCATCATGAGGTTATCCGTGGGCTTGCAGTACAGTGAGGTGCTGAGGTGACCGTCCTTAATGGAGATGCGTGTGTCCAAGAATGCAATCGATTCCGGAGAGTAGTCCATGGTGAGTCTGATGGTGGGATGGAACTTGTTGATGTCATCATAGAGTTGTTTCAGTGATTGCTCACCATGACTCCAAAGGAAGAAAATATCATCGATGTATCTAGTGTATAGCATCGGTTGAAGGTCCTGTGCGGTGAAGAAGCCTTGTTCAAACCTGTGCATGAAGGTGTTGGCATATTGAGGTGCGAATTTGGTCCCCATGGCTGTTCCATGTGTCTGGGTGAAGAACTACTACCTCTCCATGTATACCTAGCGACTGAACCTTCCTGACTAACCTCCCATGCAGAACTGTGGTAAACCACTGTTATCTGCTATCTGTTACCTGTATATGTGACACATCCCTGTCGGTTCCGCGCAAGTCTCCTCCCCCTGGTCTGGGTATAAAGGCGGTGGCTCCTCCCCCCTTGTTCTCTGTTCAGACCAGATCACCGACAGGGATGGCTCCAAGTTCTTGCCAATAAAAGCCTGTTTGTCTTGCTCACAACTAGTCTTGGCTTGATTGATAGTGCATCAGGGACCTTGTCAAAGGCCTTACTGAAGTCCACGTAGACAACATCCACTGCCTTCCCTTCATCCACTTTCCTGGTAACTTCCTTGAAAAACTCTAATAGATTGGTTAGACATGACCTACCACGCACAAAGCCACGTTGACTCTCGCTAATAAGTCCCTGTCTCTCCAAATATTTGTAGATCCTATCTCTTAGTACTCCTTCCAATAATTTACCGACTACTGACGTTCAACTTACCGGCCTATAATTTTTTTAAACAACGGAACAACATGAGCTATCCTCCAATCATCCGACACCTCACCCGTGGATACCAACATTTTAAATATATCTGCCAGGGCCCCTGCAATTTCAACACTAGTCTCCTTCAAGGTCCAAGGGAATACCCTGTCCGGTCCTGGGGATTTATCTACTCTGATTTGCCTCAAGACAGCAAGCACCTCCTCCCCTTTAATCTGTATAGGTTCCATGACCTCCCTACTTGTTTGCCTTATTTCCATAGACTCCATGCCAGTTTCCTTAGTAAATACAGATGCAAAAAACCCATTTAATATCTCCCCCATTTCTTTTGGTTCCATACATAGCCGACCACTCTGATCTTCAAGAGGACCAATTTTATCCCTTACTATCCTTTTGCTCTTAATATACCTGTAGAAGCTCTTAGGATTATCCTTCACCTTGTCTGCCAAAGAAACCTCATGTCTTCTTTTAGCCCTCCTGATTTCTTTCTTAAGTAGTTTCTTGCACTTTTTATACTCCTCAAGCATCTTATTTGCTCCCTGTTGCCTATACATGTCATACATCTCTCTCTTCTTCTTTATCAGAGTTCCAATATCCCTCGAGAACCAAGGTTCCTTATTCTTATTCACTTTGCCTTTAATCCTGACAGGAACATACAAACTCTGCACTCTCAAAATTTCTCCCTTGAAGGCCTCCCACTTACCAATCACATCCTTGCCAGAGAACAGCCTGTCCCAATCCACGCTTTTTAGATCCTTTCTCATTTCTTCAAATTTGGCCTTTTCCAGTTTAGAACCTCAACCCGAGGACCAGATCTATCTTTATCCATGATCAACTTGAAACTAATGGCGTTATGATCACTGGAACCAAAGTGTTCCCCTCCATACACTTCCGTCACTTGTCCGAATTCGTTTCCTAATAGGAGATCTAATATTGCATCCTATCTAGTTGGTACCTCTGTATATTGATTTAGAAAATTTTCCTGAACACATTTTACAAACTCTAACCCGTCTAGACCTTTAACAGTATGGGAGTCCCAATCTATATGTGGAAAATTAAAATCCCCTACTATCACAACTTTATGTTTCCTGCAGTTGCCTGCTATCTCTCTGCAGATTTGCTCCTCCAATAAGAGATCCGTAGATAGGTTCATGGACGAAAAGAAATTGGTTTAGGTTGGAGGGTCACAGTTTTTTTTTTTAACTGGTCGGTGCAACATCGTGGGCCGAAGGGCCTGTTCTGCGCTGTAATGTTCTATGTTCTATGTTCTAATTCTCGCTGACTATTGAGTGGTCTATACTACAACCCCATTAATGTGGTCACACCTTTCCTGTTTTTCAGCTCCATCCATATGGCCTCGGTAGACAAGCCCTCTAATCTGTCCTGCCCGAGCACTGCTGTAACATTTTCCCTGACTAGCAATGCCACCCCCCCACCCTTCATCCCTCTGCCTCTATCACGTTTGAAACATCGGAACCCTGGAACATTGAGCTGCCAGTCCTGCCCCTCCTGTAGCCAAGTTTCACTAATGGCTATAATGTCATAATTCCATGTGTCAATCCACGCCCTCAGCTCGTCTGCCTTCCCCACAATACTCCTGGCATTGAAATAGACACACCTCAGAAGATTATTACCACCACACACAACCCTTCTATTTGTGATTTTGCATGAACTATGAACATCATTTATTTTCACCCCCACTCCACTATCTGCTCTGGCACTCTGGTCCCCATCACCCTGCAAATCTAATTTAAACCCTCCCCAATAACACTAGCAAACCTCCCTGCAAATATATTGGTCCCCTTGTAGTTCATGTGTAACCCGTCTCTCTTGTACAGGTCCCACCTGCCCCAGAAGAGGTCCCAATGATCTAGAAATCTGAAAGCCTTCCCCCTGCACCAGTTCCTCAGCCACGTGTTCATCCGCCTGAGCATCCTCCTCTTACCCTCATTGGTATGTGGCACAGGTAGCAATCCTGAGATTACTACCCTCGGGGTCCTGCTTTTTAACTTCCTACCAAGCTCTCTATACTCACTCTTCAGGACCTCCTCACTCTTCCTTCCTACGTCATTGGTACCAATGTGTACCATGACATCTGGCTGATCATCCTCCCACTTCAGAATGCTGTGCATGCGATCAGAGACATCCCTGACCCTGGCACTCGGGAGGCAACAAACCATCCGGGAGTCTCTGTCACGACCACAGAACCTCCTGTCTGTCCCTCTGACTATCGAGTCCCCTATCACTACCGCTCTCCTCTTCTTCCACCCTCCCTTCTGCGCTGCAGAACCAGACTCAGTGCCAGAGATCCAGCTGCCGCAGCTTGCCCCAGGTAAGGCATCCCCCACAACAGTATCCAAATCGGTATACCTGTTGTAGAGGGGAATGGCCGCAGGGAAACCCTGCTCTGCCTGCCCTTTCCCTTTCCCTCACTTGACGGTAACCCAAGTACCTGTGCTCTGTGCCTTTGGTGTAACTGCCTCCCTGAAGCTATCATCTATAAACTCCTCATTCTCCCGAATGATCCGGAGGTATTCCAGCTCTTTCTGAGCAACAGGGGCAGAATCTGTGCCAGAGACCTGTACCCCATGGCTTACCCCTGGTAACTCGTCCCCCCCAACAGTATCCAAAACGGTATACTTGTTATACAGAGGAACGGCCACAGGGGATCGCTGCACTGACTGCTTCTTACCCCTTCTAACAGTCACCCAAGTATCTTCATTTCTAGGAGTAACTACCTCCCTGTAGCTATCTATAGCTATCTATAACGGTCTCTGCCTCCCGAATGATCCTAAGTTCATCCAGTTCCAGCTCCAGATCCCTAACACGGTCTTCAAGGAGCTGGAATTGGGTGCACTTCCTGCAGGTGTACTCAGCTGGGACACTAATGGTGTCCCTCACCTCAAACATCCCACAGGAGGAACATTGCACTGCCTGCACTGACATCCCTGCTAAATTCCCTTATTAAGAAACGAAAGAGAAAAGAAGAAAAGAAAGAAAAAAAGCTTACCTGCTCTCACACCATGTCTTTTTTTTAGGTTAGAGGAGGAGGGAGGGTGGGAGACATTTCACGTGTAGTGTCTCGGGTTACCTCACTGTTCAAATTTATTGGGCAAAACAAAAACCTTCCCAGGTCTCTCTATTGCCCACTTCCGGCTGCTCTGGAAAAACTCCAAAAAAAAGTAAGTTAAAAATCAAACACTCTTACCTACCAGCTCTCCTCACAAGAATCGCCTCTCTGCCTGCTCCACTGGAACAATGAGGTTGAAACCTCGAAGGTAAGTACCTTTAAAAAAAAATAAAAAACCTTCCCAGGTCTCTCTACGGCCTACTTCCGGTTCCCTACTCGGGTCAACCTGGTCCTCAAACTCCGACCAAACAGCAGCCCAGCAGGAGCCTTTCCAGTGGCTGTACATGGGTGGTCTGTTCCTATGCAGGGTGGTCCTATACGGCGTGGTCCTATGCAGGGTGGTCCAATGCAGGGTGGTCCAGTACAGGGTGGTCCAATGCAGGGTGGTCCAATGCAGAGTGGTCCAGTGCAGGGTGGTCCAATGCAGGGTGGTCCAATGCAGAGTGGTCCAGTGCAGGGTGGTCCAGTAAGCAAGCAGGAATCTTGTTAGCTTTGTTTCAAATAATGCCGATAATAATTTTTTCATGCCAGTTTTGAAGGTTTGTACTGTGCATTCTGTGAGGCCATTAGACGAGGAGTGACATGGTGCTGTTTGAATATGCTTAATTCCATTGGATGTCATGAAGTTTTGGAATTCGGCACTTGTAGGTGCCATTCCATTGTCCAAGACAAGTTCTTCTGGTAATCTGTGGGTAGCAAAGTACTGGTGCAGTTTCTCCATTGTTGCATAGAAAGTTGTGGATTTCAGATTGCACACCTCCAGCCATTCCGAGTGGGTCTCCACGAGTTGATTTGATTTGATTTATTATTGTCACATGTATTAGCATACAGTGAAAAGTATTGTTTCTTGCGCGCTATACAGACAACACATACCATTCATAGAGAAGGAAACAAGAGAGTGCAGAATGTAGTGTTACATTCGTAGCTAGGGTGCAGAGAAAGATCAACTTAATGCAAGGTAAGTCCATTCAAAAGTCTGACAGCAGCAGGGAAGAAGCTGTTCTTGAGTCTTTTGTATCAGACTTTTGTATCTTTTTCCCGAAGGAAGAAGGTGGAAGAGAGAGTGTCTGGGGTGCGTGGGGTCCTTAATTATGCAGGCTGCTTTGCCGAGGCAGCGGGAAGTGTGGGCAGAATCAATGGATGGGAGGCTGGTTTGCGTGATGGATTGGGCTACATTCACAACCCTTTGTAGTTCCTTGCGGTCTTGGGAAGAGCAGGAGCCATACCAAGCTGTGATACAACCAGAAAGAATGCTTTCTATGGTGCATCTGTAAAAGTTGGTGAGAGTCGTAGCTGACATGCCAAATTTCCTTAGTCTTCTGAGAAAGTAGAGGCATTGATGGGCTTTCTTAACTATAGTGTCGGCATGGGGGGACCAGGACAAGTTGTTGGTGACCTAGACACCTAAAAACTTGAAGCTCTGGACCCTTTCTACTTCGTCCCCATTGATGTAGACAGGGGCATGTTCTCCTTTACACCTCCTGAAGCTGATGACAATCTCCTTCATTTTGTTGACACTGAGGGAATGATTATTGTTGCCGCACCAGTTCACCAGGTTCTCTATCTCATTCCTGTAATCTGTCTCGTCATTGTTTGAGATCTGACCCACTACGGTGGTTTCGTCAGCAAACTTGAAAATTGAATTGGAGGGGAATTTGGCCACACAGTCATAGGTGTATAAGGAGTATAGTAGGGGCTGAGAACATAGGAACAGTGTGCCCATAAATGGGCCTACAAAGTCAACATGAACTCTCCCCCATGGCTCCCCCATGGCTGACCTATTGGCAGGGGTGTAAAGGGCTGTAATAGGTAACTTCTGTTGTAGTTGACACTGGTCACCCTGTTTCACAATCCTTGCAATGTCAGTGTCTCTGCTGTGCCACCAAGCCTAGCTTCCAGCTCGCACCTTCATTTCTGACAAACCTGGATGGCATTATGTAATTCTTCAAGCAATAACTGTACTCAGTCATCAGAATTCACATCAAATAGCTCTAAGTTGCCAAAGATAGGTAGGTTGCTGATTTCTTCTTTGCAGGTTAGATGCAAGTGGACTTACACAGGACTGTTTCAAACGAGGTCTCCTTCGCACTTTTTACTGCGATTTCAGATGCTTCTATTTTCCTTGTTGCCAATGTGATAATTGTAATAATTGACGACCATCAGGTTAACAACAATTTATTTACTCACTCAAACAATGTATATAGTGCCTCAATATGCACCTTCTCCATTCACCTGTAGGGTCGATTTAAATGGTAAAAGTCCACCCTCAAGCCCTGGGTTTGTGAGCACCCGGCCCATTGGGAGATCAGATCACATGATCCTCCAGACACTCACCCCTTAAAGGGATCACTACTACAATAGATGTTGCTGATCTCTGCTCTCCCTTGGCTGTTTGTAGATTGTTTTTTAAACTCAAAATATCATTACAGTATTTGTGTGAAACTAATGTCACACTTGCTATTCCCTGACTTAGGGTTAGAATAATATCCTGTTTGATATTCTAACGGCCCTATCATGTAAACCAGCTTTGAGCTGAACTTTCATCAAAGCTCAGGGAAATTCAGTCTGTTATTTTTTATTGAGCAGCATCATTAGGTTGTATTTAATGTGCATTATCTCAATCTTTTGAGTGCATAGGTTTAAGTTAAGAGGGGAAAGAATTAATAGGAACCTGAGGAGCAACTTTTTCACACAGAATGTGGAATGAGCTGCCGGAGGAAGTGGTTGAGGCAGGCATATTGACAACTTTTAAAAGGGATTTGGACAGATACATGGATAGGAAAGGTTTAGAGGGACATGGGCCAAATGCAAGCAAATGGGGTTAGCTTAAACGGGCTTTTTGATCAGCATGGACCAGTTTGGGTCCAAGGGCCTGTCTCCGTGTCGTAGATTCTATGATCTTGGAGAATTATTTAGTACCAAGGCTTTCGGTATTTATAACAATGGAACATAGTTTTTAAACAGTTTTTAGTTTCATGTAAACACCCTTCGTGATTCTTACTCATTCTGCACAGTGGGAACAAGTCTCTGTTGTAGACATGGTACAGATGGGGCCATTTGGTTCATTGAGTCTATACTGACCCTCAGTGGAGAGTAATCTAATATATGTTGTATGGTTAGAACAGTTGTAATGGCACCGTCCACTCATAACCTGTACTCAGTTTACAAAGAACAATAATTCTAATGTAACAGAATCTTAAAATAGAAAGAAAAAGCATTGTACGGAGTTAATTGAGAGTAATGCATTTGAAGCTTTATTAACTGTTCAATCATCATTCTTTGTGGTTATTTCAATGTTATGCTTTTATTTATTATTTAATTGTACTCATTCCTAACTGAGTATTTTTTCGTTTCGACACATATGTTTCTGCTTCAAGCTGCAGCCATCTCTGTCTATTTTCACATTCAACAAACACTGAACTTAAAAAGAAAGCAGAACCATCATCAGAATTACAATTACCTCAGGCAAAGGTCCTATTTTATTGGTCAGCAAAAGTTCTCAATATAAAATCAATATAAAGGGCTTGATTTGACCATTTTGAGTCTAAGTGCCAAATCTGGGCATCAAATAGATCCGTGCCTGGAATCCTCTTTCCAGCGCGCCCATGCACGTTTTGCCGGCTCCGGTCCGATTCGCGCTGTGGGCGGGGCTTAGCGCTGGCGGACCGATCGGAGCTCTGAACTGCGCATGCGCAGTTCGAAAAATATCTGACAGAGCGCGCCCGGGCACAAAAGAAAAAAAAAGCAGAAAGCAGAGAGAGTGGCTCTCTGACGATCATCCTCTGGGGGGGGGGACCCAGATCATCCTCTGGTCGGGGGGGGGGGTTCCGCTGCCAGTCTGCGGCCGATCGGTGGGGAGGGAGGGGGCAGGGGGGGTCCGCCGCCACTCTGCGGGTGATCCCACCTTCCCACCAGAGGAACGAATCCCTCCTGCCGGAGTGGACGTGCGGCCATGCCATCCCACAAAACCTTCAGGATGAAACGATTCCTCGCTAAGAAGATGAAGCAGAACCGGCCGATTCCACAGTGGATCCGCATGAAAACCGGCTACAAGATCAGTACAAGTCCAAGAGGAGACACTGGAGAAGGACCAAGCTGGGCCTGTAAAGGGATACACCATCACTGGTACACTACCAGCCACAGCCATCTCTCCCGCTCTCTTGCCCCTGCAGGGAAGTGTAATCTGTGGCTGGTAGTGATGGTGTATCCCTTAAAATTGGGCCCAAAGTGTTCAGGTTGGAGATGATGTGAATAAAGCGTTGTGCAAACAAGTATCATCATTCACAGTCAGAAGTATTAACTCAGGACAGAAAAAGGTGCCCTACAGACAAGTACATCAAATTATTGTCAATTAGACATCTTAAGGGTTGCATTAACCAATAACAATAAATAAAAGCAAACTTGGATTAGTAAATGTCAGCAAAATGGAAAAGATAGAAACTAGTTTCAACTATTTGTATCAAGTCCCATGTCAACAAATATTAGTCATTAACCTGGTTGCTTGAGTACAACAGTATTTGAGTAAAACTGGGTTAAGTCCCACCAAGAGATAATTGTCAGATTTGACAAAGGGTCATCTGGACTCGAAACGTCAGCTCTTTTCTCTCCTTACAAATGCTGCCAGACTGGCTGAGATTTTCCAGCATTTTCTCTTTTGGTAAGAGATACTTAGTGACTGATGTTCCCTTGTGCATCATCACAAAAATGGCTGAACAAAATGACCATTGGAGCTTTGAAAATACATTAACTGAACTTTCAATTCACAAGAGAGGAATTTGCAACAGAATTTCCTCCAGGAACTTGTGCTCCATTCTCAGTCAGAGGTGCCCATTAACCTCAGCATTAACTATCAGGAGAAAAAACAAAGCTCTGACAAAGGGTCATCCAGACTTGAAATGTTGGCTCTATTCTATCTCCACAGACACTGTCAGAACGGCTGAGATTTTCCAGCATTTTCTGTTTTTGTTTCAGATTTTAGCATCCGCAGTAATTTGCTTTCAGCTATCAGGAGCTTGTTTTATTCAGGTTCCTTTTCTGATTTTTAGCAGAGAAAATGTATGTTTATTTTTGAAAACAATTTCATATTAATCTATGCAGTGCTAACTTCACAGTGATCCCAAGTGTTACTCAATGAGGGCACTTGCCTGATATTTAATGGCTTGAAAATATGTTACATCTTTGCATTTTTGGTATGTGCTGAAATATAAAACAGCAATTTTGTGCCAAATGTTGCTCTGAATAATTTCTTTTGCAAGGACACAACATTAATACAAAGCACAGGAAGCATTTCAATGACAGTGACTGGAATCTGTCCAGTAAATCTGCACATCTGGAAACATATCCAGCTCTCTCTGAAGTAAAGAATGATAAATGTGTCTTCACTTTGTCAATACACCGATTAGTTCTGTTCCAGAATCCGCATCTCGAAACTCTAAATAAAAATGAGATGACATTTTGTCCTGTTTCTTTTTTAATGCCTTTCGCTTTAATTGAACATAGTACGTTGTATTTCGTAAGTAATTTATATCGTATCTGACATTATAACATTACACATGTTAAGAATGAGCTAAAACTAATGATTTGAAATCTCTTGCTAAGTGATCACTGTTCTCCCTTTGCTTTTAGTAGATTGAATTATATTTTTTTACTTAAGATATCATTACAGTATTTGTGGGAAACTAATGTGACAGTAGCTCATTATTGTTACCCAGATGAACTATGTTCCCTAGTCACTACGAGCCTACTATGTTCCTATCACCACCTATAATGTTCCCTGTACAATATCTAGTCAAGGTCCCAATAAAGGTCAGATTCTAAAAGCTCATCCATCCAGAGAACGAGGGAGGGGGTTTCAAGCAATATAAGGAAGGTGGCTGAAAGCTGTGTCATGAATACACATAGCATAGAACATAGAAACCCTACAGTTCAGAAAGAGGCCATTTGGCCGATCGAGTCTGCACCGACCAGAATCCCACCCAGGCCCTACCCCCATATCCCCACATATTTACCTGCCAATCCCTCTAACCTACGCATCTCAAGACACTAAGGGGCAATTTTAGCACAGCCAATCAACCTAACCCGCACATCTTTGGGATAGTGGGGTAAAAATAAGGTTTAGGATTTTCCAACAGCATTTGTGCTACCATAGAGGGTTATACATAAAGTTAGGCTTCATGAGATTGTAGGAATTAAGTATTGATTAGCAGGCAAAAAAGAGAATACAAATAAATGGGTAATTTTAAGTTGGCAGTTTATAATTAATGGGATACCACAAGGATTGACACTTTGGATTTAGCTATTTACAATCAATACCAATGTCTTAGATGAAGGAGTAAGTGGAATGTATCCGAGATTGCCGAGAATAAGAAGTTAGCAGGAGAAATAAGTGTAAGGAGGATGCAAAGAGACTGCAAAGTGATATAAAGTGGCCAAGAAAGTTGTAGATGGAATATAGTATGGTGTACTATTAGCCATGATCTTATTGAATGGCAGAGCAGGCTCGAAGGGACAGATGGCCTACTCCTACTCTTTGTTCTTATGTTCTTATGTAATATGGTAGGACAAATAGAAAAGCAAAATATGTTTTAAATTGTGAGAAACAAGGAAATGTTGGTATTCAGAGGGATCCTTGTACACAAGTCATAAAGTTAACATGCAGGTACAGCAATTGCAAAAGCAAATTCGATGTTAGCTTTTTTTACAAAGGGGTGGGGGTCTAAAGAAATCTTACTGCAGCTTTACAAAGCCTGGGTGAGAATATTGCAGAGTATTCGGTACAGTTTTGATCTCTGCACCCAAGGAAGGATATACTTATTTTAAATGGAATGCAATGAAGGTTCACTGGACTTGATCCTGGGATAAGGGATTGTCCTACAAAAAAGATTGAGTAAACTAGGTCAATATTCCTCAGAAATTAGAAGAATGAGAGGTAATCTGATTGAAACATGTACATTTTTCAAAGGGTGTAATGTTAGGAGCATATTTCTTATGACCGGGGAGTCTAGAACATTAATTTTGTTCTTTCCCAGGATGTGGGCATCGCTGGCTAGGCTAGCATTTATTGCCCATCCTGAATTATTGTTAAGAAGGTGGTGATGTGTCGTAGCCTTGAACTGCTACAGTACATGTGGTGTAGGTGCATCCACAGTGTGGTTAGGGACTGGGGGTCATAATCTCATCATAAAGGGTTGACCATGAAGGATTGATATGAGGATAAACTTCTTAAAGGATTGTAAGTCTTTTGAATCCACAAAAAATCCAGAAAGCGTGGATGCTCACTCATTGAATCAAATCAAGAGGGAAATCAATTGATTTTTGAAAATGAAGCAAATCAAGGAAAATGGGGATAGTACAAGAGGAAGAATCTGAGATACAAGATCATCCATTTCCGGACAATGGCCGAACAGGCTTTAACAGCTTAATGACCTACTTCTCCTATTGTGTTTGAGTTCTTATGTTGGAACAGGAGAGTGTTTGGGAGCACAATACAGGCATAATTAGGACCACTGTGACAATTGTTTAGGCAAGACCAAGGGCCTGATTTTACCAAAACTTCGCACCCGTTTTCGGGAGCGAAATCGCAGTAAAGTCGGGCGGCCCGACGATTTAAATGCATTTACATGCATTTAAATCAACTTAATGAACCGCGCACCCAACTCTACCGCCAAATCCCACTTTACCGTTCTCTGGCCCGATCCGCGTCCGCGCTGTTACTGACCTGCAAAATAGAGCGGGGTCAGAGACTGCAACGGCTCTCTGACCCAGGTCATCCTCTGGTCGGGGCAGGAGGGGGATGGGAGGAGGAGAGGGGGTGTGACGTCTCATCCTCTGGGGGGGGTGGGAGGGGAGGGGGTGTGACTGATCATCCCCTGGGGGGGTGGGGGAGGTGAGGGGGTGTTACTCTTCCCTGCAGGTGCGAGAGAGCGGGAGAGATGGCTGTGGTGGGTAGTGTACCAGTGATGGTGCCAGGAGGGATCGGCTGCAGACAGGCAGCGGAACCCCCCCGACCAGAGGATGAGACAATGAGGTGGACACACTGGGATCGTTTAAGACTTATCTAGATAACCACATGAACAGACTGGGAATAGGGGGATACAAAAGAATGGTCTAGTGGCACATGAGTGGCGCAGGCTTGGAGGGCCGTGCTGTATTGTTCTTTGTTCTTTGATGGTGCCAGGAGGGATCGGCCGCAGACAGGCAGCGGAACCCCCCCAACCAGAGGATGAGACATCACACCCCCTCTCCCCCCCCCCCCCCCCACCCCCCAGGGGATGATCGGTCACACCGCCTCCCCTCCCACCCCCCCAGAGGATGAGACGTCACACCCCCTCTCCTCTCCCCCCCGCCCCCTAGGGGATGATCAGTCACACCTCCTCCCCTCCCCCCTGCACCCCCCCCCTCCTCCCGCCCCCCGACCAGAGAATGACCGTCAGAGAGCCGCTCTCTCCGCTTTCTGCTTTTTTTTTCGTGCCCGGGCGCTCTGCCGGATTTTTTTCGAACTGCGCATGCGCAGTTCAGAGCTCTGATCGGTCCGCCAGCGCTAAGCCCCGGCCACAGCGCGGATCGGGCCGGAGCCGGAAAAACGCGTATGGACACGCTGGAAAGAGGATTCCAGGCGCGGATCTATTTGACGCCAAGATTCGGCACTTAGGTTCATAATGGTAAAATTCACCCCCCCCAAGCATGGTGTTGGGAAGAAAATGATCAAATTCTGTTTGAAAGGATAAAAGAAATACCCCTTTCACCTGGCGCACTGTACTGCCTCACTATGATCCAGAACTGCCCACAATACTTGGCACAGGTGCAACATTGACTGAACTAGGAGCAGTATTCTTTCAAACTCAGAGATATGGCAAACACAAATCAATGTACTCTGCATCTCGCTCAATGACTGAAACAGAACAAAGATATGCTGTCATTGTATAAGAAACAGTGCCTCCAGCACTGTGTCCGTCTCTGTGGCTCGGGAGGGTAAGGGGCAGAGCGGGAGGGCAATAGTTATTGGGGACTCGTTAGTTAGAGGGATAGATAGGAGGTTCTGTGGCAGCAAAAGAGACTCACGGATGGTATGTTGCCTACCGGATGCCAAGGTCCATGACGTCTCAGACCGTGTTTTCCGGATTCTGAAGGGGGAGGGGAAACAGTCACAAGTCGTGGTACACATTGGTACCAACGACATAGGTAAGAGAAGGGATGGGGATTTAAAGCAGGAATTTCTGGAGCTGGGCTGGAAGCTGAGAGCCAAGACAAAACATGTGGTCATCTCTGGTACGTTGCCGGTACCACGTGATAGCGAGTTGAGGAACAGGGAGAGAGTGCACTTAAACATGTGGTTGCAGGGATGGTGTAGGAGGGAGGGTTTCAGATACGTGGATAATTGGAACACATTCTGGGGAAGGTGGGACCTGTACAAACAGGACGGGGTGCACCTGAACCAGAGGGGCACCAATATCCTAGGAGGGAAATTTGTTACGGCTCTTCAGGGGGGTTTAAACTAATTTGTCAGGGGAGTGGGAAAAGGAGTTGTAGTCCAGAAGTCAGTGAGGGTGGTGAGGTATTGGGGAAGGTATCAGGGTGGGTTGAAGTGTGTCTACTTCAATGCAAGGAGCATCCGGAACAAGGTAGATGAACTTGGGGCATGGATTGATACTTGGGACTACGATGTTGTGGCCATTACGGAGACATGGGTAGAACAAGGACAGGAATGGTTGTTGGACGTTCCGGGGTATAGATGTTTCACTAAGTGTAGGGAAGCTGGTAAAAGAGGTGGAGGAGTGGCATTGTTAATCAAGGATAGTTTAACGGCTGCGGAAAGGCACTTCGAGGGGGATCAGCACACTGAGGTAATATGGGCTGAGGTTAGAAATAGGAAAGGAGAGGTCACGTTGTTAGGAGTTTACTATAGGCCCCCAAATAGTAATAGAGATGTGGAGGAAGAAATTGCTAAGCAGATTATGGAAATGTGTGGGGGTCACAGGGTAGTTGTCATGGGGGACTTTAACTTTCCAAATATTGATTGGAACCTTTGTAGGTCAAATTGTTCGGATGGGGCAGTTTTTGTGCAGTGTGTGCGGGAGGGTTTCCTGACACAATATGTGGATAGGCCGACAAGAGGTGAGGCCACATTGGATTTGGTACTGGGAAATGAACCGGGCCAAGTGTTAGATTTGGTTGTGGGAGAGCACTTTGGAGATAGTGACCACAATTCGGTGTCTTTTGTTATTGCAATGGAGAGGGATAGGGCCGTACGGCAGGGCAAGGTTTACAATTGGGGGAGAGGTAATTATGATGCGATTAGGCAAGAATTAGGGGGCATAAGTTGGGAACAGAAACTGTCAGAGAAAGGAACTAATGAAAAGTGGAACTTTTTCAAGGAACAATTACTGGATGTCCTTGATAGGTATGTCCCTGTCAGGCAGAGAAGAAATGGCCGAGTGAGGGAACCATGGTTCACGAAAGAGGTGGAATGTATTGTGAAAAGGAAGAGGGAAGCTGATGTAGGGATGAGGAAATAAGGTTCAGATGGCTCGATTGAGGGTTACAAGTTAGCAAGGAATGAGCTGAAAAAGGGGCTTAGGAGAGCTAGGAGGGGACACGAGAAGTCCTTGGCGGGTCGGATCAAGGAAAACTCCAAGGCTTTTTACTCTTATGTGAGGAATAAAAGAATGACCAGGGTGAGGTTAGGGCAGGTGAAGGACAGTAGTGGGAACTTGTGTATGGAATCAGTAGAGATAGGCGAGGTGATGAATGAATACTTTTCTTCAGTGTTCACCAAGGAGAGGGGCCATGTTTTTGAGGAAGAGAAGGTGTTACAGGCTAATAGGCTGGAGGAAATAGATATTCGGAGGGAGGATGTCCTGGCAGTTTTGAATAAACTGAAGGTCGATAAGTCCCCTGGGCCTGATGAAATGTATCCTAGGATTCTTTGTGAGGCAAGGGATGAGATTGCAGAGCCTTTGGCTTTGATCTTTGGGTCCTCGCTGTCCACGGGGATGGTGCCAGAGGACTGGAGAATGGCGAATGTTGTTTCTCTGTTTAAGAAAGGGAATAGAAATGACCCTGGTAATTATAGACCGGTTAGTCTTACTTCGGTGGTTGGTAAATTGATGGAAAAGGTCCTTAGAGATGGGATTTATGACCATTTAGAAAGATGCGGATTAATCTGGGATAGTCAGGGTGGATCAGTAAATTTGCTGATGACACCAAGATTGGTGGAGTAGTGGATGAGGTGGAGGGCTGTTGTAGGCTGCAAAGAGACATAGATAGGATGCAAAGCTGGGCTGAAAAATGGCAAATGGAGTTTAACCCTGATAAATGTGAGGTGATTCATTTTGGTAGGACTAATTTAAATGTGGATTACAGGGTCAAAGGTAGGGTTCTGAAGACTGTGGAGGAACAGAAAGATCTTGGGGTTCATATCCACAGATCTCTGAAGGTTGCCACTCAAGTGGATAGAGCTGTGAAGAAGGCCTATAGTGTGTTAGCTTTTATTAACAGGGGGTTGGAGTTTAAGAGCCATGGGGTTATGCTGCAACTGTACAAGACCTTGGTGAGACCACATTTGGAATATAGTGTGCAGTTCTGGTCACCTCACTATAAGAAGGATGTGGGAGCGCTGGAAAGAGTGCAGAGGAGATTTACCAGGATGCTGCCTGGTTTGGAGGGTAGGTCTTATGAGGAAAGGTTGAGGGAGCTAGGGCTGTTCTCTCTGGAGTGGAGGAGGCTGAGGGGAGACTTAATAGAGGTTTATAAAATGATGAAGGGGATAGATAGAGTGAACGTTCAAAGACTATTTCCTCGGGTGGATGGAGCTATTACAAGGGGGCATAACTATAGGGTTCGTGGTGGGAGATACAGGAAGGATATCAGAGGTAAGTTCTTCACGCAGAGAGTGGTTGGGGTGTGGAATGGACTGCCTGCAGTGATAGTGGAGTCAGACACTTTAGGAACATTTAAGCGGTTATTGGATATGCACATGGAGCACACCAGGATGATAGGGAGTGGGATAGCTTGATCTTGGTTTCAGATAAAGCTCGGCACAACATCGTGGGCCAAAGGGCCTGTTCTGTGCTGTACTGTTCTATGTTCTATGTTCTAAATCGTTCTTCAATTATAACTGTTTAGGGAACATGCTCAACTGAGCTGCTGCCTCCCCTCTATTTAAAGTGTGAAACCACAGTCTACATGTCTTGGCACATCTGTCAAATCCATCACAATATCAGCAAGAAAATACAGAACAAACAATCCCACAGGTAAATTCCGTGCGCTGACAAAAACCTTCCAACTGAAGATGTGTAATCTTCTTATTCTTTCACAGATAAAGCTTTGCAGATTTGATTTTTAATCACCTTGCCGACCCACAATTAAAAATTATACTTCAGGAACTAATTGAAACCATAAATTTCTAAATTAATGGTTAAACCACATGGTTTGCCAATTAATTATACAGCAAGGCAAAGTTTTGGTACATCTACAAACATATATTTCAGTTCAGCAATGTCAGTTTGTTACGATTGTCGCGAGGGAGCAAATATCCTGGCTGGGAGTTTTGCTCGAGTGTTTCGGCAGGATTTAAACTAGTGTGGCAGGGGGGTGGGGAACAAAACAGTAGGTCAGTAAGTACTGAGGCTGGGGTTGAGCTGGGGGCCAGGGCAAGGCTAGCTAAGGAGAGGAGCACTCTGGAGGAGGATGACCTGAGTGGGCCTGGCAGTCTGGAGTGCATCTGCTTCAATGCGAGGAGCGTAACGGGTAAGACAGACGAACTTAGGGCCTTAATGCTTATGAGGAATTTGGATGTGGTTGCAGTGACGGAGGCTTGGTTAAAAGAAGGACAGGACTGGCAGCTGAATATTCCGGGGTATAAGTGTTTTAGGCGAGACAGAGGAGGGGCTAAAAAAGGTGGGGGAGTAGCGACATTAGTTAGGGAGCATATTACCGCGGTGCAGAGGGTAGTCAACCTCGAGGGGTCATGTACTGAATCACTGTGGGTGGAACTCAGAAACAGGAAGGGTGCAGTCACTCTGCTGGTGGTGTACTACAGACCACCCAACAGCCCATGGGAAGTGGAGGAAAGGATATGTCAGAAGATTCTGGATAGATGCAGAAAAAATAGGGTTGTTGTAGTGGGGGACTTTAATTTCCCTGGTATAGACTGGAAAGTGCTTAGAGCTGGGGTTCCGGACGGGGAGGAATTTGTAAAATGCATACTGGAAGGTTCTTTGGAACAGTATGTAGATAGCCCGACTAGAGAGGGGGCTATACTGGACCTAGTTCTGGGAAATGAGCCCGGTCAGGTCGTCAAAGTTTCGGTAGGGGAACATGTGGCAAATAGTGACCACAACTTGGTTAACTTTAGGATAGGAATGGACAAGGATGAGTGCTGTCCTACGGGCAGGGTGCTAAATTGGGGGAAGGCTAACTATAGCCAGATTAGGCAGGAATTGGTGGCCGTTGATTGGGAGAGGATGTTCGAGGGTAAGTCCGTGTCTGGCATGTGGGAATCTTTTAAGGAACAATTGATAAGGCTGCAGGATAGGCATGTGCCTGTAAAAAGGAAAGATAGGAAAGGTAGGATTCGAGAGCCGTGGATAACCAGGGAAATTGAGGATCTGATTAAAATGAAAAGGGAGGCGTATGTTAAGTCCAGGCAAAAGAAAACAGATGGAGCTCTGGAGGAATACAGAGAGAGTAGGAAAGAACTCAAACGAGGAGTTAGAAGGGCAAAAAGAGGTCACGAGATGTTCTTGGCAGGCAGGATTAAGGAGAATCCTAAGGCATTCTATTCATACGTTCGGAACAAAAGAGTTGTCAGGGAGAAAATCAGACCTCTCAGGGACAAAGGAGGGGAATTATGCTTTGAACCCAAGGGAATAGGGGAGCTCCTAAATGAATACTTTGCATCGGTATTCACGAAGGAGAGGGACGTGTTAACCGGGAGTGTCTCGGAGGGAGGTGTTGACCCGTTAGAGAAAATCTCCATTACAAGGAAGGAAGTGTTAGGTTTTTTAGGGAACATTAAAACTGACAAAGCCCCAGGGCCTGATGGCATCTATCCTAGACTGCTCAGGGAGACGAGAGATGAAATTGCTGGGCATCTGACGGAAATCTTTGTCGCTTCTTTGGACACAGGTGAGGTCCCTGAGGATTGGAGGATAGCGAATGTGGTACCGTTGTTTAAGAAGGGTAGCAGGGATAACCCGAGAAATTATAGGCCGGTGAGCTTGACATCCGTGGTAGGGAAGTTGTTGGAGAGGATTCTTAGAGACAGGATGTATATGCATTTAGAACGGAACAATCTCATTAGTGACATACAGCATGGTTTTGTAAGAGGGAGGACGTGCCTTACAAATTTGGTGGAGTTTTTTGAGGAAGTGACAAAAACGGTTGACGAAGGAAGGACCGTGGATGTCGTTTATATGGATTTCAGTAAGGCATTTGACAAAGTCCCACATGGCAGGTTGGTTAAGAAGGTTAAGGCTCATGGGATACAAGGAGAAGTGGTGAGATGGGTGGAGAACTGGCTTGGTCATAGGAGACAGAGGGTAGCGGTCGAAGAGTCTTTTTCCGGCTGGAGGTCTGTGACCAGTGGTGTTCCGCAGGGCTCTGTACTGGGACCTCTGCTGTTTGTGATATATATAAATGATTTGGAAGAAGGTGTAACTGGTGTTATCAGCAAGTTTGCGGATGACACAAAGATGGCTGGACTTGCGGATAGTGATGAGCATTGTCGGACAATACAGCAGGATATAGATAGGCTGAAAAATTGGGCGGAGAGTGGCAGATGGAATTTAATCCGGATAAATGCGAAGTGATGCATTTTGGAAGAAATAATGTAAGGAGGAGTTATACAATAAATGGCAGAGTCATCAAGAGTATAGAAACACAGAGGGACCTAGATGTGCAAGT
This sequence comes from Mustelus asterias, assembly GCF_964213995.1. Taxonomy (NCBI): domain Eukaryota; kingdom Metazoa; phylum Chordata; class Chondrichthyes; order Carcharhiniformes; family Triakidae; genus Mustelus; species Mustelus asterias. Next base: position 191,575 of record NC_135818.1, on the reverse strand, counting down.
CCACAAATCCTTGAAGGCGGCAACACAGGTGGAGAAGGTGGTGAAGAAGGCATATGGTATGCTTGCCATTATAGGACGGGGTATAGAGTATAAAAGCTGGAGTCTGATGATACAGCTGTATAGAACGCTGGTTAGGCCACATTTGGAGTACTGCGTCCAGTTCTGGTCGCCGCACTACCGTTAGAGAGAGTGCAGAGAAGGTTTACCAGGATGTTACCTGGTATGGAGGGTCTTAGCTATGAGGAGAGATTGGGTAAACTGGGGTTGTTCTCCCTGGAAAGATGGAGAATGAGGGGAGATCTAATAGAGGTGTACAAGATTATGCAGGGGATAGATAGGGTGAACGTGGGAAGCTTTTTCCCAGATCAGAAGCGATGATCACGAGGGGTCACGGGCTCAAGGTGAGAGGGGCGAAGTATAACTCAGATATTAGAGGGATGTTTTTTACACAGAGGGTGGTGGGGGCCTGGAATGCACTGCCAAGTAGGGTGGTGGAGGCGGACATGCTGACATCGTTTAAGACTTACCTGAATAGTCACATGAGCAGCGTGGGAATGAAGGGATACAAACGATTGGTCTAGTGGACCAAGGAGCGGCACAGGCTTGGAGGGCTGAAGGGCCTGTTTCCTGTGCTGTACTGTTCTTTGTTCGTCTTTGTTCTTTGTTCTCCAATGTCCCTCGGAATCTGGAAAAGATGGATGGGTTGATGAGTATCCCACACTCACCCTGGATGTTTCCAAAGATTTTAAGTGTTTGTTAGAGGATTGTTAATACCAAATGGATAATTAAACTGCCGGTGGCTTAATGTTATTTTAATTCAAAATCTGATAGATTATATTTTAAATAGATTTGAAACAGATTTATGCTGTTTACTAAAATTTACTTTGCAATCTCATTTACTGATAGCTGTTCACAATTAATGACTGAATAAACAATGGAACATCAGTTAGAATGCCACTTCCAGGGAATTAAAGGATAAATCAGGTAAATGTGGACACTTCATATCAACATGATACTCATCAGTGGAGCATGAATCCCACACAGGTCAGTGGACAGATAAATATACGACTCACTCATTAGCCCATTGCCAAAATGGTTAATTTTTCAATTGGAATTTTTTGTAAAACAAACCATAGTTTTTCCTCCTTTGTTTAAAAGTTGCAGTGCACAGCTTTTGCCCCCAGTTTAAATGCTTCAGGTTTACTATTCCACTGTCAAACCTTTTCTATCTGTTCCTGTCAGAGTTATTGTTTTTGCATGCAACACTTTACTACTTTTTTCATCAGTTAATGCAGCATAAAAGAAAGCTGAATAATATTCATCTTGCTGCAAAACATGAATAATATATAACCAATGACTGACTTTGATTTGTCTACCTTCACACCCAGATTAAATGATATTAGTATGGCTACAAGTGTTGTTATTCTTTCAAAGCAGGAGGTCAGTTTGATCAAGAGAATTGTCTATTTCAACTTTTGCATGAGGGCAAATATTGAATTAAATTTTGAATCCTGTAAAAATGTGCATTGTGTGCACAAATAATGATGGTTAATAATGGAATTGAATCGGAATGCCAACTGTTGACCTTCTGGTACTTTGGTGCCAGTGTCAAAGATGCAATATGAAAAACTCAGCCAAATGCATTTCTTTTTCTTAACTGTCATATAAAAGTGTCAACAATTTTATTTTTGACCAATTAAAAGAAGAGATTAGACAATTTAAAGCACAGCAAGGTGTCACAGTGGCACAGTATTACAGTGGTTAGCACTGCTGCTTCACAGTGCCAGGGACCCAGGTTCAATTCCTGGCTTGGGTCACTGTCTGTGCGGAGTCTGCACATTCTCCCCATGTCTGTGTGGGTTTCCTCCGGCTGCTCCAGTTTCCTCCCACACTCCAAGGATGTGCAGGTTAGGTGGATTGACATACTAAATCGTCATTTAGTGTTAGGCAGATTAGCAGGGTAAATATGTGGGGTCATAGGAATAGGGTCTGGGTGGGATTGTGGTTGGTGCAGATTCGTTGGGCTGAATGGCCTCCTTCTGCACTGTAGAATCACATTCCATGCGGTGAGAGATTCCTGCTCCTTGTGATTCATTCCCAATTAATTAAACTGCCAGTATCGTCGAATAATTTGATCATCTCTACTTGTACCAGTGCATAACTGATGCCAATAAGAATTTTAGAATTGGGTTCCACATAGGGCAGTTGAATGACTAAGGTACATTGGGGGATTCTCCCAGAAAAATTCGAAGTGCCAAATTCACGTAAAAACTGGAGTAACTCCTGCTGGTTTTTTTAGCGGAAGTTTCAAAATGGATCTCCCACACTCTGTGCACTGCAGAGTGCCCTAGCGGGATTCACTTCAAAAACCAGCAGGTGGGACCTGTTCTCGCTGAAGAAGCCAGCAGCATAGTGCGGAGTGGGCCACTGCGCTTGCGCCGATCTGTCAGTGCCGAGACCCCACATCGCTGGTTGTGCGACCACCCCCCATCCCACAATCACTGGCCTCCTGGACGTCTCTGGGCCAGCTCCAATTTCCCCCCTCCCAACCAGCTCCGGTCTCCTGGCTGTCAACGCCCAGAGGGCACCCACACTTACCCCAGACCTCCTGGAGGGGCTTCCATGGCCTCCCACCACTCCAGGAGGGTTGACTGCCTGTTCCCCATTAGTCCAGAGCGGTTGTAAACCTTGCTGGAGTGAATCACTCCTGGCGGGGCGGTGGGGAATGGGGGGAGTGGTGGTGGGGGGAGGGGGGTGGGGGGGTGGAGAGGCTAGCGGGCCCGGAGATTTCAGTCCTGGATCTGCTAATAGGATTCAAATCAACATTTCAATATTTAAATCAGTTCCACGCCGCAAATCGGTGGCTCCCGAAAACTTGGAGCCGGAGACGCGGGGAGGCTGTGGCGGCCAGTGGACATTAGCCTCTGCTAATGGTTTCTGGCCTGTTGCACTGCTTGAGTAGCACAGTGAGCTGGGAGAATCACTCCCCCACCCCCCACTTCTCCATATTGTTGTTGCACACCTGAACTCATTTGAATTGACAAATGATTGACAGAATTCTGCAGACTGGGCAGTGCTATAAGATTCAGTGCTTGAGGCAAATAGCTTCATTCACAAGTTTGGAGAATAGATTTCCACAATTTGATTTTCCATATATTAACTGAAATGAATGGAAAATTATGGACTGCGGATTTCCAACAAGTGATCATTGCAAGAACAGCATCAACTGCACCGCTCCACACAATCAGGAAATTAGTACTTTAAACCCATGACTTGGATTTCAGTCCAGCTCCGACTGATTGGATGAAAGTTTCCTTCATTTGTTGTCTATAACGGTGCTCCATGGAGAAAGGAAATTGCAGGCAATCTCAATATTGGTATATGCCGGTTAATATGCCGGTTAATATGTCTGCTCAATATTGGTATATGCCGGTTAATATGCCTGGTCAATATTAGTATATGTGAATAAAAGGCCACCATCTGCGATCAGAAATGTGCTCATGAGTGTTAATTGAATATTAATTGTATCCCGAGAACAGCCATTCGCCGAGGATTCACTGAGGTGATAGAATGGTTGCAGCGCAGAGCGACGCCATCCAGACATCCATGTTTGTGCTGGCTCTCTGCAAAACAATTCACCTCGTGCCACCTTTTCCATTTAGCTCTACAAATGTTTCCTCTTGATGTCCAGTTCCCTCTTGAAAGCCACAGTTGTATCTCTGTCCAGCAGACACAGTTACAGCACAAACCAGATCCTCACCACTTGCTGTGTAAAAAAACATTTTCCTCATGTTGCCATTTATTCTTTTGCCAATCAACTTAAATGATCCCTCTTCTTCTCAACCTTTGCAATCGGAAAAGTTTCTCCCTGCCGACTTTGTCCGGACCCATTATGGTTTTGGATACCTCAATCAAATCTCCTCACAACCTTGTCCTCTTCAAAGTGAACAAGCCTTGCTTCCCCAATCCATCTCCGTGACAGAAGGTTATCAACCCTGGGACATTTCTTGTGAATCTTTTCTGTACTCTCTCAGAGAGGCGGCACGGTGGCACAGTGGTTAGCATTGCTGCCTCACAGAACCAGGGACCCGAGTTCGATTCCCAGCTTGGCTCACTGTCTGTGCGGGGTTTGCACGTTCTCCGGGGGAGGTAGTGGAAGCAGATACGATAATGAGTTTTAAGGGGCGTCTGGACAAATACATGAATAGGATGGGAATGGAGAGATATGGTCCCCGGAAGGGTTGGGGGTTTTAGTTCAGTCGGGCAGCATAGTTGGTGCAGGCATGAAGGGCCAGTCCCTGAGCTATAATTTTCTTTGTTCTTTGTTCTTTGTTCTCCCCGTGTCTGCGTGGGTTTCCTCCGGGTGCTCCGGTTTCCTCCCACAGTCTGTAAGACATGCTGGTTAGGGTACATTGGCCATGCTAAATTCTCCTTCAGTGTACCCGAACAGGCACTAGACTGTGGCAACTAGGGGATTTTCACAGTAACTTCATTGCAGTGTTAATGTAAGCCTACTTGTGACAATAATAAATAAACCTAAACTTAAAAGCCTTCATATTCTTCCTAAAATGTGATTCCTAGGACTGGACATAATATTCCAATTGAGATGGAATCAGAGTTTTACATCATTTATCACAACTTCATTTATTTTATACTCTGCGGCCCTATTAATAAAGCCAAGGGTTATATATGCTGCATGTCATTGATCTGCCCGGTAACAGTACGCACAAGAATCTAACAAGGAACGATGAGATATCATCTGCCCAGCAACCGATAAAAATCTGCCTATTGACAGCAGTAGCCATCATTCAAAGGGGCTGATAAGATGCAACTTTCCCAGCAACAGGATTAGCAGACATCCAGACAGAATCAAGTGTAAACAGCGCTAAGATCAGGAAACAGCTTACTTACATGCATGAGAGATCAGTGGAGATATACAGATGCTAATTTTGAGAGTTACGGAATGTGAGAGGTGCAGACAGCCAAAATACACAGAGGGAAGAATCAAATAAGAACCAGGGTATAATTGTCAGCAGCTACATTTCTAACATCCAAGGCCATTTTTAGAACATCTACAAGGTGCAGGAACCTGAGTAAAAGCAGTTTAAATATCTTTGCTGGAATCATGAAAAGTCATTTCCCAGACATAATCATCCTCATTGCATTGTAGAAACATAGAAGAAACCAGCTCGGTCCTTGGTTTGACCTCAACAGTTCAAGCTGCTAGAATTTGATACAGGAAGTGATTTTCCCAGGGGAGACCTTTGCTGTTTTGAGGCATCATTTAGCCTCGTAAAGCTGCATTCAGACCCTCATCTGCACCTCAGCTATTTGGCTGAAAAAGCATTGGGATCGTGCTCTTCACGGGAGACCCATTCTCCAATAAGATGGAAAGGAGGAGGGGGAGAGACAGATAGAGTCAGAGAGCCATAGAGTCTTAGAGGTTTACAGCATGGAAACAGGCCCTTCGACCTAACCTGTCCATGTCGCCCGTTTTTTTAAACGACTAAGCTCGTCCCAATAGCCCGCATTTGGCCCATATCCCTCTCTACCCATCGTACCAATATAACAGTCTAAATGCTTTTTAAAAGACAAAATTGTACCCACCTCTACTACTACCTCTGGCAGCTTGTTCCAGACACTCACCATCCTCTGTGTGAAAAAATTGCCCCTCTGGATCCTTTTGTATCTCTCTCCTCTCACCTTAAACCTATGCTCTCTATTTGCAGACTCCCCCACCTTTGGGAAAAGATATTGACTGGCTGATCTATGCCCCTCATTATTTTATAGACCTCTATAAAATCACCCCTACGCCTCCTATGCTCCAGAGGAAAAAGTCCCAATCTACCTAGCCTCTCCTTATAACTCAAACCATCAAGTCCCAGTAGCATCCCAGTAAATCTTTTCTGCACTCTTTCCAGTTTAATAATATCCTTTCTATAATAGGGTGATCAGAACTGTACACAGTATTCCAAGTGTGGCCTTACCAATGTCTTGTACAACTTCAACAAGACATCCCAACTCCTGTATTCAATGTTCTGATGTGGAGATGCCGGTGTTGGACTGCGGTAACCACAGTAAGAAGTCTCACAACACCAGGTTAAAGTCCAGCAGGTATATTTGGTAGGAAAAGCCACTAGCTTTCGGAGCGCTGCTCCTTCGTCAGGTAAGTGGGAGTTCTGTTCACAAACAGTGGGCCCAGCACTGATCCCTGAGGCACACCGCTGGTCACAGGCCTCCAGTTTGAAAAACAACTCTCTGCAACCACCCTCTGGCTTCTGTTAAGAAGCCAATTTTGTATCCATTTAGATACATCTTCTGAGAAGGTCGGTGCGGTTTTTCGCTGTGGTGTGTCGGAACTGTCGATCGATGAGTTGAGCGCCATATCCTATCCTACCCTTCGTCTGGAAAAAAATGGTTCAATCAAACAGACGCAGCATGGATTCATGAAGGGAAAGTCGTGTTTGACGAATCTACTGGACTTTTATGAAGATGTCACTAGTGCGGTTGACAGAGAGGAAATGGTGGATGTGGTGTTTTTAGATTTCCAGAAGGCATTCGATAAGGTGCCTCACAAAAGGTTGCTGCAGAAGATTAAGGTACACGGAGTTGGGGGTAAGGTGTTGGCGTGGATTGAGGATTGGCTATCTAACAGGAAGCAGAGAGTTGGAATAAATGGGTGCTTTTCTGGTTGGCAGTTGGTGACCAGTGGCGTGCCGCAGGGATCGGTGCTGGGGCTTCAATTGTTTACCATATACCATCTATAGATGATCTGGAGGAGGGGACCAAGTGTAGGGTAACAAAGTTTGCGGATGACACAAAGATGAGTGGGAAAGCGAATTGCGTGGAGGATGCGGAAAGTCTGCAGAGAGATTTGGATAGGCTAAGTGAGTGGGCGAGGATCTGGCAGATGGAGTATAACGTTGACAAGTGTGAGGTTATCCACTTTGGAAGGAATAATAGTAAAATGGAATATTATTTAAATGGTGAAAAATTACAACATGCTACTGTGCAGAGGGACCTGGGGGTCCTTGTGCATGAATCGCAAAAACTCAGTTTGCAGGTGCAGCAGGTAATCAAAAAGGCAAATGGAATGTTGGTCTTTATCGCAAAGGGGATGGAGTATAAAAGCAGGGAGGTCTTGCTGCAATTGTACAAGGTACTGGTGAGGCCGCAACTGGAGTACTGGGTGCAATTTTGGTCCCCTTATTTGCGGAAGGATGTATTGGCCTTGGAGGGAGTACAGAGAAGGTTCACCAGGTTGATACCGGAGATGAGGGGGGTTAGTTAAGAGGAGAGATTGAGTAGATTGGGCCTGTACTCGTTGGAGTTTAGAAGGCTGAGGGGAGATCTTATAGAGACATATAAGATAATGAAGGGGGTCGACAGGGTAGAGACAGAGAGATTCTTTCCACTTAGAAAGGAAACAAGAACTAGAGGACACAGCCTCAAAATAAGGGGGAGTCAGTTTAGGACAGAGTTGAGGAGGAACTTCTTCTCTCAGAGGGTCGTGAATCTCTGGAATTCTCTGCCCATTGAAGCAGTGGAGGCTACCTCGTTAAATATGTTTAAGTCACAGGTAGATAGATTTCTGATCAATAAGGGAATTAAGGGTTATGGGGAGCAGGCGGGTAAGTGGAACTAAACCACTATCAGATCAGCCATGATCTTATTGAATGGCAGGACAGGCTCGAGGGGCTAGATGGCCTACTCCTGATCCTATTTATGTTCTTATGTTCTTATGTCCAGTACTTCCCCGGAGCGAAAAAGCTACGACATCTTCTCCGGAGCCTTCAACTTGTCATTAATGAAGACGAACATCTCGCCAAGGCCATCCCCACACCCCCACTTCTTGCCTTCAAACAACTGCACAACCTCAAACAGACCATTGTCCGCAGAAAACTACCCAGCCTTCAGGAGAACAGTGACCACGACGCCAAACAACCCTGTCACAGCAACCTCTGCAGGACATGCCGGATCATCGACACGGATGCCATCATCTCACGTGAGAACACCATCCACCAGGTACACGGTACATACTCTTGCAACTCGGCCAACGGTGTCTACCTGATACGCTGCAGGAAAGGATGTCCCAAGGCATGGTACATTGGGGAAACTATGCAGACGCTGCGACAACGGATGAATGAACACCGCTCGACAATCACCAGGCAAGACTGTTCTCTTCCTGTTGGGGAGCACTTCAGCGGTCACGGGCATTCGGCCTCTGATATTCGGGTAAGCGTTCTCCAAGGGGGCCTTCGCGACACACGACGGCGCAGAGTCGCTGAGCAGAAACTGATAGCCAAGTTCCGCACACATGAGGACGGCCTCAACCGGGATATTGGGTTCATGTCACACTATTTGTAACCCCCACAGTTGCCTGGACCTGCAGAGTTTCACTGGCTGTCTTGTCTGGAGACAATACACATCTTTTTAGCCTGTCTTGATGCTCTCTCCACTCACGTTGTTTTGTTTCTTAAAGACTTGATTAGTTGTAAGTATTCGCATTCCAACCATTATTCATGTAAATTGAGTTTGTGTCTTTATATGCTCTGTTTGTGAACAGAATTCCCACTCACCTGAAGAAGGGGCTTGGTGCTTCGAAAGCTTGTGTGGCTTTTGCTACCAAATAAATCTGTTGGACTTTAACCTGGTGTTGTTAAACTTCTTACTGTGTTCACCCCAGTCCAACGCCGGCATCTCCACATCATGCACACCACTAGTCACAGGCCTCCACTCAGAGAAGCAATCCTCCACAACCACTCTCTGGCTTCTTCCACTGAGCCAGTGTCTAATCCAATTTACTACCTCCCCATGTATACCCAGCGACTGAACCTTCCTAACTAACCTCCCATGAGGGACCTTGTCAAACGCCTTGCTGAAATCCAGGTAGACAACATCCACCGCCTTCCCTTCATCCACTTTCCTGGTAACCTCCTCGAAAAACTCTAATAGATTGGTCAAACATGACCTACCACGCACAAAGCCATGTTGACTCTCCCTAGTAAGTCCTTGTCTATCCAAATATTTGTAGATCCTATCCCTTATCACACCTTCCAATAACTTGCCCACCACCGACGCCAAACTTACTGGCCTATAATTTCCCGGATTTCTTTTGGAACCTTTTTTAAACAACGGAACAACATGAGCCACCCTCCAAACATCCGGCACCTCCCCGTGAATACTGACATTTTAAATATGTCTGCCAGGGCCCCTGCAAGTTCAACACTAGCTTCCCTCAAGGTCCGTGGGAATACCCTGTCCGATCCTGGGGATTTATCCACTCTGATTTGCCTCAAGACAGCAAGCACCTCCTCCCCTTTAATCTGTAAAGGTTCCATGACCTCCCTACCTGTTTGCCCTATTTCCGTCGACTCCATGCCCGTTTCCTCAGTAAATACGGATGCAAAAAAACCATTTCGTATCTCTCCCATCTCTTTCGGTTCCATACATAGCCGATCACTCTGATCTTCAAGAGGACCAATTTTATCCCTCACTATCCTTTTGCTCCTAACATACCTATAGAAGCTCTTTGGATTTTCCTTCACTCTGTCTGCCAAAGCAACCTCATGTCTTCTTTTAGCCCTCCTAATTTCCCTCTTGAGTAGCTTCTTGCACTTTTTATACTCCTCGAGCATCTGATCTGTTCTTTGCTGCCTGTACATTTCATACAACTCTCTCTTCCTCTTAATCAGTGTTACAATCTCCCTCGAGAACCAAGGTTCCTTATTCCTATTTACTTTGCCTTTAATCCTGACAGGAACATACAAACTCTGCACTCTCAAAATTTCTCCTTTGAAGGCCTCCCACTTTCCATTTACATCCTTACCAGATAGGTTGAGGGAGCTCGGTCTTTTCTCCTTGAAGAGACGAAGGATGAGAGGTGACCTGATAGAGGTGTACAAGATGTTGAGAGGTATAGATCGGGTGGATTCTCGGAGGCTTTTTCCCAGGGCTGAAATGGCTGCTACGAGAGGACACAGGTTTAAGGTGCTGGGGAGTAGGTACAGAGGAGATGTCAGGGGTAAGTTTTTCACTCAGAGGGTGGTGGGTGAGTGGAATTGCCTGCTGTCAATGGTGGTGGAGGCAAACTCGATAGGGTCTTTTAAGAGACTGCTGGATGAGTACATGGGACTTAATAGGATTGAGGGTTATAGGTAAGCCTATATATAAGCCTAGGTAGGTAGGGACATGACCGGCGCAACTTGTGGGCCGAAGGGCCTGTTTGTGCTGTATTTTTTCTATGTTCTAATTCCACATTGCTTACCACCCCCAATCTAGCGGTGTAGTCGAGAGGATGAACCGTACCCTCAAAGATATGATCCATAAGACCGTTCAGCAGAACAATCACTCCTGGAACAAAGTCCTCCCCTTCATATTAATAGTGCGCAATTCCGTATCTAGTTCCACCGGATTCACCCCCCATGTCCTCATGACTGGGCGCCTATGCGAGGAATTGAACCTTTACTCGGGCTGGATCTGTCCAGGCCTGAAGTCACGGCCCTCACCCACGAAAATGCCGTGAGAGCCATTCTAGAAAACATACAGGCCGCACAACTGGCTGCAGCCATTAAGATAGGCAAACGGAAGCAGCAAAGTAAGGCCTGTTTTGATGGTAAGGTAAAACCCATCGAATATGAGGTTGGGCAACAGATAATGCTCAGAGTCTTCCAGCCTGGAACGTTCTTGTCCCCCAAATATGCCGGCCCCTATCCAGTGGTAGATAAGGCCAGCCCCTCGGTTTACAAGGTCATGGTAGACTGCAAGAAAGCCGTGTGGTATCATGTGAACCAAATAAAGGCATTCGGCTCCCAGCAAAATTTTCACCAATACCATGTCACCCTGGAAGGAGTCTTTGAGTCACAAGGAAGCCCCAACCCTCACCCCACAGCACCGGACCTAAACCACGGTCCACAACCTGTACCCCAGGTTATCAACCCCCACCCAGTATCCCCAGGAACAGCACACGCAATCTCGGTTCCCACCCCAATCTACAGGGCTTCGGGAATAAAACCCCGGCCCAGGGAACCCCGACGAAAAGGATGGGGCACCCGCAAACCTTACCCCCTATGGCGTCCCTGGTACTGGGACTCCCAGAACCGTTTGACCCGGCACTCACTACCAGAGATGGTAATGCAGTGGGTACCTGGCAGCCAAAGCCCGCCCATATAGGCTCCCTCCACTGAGAAAGAATCAGGACATCACAGTCCAGATTGTAAATAGCTTTATCTGTCCACTCCACGCATCACCCAGTTGAAAAGGGCTTCTTATCTGCCCACATTACACTGCGTCATAATCTTCCAACACACCACAGTTTGGTTGTGGGATGAAGAATCTATTGTTATACTGTGCCATAGTCCTCCAACAACAAGGACACATGCCACATACCCAACATTTTATTTTCACGCTCTGCAAACTCCTTACCCCACTCCTTACTGGTAGACAGTGAGGAAGGGTGTCGTAGTTTGCAGGAAGACTTAGACAGGTTGCAAAGTTGGGCCGAGAGGTGGCGGATGGAGTTTAATGCGGAGAAGTGTGAGGTAATTCACTTTGGTAGGAATAACAGATGTGTTGAGTATAGGGCTAACGGGAGGACTTTGAATAGTGTGGAGGAGCAGAGGGATCTAGGTGTATGTGTGCATAGATCCCTGAAAGTTGGGAATCAAGTAGATAAGGTTGTTAAGAAGGCATATGGTGTCTTGGCGTTTATTGGTAGGGGGATTGAATTTAGGAGTCGTAGCGTTATGTTGCAACTGTACACAACTCTGGTGCGGCCGCACTTGGAGTACTGTGTGCAGTTCTGGTCCCCACATTACAGGAAGGATGTGGAGGCTTTGGAGAGGGTGCAGAGGAGGTTTACCAGGATGTTGCCTGGTATGGAGGGGAGATCCTATGAGGAGAGGCTGAGGGATTTGGGATTGTTTTCGCTGGAAAGGCGGCGGCTAAGAGGGGATCTTATTGAAACATATAAGATGATTAGAGGTTTAGATAGGGTGGATAGTGATAGCCTTTTTCCTCTGATGGAGAAATCCAGCACGAGGGGGCATGGCTTTAAATTGAGGGGGGGTAGTTATAGAACCGATGTCAGGGGTAGGTTCTTTACCCAGAGGGTGGTGAGGGATTGGAATGCCCTGCCAGCATCAGTAGTAAATGCGCCTAGTTTGGGGGCGTTTAAGAGATCCATAGATAGGTTCATGGACGAAAAGAAATTGGTTTAGGTTGGAGGGTCACAGTTTTTTTTTTAACTGGTCGGTGCAACATCGTGGGCCGAAGGGCCTGTTCTGCGCTGTAATGTTCTATGTTCTATGTTCTATGTTCACTCAACCCCATTAACACTGATTGCCGACCAACCCTTCGTACGACACTATTGGGCCTTTATTATTCATTTATTTATTTCTTTGTTTTTTTTAAGAAGAGGGGAGTCATATGACATTCTTGTAATGAAATGGAAAAGAGAATCAGGTATTAATAAGAATTAACAGGTGTTACCTTGATCTCCCCCAGAATGAACTACATACTTCTCTGCTATCTAGGACTCCTCGTCTCAGACCGAACCACAGACACCACATCAACCAAAGGCCAGAAGATCAGCCTACGATACCTCGGATATATGTGGTTCACCCCATCAGATGCAGGCAAATGTGAGGATGGCATCCTATGGGTACACCCCAATAAGAGTATCACCTGTGGGTGTAATAACCAAAGAGTGGTGTACAGGAAAGATAATGGGAGCTCTGATTACTGTCCCTATGGACGACCCTCACTAGTGATTGGTGGGCGTACACTAACCATGGGTGCATGGAGCTAGCCTGCCTAGCCCATGGTCCAGAAAAAGGGCTGGAATTAGGAAAGAAGTGCCCCGGTAAGGTTATTCAGAACAAGTATATAGACTGTGAAATTAAGAATGGGTTAAGACCAACTGTTAGCACACCCATCCCCACTTGTCCCGAAACCACCCCAGGGCCCCAAAATGGGTTGATACGAAAACATACAGGGAAAATATTATTCGACAACACACACTACGAATTGGTACCAGTAGTGGTAGATTTAGCCAGAACACAATTACCAGACTGGTGTCCCTCCCCACTTAGAAAATTGTTACCTCCACTTGACCCAGAGGCTGCAAAGCAGAAAGACTGGGACACACGCAGGGGAAGAGATGCCCAGGTCAAAGGGGTGCAAGAGGAGAGAAATCCTGAATGATCTGGCGACTGCATACGGAGCGGGGGTATCCAACATTAATGCACTGTGTGGTGAACCACTGTTACTACATGTATGTGCCTGGACACACCCATGCTGCACCTGGCCCGAGACTCCTCCCTTTCCACCTGGGACCCCTCCCTTTCCACCCAGAGTAGGGTATAAAGGTGATGGTCCCTCCTCCTTGCCTCAGTTCAGACCAGGTCAGCTACAAGGGTGTGCTCCTGTTCTCAGTGAATAAAAGCCTATTAGTTTTCTCTCACTCTCAGAAGTCTTCGCGTCATAATTGATAGTGCATCAATTTTATTCACTGAGAAAAAAAAACAGAATGGAGCAGCTTTTAAAGCCTGACACTCTAAATTTGGATCCGCAAGCGCCGGGGCCGGCAACAGCTTTAATCACTGGCTGAAGTGCTTCGAAGCCTTCCTCGGAACCTCCACGGTCGTCCGGTCCGATACAGACAAGCTACACGTGCTCAACACCCGGGTAAGCGACGCAGTTTTCGCCTCCATCTGTGACGCAGAAACGTACGCTGATGCGCTAGCGCTCTTAAAGAGCCAATACAGCCAACAGACAAATGAAGTCTACGCCAGGCATCTGCTGGCTACCCGTAAACAGCGGCCGGGAGAATCAAACGCACAGTTCCTCCGCGAACTCCATGTGCACGGCAGGGCTTGTAACTGCAAGGCTGTATCCACTGCGCAGTATACAGAGGACTTGATCCACGATGCCTACGTTACGGGCATCGCATCCAACTACATTCGACAGCGCCTGCTAGAACAAGGTGGGCTGGATCTTCCAAAAACTGTAGCGCTCGCTGAATCCCTCGAAGCAGCATCATGTAACCTCGAGGCGTACGCGCCCGACCACATGATATCGTGGGCCTCCCGGCCACCATCATCCCAGTACCTAGGAGGGCCTCTGACTTATGCCACACAGCGCCCCACCAATGACTCAACGGCCGCGGCCATGGCAGCCCCAAAGTGTTACTTTTGCGGCCTAGCGAAACACCCCCGACAACGCTGCCCGGCAAGGGAGGTGTTCTGCTCAGGGTGTGGAAAGAAAGGCCACTACGCGAAAGTCTGCAAGGCAAAGTCGAAACCGAATAGCGCAGCATGCGACCCAAGGGAACAGAAAACCCAATCGCCATCAGCCGCGTGGGAGTCAAGGCGGCAGCCATCTTGGACACCAGCGACCACGTGTGAGCCCGGGGAGCCACCATTTTGGACGCCATCGGCCGCGTGGGAGTCAAGGGGGCCGCCATCTTGGACGCAGCTGACCGCATGCGAGACAGGGGAGCCGCCATCTTGGACGCCGGCTGATGACTCTTCGGGATCTACGGTGGCAGCGATCCAGCTGGACCAGTCTCGTCCACATCAGCTCGCCAGGTCCATGATGGACATACGGGTAAACTGCCGCGCGGGAAATTGTTTGTTTGACAGCAGAAGTGCGGAGAGCTTTATCCACCCCGATACTGTGCGTCGCTATGCCCTTTCGGTACGGCCAGTCAAACAAACCATTTCCTTGGCCTCAAAGTCCCACTCCATGGTTGTCCTTGGGTACTGTGTGGTGACTCTTATGGTTCGGGGGACCGATTGCGCAAATTTTAAGCTCCTGGTGCTCCCACACCTCTGCGCTCCCGTACTGTTAGGGCTCGATTTCATGACCCATCTTAAGAGTGTCACGCTACAGTACAACGGGCCACTTTCCCCGATCTCGGTCTGCAACCCTCAGTTCCTGGACTACCCACCGCGCACCACCTGCGGCCTCTCGACCCTCCAAGTCACCCCCCCACCGCTGTTCGAACACCTCACCCCCGAGTGTAAGCCCATTGCCACTCAAAGCAGATGGTACAGTGCGGGGGACAGGACCTTCATTAGGTCCGAGGTCCAGCGGCTCCTGAAGGAAGGGATCATTGAGGCGAGCACCAGCCCTTGGAGAGCACAGGTGGTAGTGGTCAAAACTGAGGAGAAACACCGGATGGTCATCGATTACAGTCAGACCATCAACCGGTGCATGCAGCTGGATGCGTATCCTCTTCCGCGCATATCTGACATGGTCAATCGGATTGCGCAATACCGGGTGTTCTCCACGATAGACCTCAAGTCGGCCTACCACCAGCTCCCCATCCGCCCGGAGGACCGCAAATATACGGCTTTCGAGGCGGATGGCCGCTTCTACCATTTTCTTAGGGTTCCCTTCGGCATCACCAATGGGGTCTCGGTCTTCCAGTGCGAAATGGACCGAATGGTAGACCAGAACGGGCTGCGGGCCACCTTCCCGTACCTGGATAACGTCACCATCTGCAGCCATGATCAGCAGGACCACGATGCCAACCTTAACAAATTCCTCCGTACAGCCGCTCTCCTAAATCTGACCTATAATAAGGAGAAGTGTGTCTTCCGCACACACCGCCTCCCCATCCTGGGATATGTGGTGGAAAACGGGGTCATCGGCCCCGATCCCGACCACATGCGCCCCCTTATGGAACTCCCCCTCCTGACCACGCTTAAAGCACTGAGGAGATGCCTGGGCTTCTACTCAGACTACACCCAGTGGGTCCCTAATTACACGGATAAGGCCCGTCCGCTTATCAAATCCACCCTTTTTCCCCTGTCGGGAGAGGCCCGCTCGGCCTTCAACCGCATCAAGGCGGACATCGCGAAGGCCACGATGCACGCTGTGGACGAGTCAATCCCCTTTCAGGTGGAGAGTGATGCGTCTGACTTCGCCCTGGCCGCCACCCTCAACCAGGCGGGCAGACCCGTAGCCTTCTTCTGACGAACCCTTCAGGGCTCGGAAATCCGACACTCCTCGGTCGAGAAGGAGGCTCAGGCCATCGTCGAAGCGGTGCGACACTGGCGCCACTACCTAGCTGGCCGACGGTTCACCTTGCTCACGGACCAACGTTCAGTGGCTTTCATGTTCAACAACGCGCAGAGGGGCAAGATTAAGAATGATAAGATACTGAGGTGGACGATTGAGCTCTCCACCTACAATTACGATATCTTATACCGGCCCGGGAAGCTCAATGAGCCTCCAGACGCCCTGTCTCGCAGAACATGTGCTAGCGTGCAGGTGAACCAACTACAGACTCTCCACAATGACCTCTGTCACCCGGGGGTCACCAGGCTCTACCATTTTATTAAAGCCCGTAATCTGCCCTATTCTGTTGAGGACGTCCGGTCTGTAACCAGACACTGCCCGGTCTGCGCAGAATGTAAGCCGCACTTCTATCGGCCGGACTGGGCACACCTCATAAAAGTCACCCGCCCCTTTGAACGCCTCAGCGTCGATTTCAAAGGGCCCCTTCCTTCTTCTGACCGCAACATCTATTTCCTCAACGTGATAGATGAGTACTCCCGATTCCCCTCTGCCATCCCCTGCTCGGACATGACCTCGACCACGGTTGTCAAGGCCCTGCACGGCCTCTTCACCCTGTTCGGGTACTCCAATTATATCCACAGCGACCGGGGATCCTCATTCATGAGCGATGAGCTGCGTCAGTACCTGCTCTCCAAGGGCATAGCCTCGAGTAGGACTACCAGCTACAGCCCCAGGGGTAACGGGCAGGTAGAGAGGGAGAACGCGACAGTCTGGAAGGCCATTTTACTAGCGCTACGGTCTAAAGGCCTTCCAGTCCCCCGCTGGCAAGAAGTCCTCCCCGATGCACTGCACTCAATCCGGTCCCTCCTGTGTACGGCCACCAACGCCACCCCCCACGAGCGGATGTTTGCTTTCCCGAGGAAGTCCTCCTCGGGAATCGCACTACCGTCGTGGCTGGCGTACCCAGGCCCAGTTCTGCTCCGGAGGCATGTACGACCCCATAAGTCGGATCCCCTAGTTGAAAAAGTCCAGCTCCTCCACCCCAACCCCCAATATGCCTATGTGGCATACCATGATGGGCGGGAGGACACGGTCTCTATCCGGGACCTGGCGCCTCCGGGTGCCCCGGAGCCCATGATGACCCCCCACCCCACACCCCTAAACCCCTCTGTTCAGGTAGCACCAGGTCCGCTTACATCTTTACATCTTTGCCTATTGTACGCAGCTCGCCTGAGCCCCCGGAGTCACCACGCAGGACCAAACCAGAAGGGACGACGGCGGATTCGAGCGGCTTCACCCTGCCACCGGCAGCAACCCCCCAACCGGTACTGCGGCGGTCACAACGACTGGTCAAGCTGTCCGACAGGCTGAACCTGTGAAGGGACGACGCCTCACCTCAGCTTGTGACTTTTCTATGTATATATGCTCCTGTACATATAGTTCCACCCACCCCACTGGACTCTTTTTTGAAAGGAGGGGTGAATGTGGTGAACCACCGTTACTACATGTATGTGCCTGGACACACCCATGCTGCACCTGGCCCGAGACTCCTCCCTTTCCACCTGGGACCCCTCCCTTTCCACCCAGAGTGGGGTATAAAGGTGATGGTCCCTCCTCCTTGCCTCAGTTCAGACCAGGTCAGCCACAAGGGTGTGCTCCTGTTCTCAGTGAATAAAAGCCTATTAGTTTTCTCTCACTCTCAGAAGTCTTTGCGTCGTAATTGATAGTGCATCACACTGGATCTGGCTGATTTGGATAATAAGCTCAGAGTCTTAACCCGACAAGTTAAACAGACCTTGGACAGCTTAAATGAAAATGCTCGGCAAGATGCCGAGGGAGATTTGGCTGAGAACAGGGATAGTAGCCTTATGGTTACTGTATTAGAAGGACATGCCCAAACTATTAATCAGATCACCCGAGAGAGGGTGGAAAATGATGCCAGGCAACAGAATCGAACCCTATGTAGCATCTATGGGCAATGGATGGTCGAGCAGTGAAGAGAGAATCTCGATCAGGTTCGCAGGGGGAAAGTTCCGTCCTGGATCAGTGATGAACAGATTGACCACCTGTACCGGGGAAAAACTCACCCCAATGTCACTAACTGCCAATTACTGCAACTGACCAAGGTCTGGTCTAATGATAGTTGTAGAGGAGCCCCGGGGACTGCACTAGGAATGGTGTCAGGGATCCCAGTAATTTTAAAAGATAAGGTCGGGTTGAGACTTTTTGAAGCTGAAAATAGAGGGATCATTAAAGGAGGGATGTGGATGGGATACCAGGGGACTCTACCGTATGTGGTTGAGAAAGGAGGGAAGCTCATAGGCACCAGTCTGGAGAAATGTGAACACAGACAAAATGGTCATGTGCCCATATCCGGTGTATGAAAATGAACATGTCCTGTGTGGATTCAGAACAACCACTCACCTAAATTGTACACTGGAAATTCAAAATTTGGAAAGGGATGTCACCCGGGGGGCTTAGAGGGGGGAGGAGAATATTGTATTACAACCTCGCTAGAAAATTACAGTATGGGGCAGCCATTTGTAACATCCACAACACTACCTTTTGTATTAAAGCACAGATTCCCGCTAGGATAGGATTAATCGAGGTGGTCGACATACACAGAAGAGAGAAAACACTAATAAACACCAGCGAGAAATTGGGACAAAGCTTGGGAGACTATTTCGAAAAATTTGACACTGGGATAACACGTCTCCCCGAGAAACTTCAACAAATTCGGACACAATTGACCACAGCACACAAGACCTTTGTCAAAGTGGTGCAACAAAAAAGGAAATAGAAAAGAACATTAGTGAAATTAGAGTTACTACATGATGGGAGGACCTCTGGGATTGGGGTTCAAATGTCCAAATCCATCCATGGGTCCGCATTCTGTAACACCTGGCCGTAATAGGAATCCTGCTTATGGCAGTGTACCTAACCATCCTCACATTCAAATTCGCCCGATGGAAGAAGGAATTTCTGCAAAACTCGGCAAGGGCCATCCGACATCGGGAGAGGCTCTACAATCAAGAGCCTTGATACTCTCCCAACAATATTTAATATGTATCGTCACTTGTCATTTTGTACTGTTTATTGCTTTGTTTTGTATATACCCGATTGATGTATTGTTTCGTATTGTTTTTTTAATTATTTTACTTCATTTAAATTTGTTGGTACTATTGTGGGTTAGGGATGATACTATCAGCCCCAGATTCGGGGTACTTGCTTGTTGAGATGGTTTGGTAAGAATTGTGTGATCCGGTTCGCTGACGCTCATTGGTTCAAGAAGAGGGAATGTGGTAATATAAACAGGGCCTAGTTTTAAGGCTGATAAAATTGGATATCCTAAATTAAAGAATTGGGCACATTGAAATCAAACACAGTCAAACCTCAGGCAGGCCAATTGTACAATACACAAATGTGTCTGGGCCTGACCCATCAACCACCCATCAAAGGTCGTTGCACTCGACTGATACTTAGCAGGAGATCATTGCACCCCATTGAAATGCACCGGCCTATTGTTAGAAGCCCAGATCGGGCCAGACTTTCCGTCACCGAGACTTCCTGCAGTTACATGTAAGCACAGTAAGAAGTTTAACAACACCAGGTTAGTAAGCAACAGCATGGAGATGGGACACCTGGGGGGCGGACCCCGGTGTCCTGTCAGGCAGACATCAAGAAACCCACTGGGTATTGGAACCCCCTCCTGGGACCTCATTGGCCAGAAGCCAGAGAAGTTTCTGGAAAGGCAAGCAGGCAGGGGGATAAAGGGACACATTTCAGACACACAGGAGTGAAGACTTGATGAAGGAGGCGACCTTGACCATTCGGAAGACTGACCAGAGAAGGAAGGAAGGAAGAAGCTGCCATCGAGACTCACCTTCGTGACAACGGACCAGAGGGACTCAGAGAATCGGGCCTGCAGTTTAACCAAACCATCTTTGCGGGTAGTATACTTGAATTTGGGGTATCCTCTTGTTTTATGTGGGTAATTTAAGGGTTAATAGTGTTATTATTAATAAACTTGTTGAGCCTTTACTCGTGTTTGTCCTTTGTCCAACTTGCAAATAAGGACACCGGGGTAAAACCTTAGAGTAAGCAAACTGGACGAAAGTATCTGAGAATTAACAGGTACGACACCTGCCTCACGAACACTGTGTACCCAGGTCCACTGGTCTGGAATGACAATTTGCAGGATATAGAAGGAATGTTTGGCGGGGGGAGGTGGGGATGGAATTCACAGACACAAATCCCCAACAAGTGAACCGCCTGGTGATTAGGGCCTCCATAGCCGACCTCGCTTGCCTCATTTGAGCTGCTAGCCCTCCAGCGCCTGGTTGGTGTTCCTTGGCATGATCCTCCTCCTCTTCCTCCTCCTCCTGCTGGTCATCCTCCCCAGCGACGCCCAGCTGATCAGCCTCCATGTCCTCCTTCTCCTCCTCCAATAGGTCACCTCTCTGCAGAGCGAGGTTGTGCAGGGCACAGCACACCATCACTATGCGGGAACAGATCAGAGGGCTGTATTGTAGGGCCCAGCCAGAGTGGTCCAGGTACCGGAATCGCATCTTGAGGAGCCCAATGCACCTGTCCACTATCGTGTGGGTGGCTACATGGGCCTCATTATAGCGGGTCTCCGCCTCAGTCACAGGCCTCCGCACAGGCGTCATCAGCCATGTCCGAAGCAGGTAACCCATATCACCCATGAGCCACTCCCACAGCCTGAGCTCCTCCTCAAATACCTCCGGGATGTCAGAGCTCCTGACACTGAAGCTGTCGTGCACACTGCCTGGGTGTCTCGCGCAGACATGCATAATGTTCATATTGTGGTCACACACTAGTTGGACATTTAGGGAATGGAACCCCTTTCTGTTGATGAATCTTCGTGGATTCTGCAGCGGGGCCTTGAGGGTGATGTGGATGCAGTTGATGGCCCCCTGTACATTAGGCACCCCGCAATGGCTGCGAATCCTGCAGTCCAGGCTTCCTGATGGGCCTGGTCCAGGTTAAATTTGATGTACTGCCCTATCCGGGCATACAGGGCTTCTGTGACCTGCTTGACACAGGTGTGGACAGCTGACTGGGAAATGCCAGACATCTCCGCTAGGGGTCTGGAAAAAGCCAGTTGCATTAAAGTTCAGAGCGGCTATCAATTTGACAGCCACCAAGAGTGGGTGCCCCCCCCCCTCCCAAGGTGTCAGGTCCTGCAACAGGGGCACAGGTGTTGCACTATCTCCTTTCAGAGTCGGAGACGTCAGCAGCACACGGTTTCTGATATCTGTTCAAATGACACTCGTGCACGGAACTGCCGGGGTCTCTGCTCCCTCCTTCTCCTATGCGCTCCCCCCCCCCGCTGCCCTCCCCACCCCCCCCCACCCCTCCCCCCCCCCCACGCACCCAGCCCCCCCCCCCCACCAACCCACCCCCCTCCCCCCGCCCCGAACCCGGTGAATGGTGGCCACCTCCTGCCTCTGGTGGTCGTCTCCCTCTACTCCTGCAAGTGGTAAGGCCTGGGCCACCTGTACCTGCAAGTCTTCCTCCAGTTCCTCCTCCTCAGCTCCAGCAGCAACCAAAAGAACAGCTAAATCAGTTGGTTGCATCGCAAAAGCCATCTCGTCATTCTGAAGGAGTAGGGGGGTGGGGGGTGGTGGAGGGAGGGGGGATGGTGAGGAACACATATAGAGGTTAAGGAACGCTGCTTGCCCCTAGCGCATCACCAGTCACTGTTTATACCCCCCAATTGCCCCCGGGGCGGCACGGTAGCACAGTGGTTAGCACTGCTGCTTCACAGCTCCAGGGACCTGGGTTCAAATCCTGGCTCGGGTCACTGTCTGTGTGGAGTTTGCACATTCTCCCTGTGTCTGCGTGGGTTTCCTCCGGGTGCTCCGGTTTCCTCCCACAGTCCAAAGATGTACGGGCTAGGTTGATTGGCTATTCTAAATTGCCCCTTAGTGTCCCGGGAATCATAGGTTAGAGGGATTAGTGGGTAAATATGTAGGGATATGGGGATAGGGCCTGGGTGGAATTGTGGTTGGTGCAGACTCGATGGGCCGAATGGCCTCTTTCTGCACTGTAGGATTCTATGATTCTATGAATTCCCCCACCCACATGCTCCCCACAATCACAGCCCCCCATTCCCACACCCACATGCTCCCCACAATCACAGCCCCCCCATTCCCCCAGCCACAAACTCCGCACAATCACAGCCCCCCCATTCCCCCAGCCACATGCTCCCCACAATCACAGACCCCCCCATTCCCCCAGCCACAAACCCCGCACAATCACAGCCCCCCCATTCCCCCAGCCACATGCTCCCCACAATCACAGCCCCCCATTCCCCCAGCCACATGCTCCCCACAATCACAGCCGCCCCATTCCCCCGGCCACATACTCCACACAATCACAGACCCCCCCATTCCCCCACCCACATACTCCCCACAATCACAGACCCCCCCATTCCCCCGGCCACATACTCCCCACAATCACAGACCCCCCCATTCCCCCAGCCACATGCTCCCCACAATCCCAGCCCCCCAATTCCCCCACCCACATACTCCCCACAATCCCAGCCCCCCAATTCCCCCACCCACATACTCCCCACAATCCCAGCCCCCCAATTCCCCCACCCACATTCTCCCCACAATCACAGACCCCCCCCATTCCCCCGGCCACATACTCCGCACAATCACAGACCCCCCCATTCCCCCGGCCACATACTCCCCACAATCACAGACCCCCCCATTCCCCCGGCCACAGGCTCCCCACAGTCACAGCCCCTTGAAAGGTTGAGAGGCTGCAGCAATGCAATTTGCAAGGACTTTGTGCACATCCTTCAGCTGGCAGAGTGCTGAGTGCACTAGGACCCAGCAGCATCCACAAGACCCGAGGTCAATGCTGCAAGTCGGACATCGGAGACCCTGCAGAACAACAGCACCCCCCCCACACACTCGCAGAGCCCCTCAACCCCCCCCCCCACAGACTCACAGAGCCCCCCACCCCCACACACTCATAGAGCCTCCCAACCCCCCCCCCCCACACACTCGCAAGCCCCCCCCACTCCCCACGCACTCACAGAGCCGCCACCGACCCGAGACAGAAAATGGCTGCCACAAAAGGACCCCCGTGAGTAGCAGAGAGTCACCGGAAGCTCGGCACTTACCTCCCCACTGATGAAGTGCACAAATCGGACTTTTATGGAGCATGTCTGTTTCGCACCAATTCCGGACGGGCGAACACGGTGGTAAAGGGGGAACTGCTGGTAAAGTTGGGCGGGCAGCCCATTAAGTCAATTTAAATGCATGCAAATGCATTTAAATTGTTGTCGTGCCCGATCACGTCCATTTTCAGGCCTTAGTAAAGGAGGAACCGGTGCGGAGGCGGGCGCGGATCGCACTACTCACCTCAAAACTGACTTTACCAAGTTTTTGCGCCCGAAAACGGGTGCAACACAAAGGTAAAATCGTGTCCCATGTTGCAAGTATAAGGACCGCAGTCAACATTAATGTGCGTTTCTGTGAGATGCTTTACGTAACTGATCTCAGGATGTCTGCGACGAGAGGCAAACACATGGCATGGTTACATGACTATGGAGAGCCCCAGGTCTCAATCAGACTGGTTACATTTCAAAACCCAAACAGAATCCTTTCCCTGGTGTTGCAACCCTTTTTCTGCTAAAACAACTTTGAATGCTGCTTAGATCGCTTGCAATATTTCTCTATAGCAACAGCCTTGTTCCTTAATAGACTGAGTAGAAGAAAAACACAAATCAAAACCTCAGTGCTCACATACAAAGCAACAGAAAACCTGGGCACACACATGCAGAGCTATTCACCTTGTCTTCCTTTTGCAGTGACAGCTGTGCTAATTAGCACTATTGATACAGGAGCTAATCACAATGTTACTACATTTTTCTGTTTCTTCATGGCTAAGTATTTATTGAAGGAAATGCAGGCAGCAACTTAGAGCGAAGTTCTTTCCATTTTTATGCTTTGTGTATTCCCTGCTTTCATTTCTAATTGATACTTTCTGTTTGAATAACAATTTTAGGAAGAAATCCATTTGTATAAGTACATATTAACACAATTTTCTAAGTTTGCAATCAGAATACAAAATCAGGGTAACCTAACTCTTGGATGATTAATTACTTGGCCATAAAATTGCACTTCTCTTTTCCCACAGTTTCAGTGCGAACAAGGGTTGTTTGGGAATGAGACTGGCAGCCATTGTGCCTGTCACAGTTCAGGTGTTGCATCTGCTGTTTCTCATCTTGGGGAGGACGGACACTGGAATGATGCAGAGAATGCAGATCCTCACATCTCTCGGCACGTTAAGCTGATTTGACACAGACGCTGCCAATTTGTACCTAACGCCCGGCATTAACTTCACACAGCTGAGGACCCCCCACCCCCTCCCTCCCACCAACACCCACCCCCTCCCTCCCACCAACACTCACCCCCTCCCTCCCACCAACACCCACCCCCTCCCTCCCTCCCACCAACACTCACCCCCTCCCTCCCACCAACACTCACCCCCTCCCTCCCACCAACACCCACCCCCTCCCTCCCACCGACACCCACCCCCTCCCTCCCATCAACACTCACCCCCTCCCTCCCTCCCACCAACACCTACCCCCTCCCTCCCACAGACACCCACCCCCTCCCTCCCACTGACACCCACCCACTCCCTCCCACCGACACCCACCCCCTCCCTCCCTCCCACCAACACCCACCCCCTCCCTCCCATCAACACCCACCCCCTCCCTCCCACCAACCCCCACCCCCTCCCCCCCACCAACACTCACCCCCTCCCTCCCATCAACACCCACCCCCTCCCTCCCACCGACACCCACCCACTCCCTCCCACCGACACTCACCCACTCCCTCCCACCAACACCGACCCCCTCCCTCCCATCAACACCCACCCCCTCCCTCCCACCAACACCCACCCCCTCCCTCCCACCGACACCCACCCACTCCCTCCCACCGACATTCACCCACTCCCTCCCACCAACACCGACCCCCTCCCTCCCATCAACACCCACCCCCTCCCTCCCACCAACATCCACCCCCTCCCTCCCACCAACACTCACCCCATTCCTCCCTCCCAGCAACACTCACTCACTCCCTCCCACCAACACCCTCCCCTCCCTTCCTCCAACACCCACCCCCTCCCTCCCTCCAACACCCACCCCCTCCCTCCCACCAACACTCACTCCCTGCCTCCCAGCAACACCCACCCCCTCCCTCCCACCAACACTCACACCCTCCCTCCCACCAACAATTCTTGATCAATTGGGCCAGTGGGCTGATGAATGGCAGATGAAGTTTAATTTAGACAAATGCGAGGTGATGTATTTTGGTAGATTGAACCAGGGAAGGACTTACTCAGTTAATGGTAGGGCGTTGGGGAGACTTACAGAACATAGAGAACTCGGGGTACATGTTCATAGCTCCTTGAAAGTGGAGTCACAGGTGGACAGTGTGGTGAAGAAGGCATTCAGCATGCTTGGTTTCATTGGTCAGAACATTGAATACAGGAGTTGGGACATCTTGTTGAAGTTGTACAAGACATTGGTAAGGCTACACTTGGAATACTGTGCGCAATTCTGGTCACGCTATTTTAGAAAGGATATTATTAAACCAGAAAGAGTGCAGAAAAGATTTACTAGGATGCTACCATGATTTGATGTATTGAGTTTCAAGGACAGGCTGAATAGACTGGGACTTTTTTCTCTGGAGCGTAGGAGGCTGAGGGGTGACCTTATAGAGGTCTATAAAATAATGAGGGGCATAGACAAGGTAGATAGTCAATATCTTTTCCCAAAGTTAGGGGAGTCTAAAACTAGAGGGCAAAGGTTTCAGGTGAGAGGGGAGAGATACAAAAGTGCCCAGAGGGGCAATTCTTTCACGCAGAGGGTGGCGAGTGTCTGGAACAAGCTGCCAGAGGTAGTAGTAGAGGCAGGTACAATTCTATCTTTTAAAAAGCATTTAGATAGGTACATGGGTACGATGGGTATGGAGGGATATGGACCAAATGTGGGCAATTGGGATTAGCTTTGGGGTTTTTATAAGAAAAAGGGCGGCATGCACAAGTTGGGCCGAAGGGCCTGTTTAGAACATAGAACATAGAACAGTACAGCACAGAACAGGCCCTTCGGCCCACGATGTTGTGCCGAGCTTTATCTGAAACCAAGATCAAGCTATCCCACTCCCTATCATCCTGGTGTGCTCCATGTGCCTATCCAATAACCGCTTAAATGTTCCTAAAGTGTCTGACTCCACTATCACTGCAGGCAGTCCATTCCACACCCCAACCACTCTCTGCGTAAAGAACCTACCTCTGATATCCTTCCTGTATCTCCCACCACGAACCCTATAGTTATGCCCCCTTGTAATAGCTCCATCCACCCGAGGAAATAGTCTTTGAACGTTCACTCTATCTATCCCCTTCATCATTTTATAAACCTCTATTAAGTCTCCCCTCAGCCTCCTCCGCTCCAGAGAGAACAGCCCTAGCTCCCTCAACCTTTCCTCATAAGACCTACCCTCCAAACCAGGCAGCATCCTGGTAAATCTCCTCTGCACTCTTTCCAGCGCTTCCACATCCTTCTTATAGTGAGGTGACCAGAACTGCACACAATATTCCAAATGTGGTCTCACCAAGGTCCTGTACAGTTGAAGCATAACCCCACGGCTCTTAAACTCCAACCCCCTGTTAATAAAAGCTAACACACTATAGGCCTTCTTCACAGCTCTATCCACTTGAGTGGCAACCTTTAGAGATCTGTGGATATGGACCCCAAGATCTCTCTGTTCCTCCACAGTCTTCAGAACCCTACCTTTGACCCTGTAATCCACATTTAAATTAGTCCTATCAAAATGAATCACCTCACATTTATCAGGGTTAAACTCCATTTGCCATTTTTCAGCCCAGCTTTGCATCCTATCTATGTCTCTTTGCAGCCTACAACAGCCCTCCACCTCATCCACTACTCCACCAATCTTGGTGTCATCAGCAAATTTACTGATCCACCCTTCAGCCCCCTCCTCTAAGTCATTAATAAAAATCACAAAGAGCAGAGGACCAAGCACTGATCCCTGCGGCACTCCGCTAGCAACCTGCCTCCAATCTGAAAATTTTCCATCCACCACCACCCTCTGTCTTCGATCAGGCAGCCAGTTACCTATCCAATCGGCCAACTTTCCCTCTATCCCACACCTCCTCACTTTCATCATAAGCCGACCATGGGGGACCTTATCAAACGCCTTACTAAAATCCATGTATATGACATCAACTGCCCTACCTTCATCAACACACTTAGTTACCTCCTCAAAAAATTCTATCAAATTTGTGAGGCACGACTTGCCCTTCACGAATCCGTGCTGACTATCCCGGATTAATCCACATCTTTCTAAATGGTCGTAAATCCCATCCCTAAGGACCTTTTCCATCAATTTACCAACCACCGAAGTAAGACTAACTGGTCTATAATTACCAGGATCATTTTTATTCCCTTTCTTAAGAAGGGTTTCCAGGCTGTAAACCTCTATGACTCGATGGCACTCATCCCCTCCATCCCACCAAACCCACCCTTCCCCCCACCAACACCCACCCCTCCCTCCCATCAACACCCACCCCTCCCTCCCATCAACACTCACCCCTCCCTCCCACCAACACCCACCCCCTCCTTCCTAGCAACACTTAACACCCTCCCTCACAGCAACACCCATCCCGCCCCCCCACCAAAACCCCATCCCTCCCTCCTACCAACACCCACCCCTCCCCCCCACCAACACCCACCCCTCCCCCCCATCACCACTCACCCTCTCGCTCTGACCAACACCCCCCCTCCCTCCCAACACCACTCACCCTCTCCCTCCCACCAACACCCACCCCCTCCCTCCCACCAACACTCACCCCTCCCTCCCAGCAACACCCACCCCCTCCCTCCCACCAACACCCACCCCCTCCCTCCCAGCAACACCCAGCCCCTCCCTCCCACCAGCACCCAGCCCCTCCCTCCCACCAACACTCACCCCCTCCCTCCCAGCAACACCCAGCCCCTCCCTCCCACCAACACCCAGCCGCTCCCTCACACCAACACCCACCTCCTCCCTCCCTTCCCATGACAATTTTTTAAAGGATCACAAAGAATTGGAGGTTAATTATTTTCTATTGGCTCAGTGTGAGTTTGTGGCAGAACAGTGTTTTGAGTAATTCTTTAGAGAAGGTGAACTCTGCAAGGATGGTTCTGAGTTGTGATGGTCAGGGCTCTGGGAAAACCACTTGCTCCCATTTGTTGATGTTTGTAATGTCCTAACTATGTTCGGGGGTTGCAGATTTTAAACAAAAAGAAAAGATGTGGTTTGAACACAAGGGTGGGATTGTCCCAAAACAATTCAAAGTGTCGAATTTGCATGAAAACCTGAGTCATTCACGCTGGTTTTCCAGTGGGAGTTCAGAGAGCAATCTCCCACACTCTGTGCACTGCAGAGGCCACCAGTGTGAATATCATTAAAAACCAGGGGGAGGGACATATACCCGCTGGAGAGTCTGAAATCAGCGCGCTGAGTGGGCCGCTGCGCATGCGCCAATCTGTTAGTGCCGAGATCAGCCCCACACTGCTGGCTCCTGAGTGCTGGCTGACCCCACAACCTTTGCAATGCCGGCTCACTGCCTCCCACAACCCAATCACTGCCCCCCCCCCGACCATTTCCAGGCCCAGCCACGATCCCCCCTTCCGGCCCACTGCAATCTGCAGCACCCCTTTCCTGGCTCGTCACAATCTCCACCCCCCTCACCAATTACCCCCCTGACAGTAACCCCCCCTGCAGTCCTGACCCTCCCTGCAGTGCCGACCTCCCCCCAGCAGGCTGACTACCATCCTGGCTGACCCCACCCCAGGCTGCCTCGATCACTGGCCTCCTCCTTCCCCGACTGCAGAGTGGCAGCGGGACCCCCACGCCCACTCATCGCCCCCTAAACCCTGTCCCCATCAGGCCTCACTCCTTTGACACTGCCCGATGCCCGGTGGACAGTGCCACAGTGCCCCCCTGGGCATTGGCACTTTGTCCCTTGGGCAGTGTCAGGGGCTCAGGCTGGCACTACCAGGGACCCATGGCCAGGGAACAACTCCCACTGTCCAACCCCCTGGGGGGCCCCGATTGCCCCCCCCCTTCACTCCAGCAGGGTTGGACTGCTAGCTCCCCGAAAGTGGGAAGCTGCTGTAATCCCCGCTGGAGTGAATCACTCTGGCGGGGGGAGATACTCGTGGACCCAGAGACTACAACCCCGGCCCACTAATCACGTTTCAGTTATATTCAAATGACCATTTCAGTTGTCTTTGCCAATTTCCGGTGTAGAGCAGATGCCGCCAGAAATCCAGTGCTGGGAGATGCTAACAGGATGTGAATGCTCACACAAACCCCGTGAATCACCCGTGGGATTCTCCTGGCCCACTGCGCTAAAGAATTAGCACAGCACGATGGGAGAATTGACCGCTTAGATTGAAACTGACAACAGAACCTCTTGCTTGTACAGAATACAAACTGAAACAAAAACAGCAGCCTGTGCAACATCCTAATGACATCACCATCAAATCATATGATCAGCTCTCAAAGCAAACATGCAACTATTTAAATATATAAGTGTTATAGTGTCAATTTTCCTTGGGCTGCAACATGAGAGGAGGATGAAGCTCACAACAAGAGATCATATCCACTCAGGGCCTTTCTCTTACCTGAACTCAAGTCAGGAGTGGTGTATTGTTATTGTAGTGTAAAGGTCTGGCACATATAGGGTTAATGTGAGACTAAGTACAATCCCACCACAGTGATGTCAGAGAACACATGACCCACAGTTGGAGTGAGTCTAATGTATGACAGATCCATGTGTACAAGCAAGGACAGGGACAGTTCCGAGCTTGAACCCTTGACTGTGTATATGTACATAATTCTTCTAGTTAGTAAATATACACAGTTAATCTTAAAGCTACAAAGACTTCACTCAGACCCACTGAATGGTATCCAACAGCTCACATGATGGCAGTGAATGGAAAAACTCAAAACGTCACAAGAAATGCAGAGAAAAACTAAACTCTTGCAAGTCGGAGCAGAGGTGAGCTAAAACCTGTAAATTCCAGGATGCAGCAAGTCCTGAGAAACATTTAAATAGCTCTGTGGTCAGAATTTGCAGTTTAAAACTCCATTAGAAAACCCAGGAGTGGGACTTTCCGGCCGTTTTCGCCCCAAAACCGGAAAACCCTGCCCGAAGTCAATGGATCTTTCCATGCTCCGTCCTTTACCCCCTATGATTCCCATGGTGAGTGAGACAGGAAAACTCCTCCCCAGATCTCCAAGTCAGCACCTGAACTGGGTCTGGAGTGCATCTACTTCAATGCAAGGAGCATAGCAGGTGAGACAGACAAACTTAGGGCCTCAATGCTTACGAGGAATTTGGATGTGGCTGCGGTGACAGAGACTTGGTTGAAAGAGGTTCAGAACTGGCAGCTGAATATTCCGGGGTACAAGTGTTTTAGGCGAGACAGAGGAGGGGCCAAAAGGGGGGGGAGTAGCAGTATTAGTTAGAGAGCATATTACAGCGGTGCAGAGGGAGGACAATTCAGAGGGGTCGTGTAACGAGTCACTGTGGGTGCAGATCAGAAACAGGAAGGGCGCAGGCACTATGTTGGGGGTATACTACAGGCCCCCCAACAGCCCAAGGGAAGTGGAAGAACGGATATGTCAGGAGATAATGGATAGGTGCAGGAAAAATAGGGTTGTTGTAGTGGGAGACTTCAATTTCCATGGTATAGACTGGAAATCATGTAGGGCTGGGAGTCTGAATGGGGAGGAATTTGTAAAATGCGTACAGGAAGGTTCTTTGGAACAATATGTAGATAGCCCGACTAGAGAGGGGGCTATACTGGACCTAGTACTGGGGAATGAGCCCGGTCAGGTCTTCAAAGTTTCGGTAGGGGAACATGTGGCAAATAGTGACCACAATTCTGTTAGCTTTAGGATAGCAATGTTAGCTTTAGGATAGTTCAGTCGCTAGGTATACATGGGGAGCTAGTAAATTGGATTAGACACTGGCTCAATGGAAGAACACAGTAAGAAGTTTAACAACACCAGGTTAAAGTCCAACAGGTTTATTTGGTAGCAAAAGCCAACTTATTTGCTACCAAATAAACCTGTTGGACTTTAACCTGGTGTTGTTAAACTTCTTACCGTGTTTACCCCAGTCCAACACCGGCATCTCCACATCAATGGAAGAAGCCAGAGAGTGGTTGTGGAGGATTGCTTCTCTGAGTGGAGGCCTGTGACTAGTGGTGTGCTGCAGGGATCGGTGTTGGGTCCATTGTTGTTTGTCATCTATATCAATGATCTGGATGATAATGTGGTAAATTGGATCAGCAAGTTTGCTGATGATAAAAAGATTGGAGGTGTAGTGGACAGTGAGGAAGGTTTTCAAAGCTTGCAGAGGGATTTGGACCAACTAGAAATGGGCTGAAAAATGGGCTGAAAAACGGCAAATGGAATTTAACGCAGACAAGTATGAGATATTGCACTTTGGAAGGACAAACCAAAGTAGAACGTATAGGGTAAATGGTAGGACTCTGAAGAGCGCAGTTGAACAGAGGGATCTGGGAATACAGGTACAGAATTCCCTAAAAGTGACGTCACAGGTGGACAGGGTCGTAAAGAGTGCCTTTGGTACATTGGCCTTTATAAATCGGAGTATCGAGTATAAAAGTTGGAGTGTTATGGTAAGGTTATGTAAGGCATTGGTGAGGCTGAATTTGGAGTATTGTGTACAGTTTTGCTCACCTAGTTACAGGAAGGATGTAAATAAGGTTGAAAGAGTGCAGAGAAGGTTCACAAGGATGTTGCCGGGACTTGAGAAGCTGAGTTACAGAGAGAGATTGAATAGGTTGGGACTTTATTCCCTGGAGCGTAGAAGATTGAGGGGAGATTTGATAGAGGTGTATAAGATTTTGATGGGTATAGATAGAGTGAATGCAAGCAGGCTTTTTCCGCTGAGGCTAGGGGAGAAAAAGACCAGAGGGCATGGGTTAAGGGTGAAAGGAGAAAAGTTTAAAGGGAATATTAGGGGGGGCTTCTTCACGCAGAGAGTGGTGGGGGTGTGGAATGAGCTGCCGGATAAAGTGGTAAATGCGGGGTCACTTTCAACATTTAAGAAAAACTTGGACGGGTTCATGGATGAGAGGGGTGCGGAGGGATATGGTCCAAGTGCAGGTCAGTGGGACTAGGCAAAAATGGTTCGGCACAGACAAGAAGGGCCAAAAGGCCTGTTTCTGAGCTGTAATTTTCTGTGGTTCTATGGAACCATAGGGTAAGGTGTTGGATTGGGAGAAGGCTAACTTTAGTGGGATTAGGCAGAAATTGGCAGCTGTTGATTGGGAGAGGCTGTTTGAGGGTAAATCCACACCTGGCATATGGAGTCTTTTAAGGGACAGTTGTTAGGGCTGCAGGATGGGCATGTGCCTGTAAAAAAGAAGGATAGGAAGGGTAGGATTCAAGAACCGTGGATAACCAGGGAAATTGAGGGATTGGTCAAAAAGAAAAGAGAGGCGTACGTTAGGTCCAGCCAGCTAAAAACGGAGGGAGCTCTGGAGGAATACAAAGAAAGTAGGAAAGAACTCAAACGAGGAATTAGAAGGGCAAAAAGGGGTCACGAAATGTCCTTGGCAGACAGGATTAAGGAGAATCCCAAGGCATTTTATTCATACGTTAGGAGCAAAAGGGTTGTCAGGGAAAAAATCGGACCTCTCAGGGACAAAAGTGGGGAATTATGCTTAGAGCCCAAAGAAGTAGGGGAGATCCTAAATGAATACTTTGCGTTGGTATTCACAAAGGAGAGGGATGTGTTGACTGGGAGTGTCTCGGAGGGGAGTGTTGACCCGTTTGCGAAAATCTCCATTACAAGGGAGGAAGTGTTAGGTTTTTTAGGGAATATAAAGACTGACAAATCCCCAGGGCCTGATGGAATCTATCCAAGGCTGCTCAGGGAGACGAGAGATGAAATCGCTGGGCCTCTGACGCAAATCTTTGTCTCGTCACTGGACACAGGTGAGGTCCCAGAGGATTGGAGAATAGCTAATGTGGTCCTGTTATTTAAGAAGGGTAGGAAGGATAACCCGGGAAATTATAGGTCGGTGAGCTTGACGTCCGTGGTCGGGAAGTTGTTGGAGAGGATTCTTAGAGATAGGGTGTATGCGCATTTAGAAAGGAATAAACTCATTAACGATAGTCAGCATGGTTTTGTGAGAGGGAGGTCATGCCTCACTAACCTGGTGGAGTTTTTTGAAGAAGTGACTAGAATGGTTGACGAGGGAAGGGCCATGGATGCCGTCTATATGGACTTTAGTAAAGCGTTTGACAAAGTCCCTCATGGTAGGTTGGTGTAAAAGGTTGGATCTCATGGGATAAAGGGGGAGGTGGCTCGATGGGTGGAGAACTGGCTTGGTCACAGAAGTGGTGTGGAGATGCCGACGTTGGGTCACAGAAGACAGAGGGTGGTATTGGAAGTGTCTTTTTCCGGCTGGATGCCTGTGACTAGTGGTGTTCCGCAGGGCTCTGTATTGGGACCTCTGCTGTTTGTGATTTATATAAACGATCTGGAAGAAGGTGTAACTGGGGTGATCAGTAAGTTTGCGGACGACACGAAAATGGCTGGACTTGCAGATAGTGAGGAACATTGTCAGAGGCTACAGAAGGATATAGATAGGCTGGAAATTTGGGCAAAGAAATGGCAGATGGAGTTCAATCCAGATAAATGCGAAGTGATGCATTTTGGTAGAACTAATGTAGGGGGGAGCTATACGATAAATGGCAGAACCATAAAAGGTGTAGATACACAGTGGGACCTGGGTGTGCAAGTCCACAGATCTTTGAAGGTGACGTCACAGGTGGAGAAGATAGTGAAGAAGGCATATGACATGCTTGCCTTTATAGGACGGGGCATAGAGTATAAAAGTTGGGGTCTGATGTTGCAGTTGTATAGAACGTTGGTTCGGCCGCATTTGGAATACTGCGCCCAATTCTGGTCGCCACACTACCAGAAGGACGTGGAGGCTTTAGAGAGAGTGCAGAGGAGGTTTACCAGGATGTTGCCTGGTATGGAGGGGCTTAGTTATGAGGAGGGATTGGGTAAACTGGGGTTGTTCTCACTGGAAAGACGGAGGATGAGGGGTGACCTAATAGAGGTGCATAAAATTATGAAAGGCATAGATAGGGTGAACGTTGGGAAGCTTTTTCCCAGGTCAGTGGTGACGTTCACAAGGGGTCAAAAGTTCAAGGTGAGGGCGGCGGGGGAGGTTTAACACAGATATCAGAAGGACGTATTTTACACAGAGGGTGGTGGGGGCCTGGAGTGCGCTGCCGGGCAAGGTGGTGGAGGTGGGCACACTGGGAATGTTTAAGACTTATCTAGATAGCCACATGAACGGAGTGGGAATGGAGGGATACAAAAGAATGGTCCAGTTTCGACCAGGGAGCGGCGCGGGCTTGGAGGGCCGAAGGGCCTGTTCCTGTGCTGTATTGTTCTTTGTTCTTTGAACAGATCCAAGCTCGCTCCAAGTAGAAAAATATTTTTAATTAATTTGGAAGAATTGCAACTGAAGAATCAGTTTTAAAAAGAAAAGTCAAGGTTTGACCTTTCGTGACCCTAAGCACAGCATTGAAACGGAGAAGTCTGCAGTCCCTCGATCCAAGTAGCCATTGTTTAATTTATTTCCAAGCTGCATATGAGTGCCATTGCAATGAGAGCCACCCAAACTGGCAAGCATCGGATAAACCCCAAAGGAACCATCTTGAATTTCAGCAACCTCTTAAAGCTGAAACTACACTGTAAAATTTTTAAGTCATGGATCAGAAATGCACACTTCCAGGTCAATTTGAACTTATCTAAGTCCCAAATCAATCGCATAATTAAGAATTTCAGAAAAAGACATTCCTTGGATACATGATTGCTTCCAATTTGGATAAAAAGATACAAGCTCAACAAGTTAACATGTTGCTTTAATCTGTAAGCCATAATCTGTCAGAAGATGATTTTATTACTTGACAAAGAATCAATGAATCATCGGCGACATTTTCTCTCAAACTCCAATTTTCCCGTTTGTTACTTTTAATCATCCTTTGCTAGTTTCTAAAATTTTCCAAATCTCCTGTCTATTACTAATCTTTGTAGAACAGTACGTCCTTTCTTTTTATTTGATACCATCCTTACCTTCCTCAGTTGGCCACAGATGTTGCATTTTTCTTGCGGTGTCTTTCTCAATGGAATATATTTTTGCTCAGAGTTGTGAAATATCTCCTAAAATGTCTGCCACTGCTTCTCCTCCATCTTACCTTTCAACCTATTTCCAGCTTTTCAGCTGATGGATGGGCCATTGCCGAGGCAATTAAATACAGCCCACCATAGATAAATAGATCCCAGCTCTATGCTACTCTCTGAAATACGGTAAGTGCCAATATCTGATCTGGTGCCTTCAAGTGTGAGATCAAATCACGATATGTATTAGAAGCAGTTCAGAGATAGTTTGACACTCATAAGAACATAAGAACATAAGAAATAGGAGCAGGAGTAGGCCATCTAGCCCCTCGAGCCTGCCCCGCCATTCAATAAGATCATGGCTGATCTGACGTGGATCAGTACCACTTACCCGCCTGATCCCCATAACCCTTAATTCCCTTACCGATCAGGAATCCATCCATCCGCGCTTTAAACATATTCAGCGAGGTAGCCTCCACCACCTCAGTGGGCAGAGAATTCCAGAGATTCACCACCCTCTGGGAGAAGAAGTTCCTCCTCAACTCTGTCTTAAACCGACCCCCCTTTATTTTGAGGCTGTGTCCTCTAGTTTTAACTTCCTTACTAAGTGGAAAGAATCTCTCCGCCTCCACCCTATCCAGCCCCCGCATTATCTTATAAGTCTCCATAAGATCCCCCCTCATCCTTCTAAACTCCAATGAGTACAAACCCAATCTCCTCAGCCTCTCCTCATAATCCAAACCCCTCATCTCCGGTATCAACCTGGTGAACCTTCTCTGCACTCCCTCCAATGCCAATATATCCTTCCTCATATAAGGGGACCAATACTGCACACAGTATTCCAGCTGCGGCCTCACCAATGCCCTGTACAGGTGCATCAAGACATCCCTGCTTTTATATTCTATCCCCCTCGCAATATAGGCCAACATCCCATTTGCCTTCTTGATCACCTGTTGTACCTGCAGACTGGGCTTTTGCGTCTCATGCACAAGGACCCCCAGGTCCCTTTGCACGGTAGCATGTTTTAATTTGTTTCCATTGAGATAGTAATCCCATTTGTTATTATTTCCTCCAAAGTGTATAACCTCGCATTTATCAACGTTATACTCCATTTGCCATATCCTCGCCCACTCACTCAGCCTGTCCAAATCTCTCTGCAGATCTTCTCCGTCCTCCACACGATTCACTTTTCCACTTATCTTTGTGTCGTCTGCAAACTTCGTTACCCTACACTCCGTCCCCTCCTCCAGATCATCTATATAAATGGTAAACAGTTGCGGCCCGAGTACCGATCCCTGCGGCACGCCCTAGTTACCTTCCTCCAACCGGAAAAACACCCATTTATTCCGACTCTTTGCTTCCTGTCGGATAGCCAGTCCCCAATCCACTTTAACACACTGATGCGCTTTCAATAAGGCGAAAGACTACCGATATGCCAATATAAGTGTAGGCTTTTATTCACAACAGAATCAGGAGCAGATCCCAACAATTAACCGACCTGGACTGAACAAGGGGGAGGAGACAGCCACCTTTATACTAGGTGCTGAGGGGAGGAACCAAACTGGAAGGGGATGTGTCCAGGTATGACAAACACACACAACGGTGGTCCATATAGGACAAAGGCACAACTGAGGTCCACCACATTCACCCCTTCCTTTTAAAAAAACAACACGGGGGTGAAGCGGAAACAATATCACAAGTCCAGACGAACCGGTGGCTTGATCCGTCGTCGCGATCGTCGCAGTGCAGGTCGCAGAGTCGTCCGAGCAGGGAGCGATGTCGGCCCAGGCTCCGTACAGTGAGCGTCGAGAGAAGACGCTGGGTGGTGTGAAGCGGACCGATCCGTCGTCCCGTCCAGTCGTCGGGTACTGCGTGGCGACGGCTCCGGCGACTCAAGCGAGCTGTACATAGGGGCGAGAGGAATGAGCAGTGGCCCTGATGGCGTATGGGGAACAGTGGGAACCGGAGCTGGGGGGTGGGGGGCTGCAACAGGCTCTGGGCGCACTACATTGGGGACAGGGACTGAGGGAGGAAGAGGCGTAGCAGTCTCCGAATGGACGACACCAGGGACCGTGGCGCGGAAGGACGTGGTGACCTCCGGGGCACCCGCGGGTGCCAAGTCACGGACAGAAACCGTGTCCTCCCGCCCATCAGGGTATGCTACATAAGCATATTGGGGATTAGCATGGAGCAATTGGACCTCCTCGACCAAGGGATCTGCCTTATGGGTCCGGACATGCTTCCAAAGCAGGACGGGTCCCGGGGACATCAGCCAATCCGGGAGCGAAGTACCCGAGGAGGACTTCCTGGGAAACGCAAACATCCGCTCGTGAGGGGTCGTATTGGTCGCTGTGCACAAGAGTGACCTAATGGAATGTAATGCGTCCGGAAGGGCGTCTTGCCAACGGCTGACTGGAAGGCCCCTAGACCGTAACGCTAATAGAACGGCCTTCCAGACGGTTGCGTTCTCCCGCTCTACTTGACCATTGCCCCTGGGGTTATAGCTAGTGGTGCGGCTGGAGGCAACGCCTTTGGCGAGCAGGTACTGCCTCAGCCCGTCGCTCATGAAAGAGGACCCACGGTCGCTATGAATATAGGCTGGGAAGCCGAACAGGGTGAAGAGCTTGTTCAGGGTCCGAATCACTGTAGCCGTGGTCATGTCCGAGCAGGGGAAGGCAAAAGGGAAACGTGAGTATTCGTCAATGATATTCAGGAAATAAACATTGCGGTTAGAGGAGGGGAGGGGGCCTTTAAAATCAACGCTAAGGCGCTCGAACGCGCGAGTGGCCTTTACAAGGTGCGCCCTACCTGGCCGGTAGAACTGCGGTTTGCACTCAGCGCAGACCCTGCATTGCCTGGTAATCGTCCGGACTTCCTCAAGGGAGAAGGGCAGGTTACGGGACTTGACAAAATGGAAAAATCTGGTGACACCCGGGTGACAGAGGTCGTTATGGAGGGACTGTAGCTGGTCTAGTTGGGCACTGGCACATGATCCATGGGACAGGGCGTCTGGGGGTTCATTGAGCTTCCCAGGCCGGTACATGATGTCATATCTGTAGGTGGAGAGCTCAATCCTCCACCGCAAGATCTTGTCATTCTTAATCTTGCCCTTTTGCCTGGTGTTAAACAGTAGGCAACTGACCGCTGGTCCGTAATTAAGGTGAATCGTTGGCCCGCGAGATAATGGCGCCAGTGCCGGACGGCTTCCACGATGGCCTGGGCCTCCTTCTCGACCGAGGAGTGTCGAATCTCAGGGCCTTGTAAGGTCCGGGAAAAGAAGGCCACCGGACGGCCCCTCTGGTTAAGGGTGGCAGCTAGGGCAAAGTCAGATGCATCACTTTCCACTTGGAATGGGATGGATTCGTCCACAGCGTGCATCGCGGCCTTCGCGATGTCCGCTTTGATATAATCGAAGGCCCGACAGGCCTCCTCCGCCAGGGGAAAAGAGGTCGATTTTAGGAGCGGACGGGCTTTATCTGCGTAACGGGGAACCCACTGGGCATAATAGGAGAAGAAGCCCAGGCATCTCCTCAGTGCTTTGAGGGTAGTAGGGAGGGGAAGCTGCATAAGGGGACGCATACGGGCTGGGTCAGGGCCAAGGACACCATTTTCTATCACGTACCCAAGGATGGCGAGGCGGCGTGTCCGGAAAACACACTTCGCCTCATTGTATGTGAGGTTCAGGAGAGTGGCCGTACGAAGGAATTTTTGTAGGTTGGCAACATGGTCCTGCAGGTCATGGCCGCAGATGGTGACGTTATCCAGATACGGGAAAGTGGCCCGTAGTCCGTGCTGGTCCACCATTTGATCCATGGCCCGTTGGAAGACTGAGACCCCATTGGTGACACCAAAGGGGACTCGGAGGAACTGGTAGAGGCGGCCATCCGCCTCAAAGGCAGTGTATGGGCGATCCTCCAAGCGGATAGGGAGCTGGTGGTAAGCCGATTTCAAATCGATCGTTGAAAAAACCCTATAGTGCGCGATGTGGTTGACTATGTCCGCGATACGGGGAAGAGGATATGCATCTAGTTGGGTATACCTGTTTATGGTCTGGCTGTAGTCAATCACCATGCGGTGTTTCTCCCCTGATTTAACTACGACCACTTGCGCCCTCCAGGGGCTGGTGCTGGCCTGGATAATCCCTTCCTGGAGCAAACGTTGTACCTCGGACCGAATGAAGGCCCGGTCATCCGCACTATAGCGCCTACTCTTGGTGGCTATAGGCCTACAATCCGGGGTGAGGTTATCAAATAACGGGGGGGGGGTGATCTTGAGGGTCGAGAGACTGCAGGTGGTGCGCGAGGGGCGCTGCCGTGACGGCGCCTTGCAGACGGAGAGCGGGGGATAAGGGCCATCGTACTGCAAGATGACGCTTCTATGATGGCTGAGGAAATCTAACCCCAGCAGTACAGCTGCGCAGAGTCGCGGCAGCACGAGGAGCCGAAAACGCTCGTAGACTGTGCCCTGTACCGTCAGCGTCACCAAGCAGCACCCGAGGACCTCCACTGAGTGAGAATTCGAGGCCATGGAGATGGTCTGGCTCCAGGGTCGCACGGGAAGGGCATATTGACGCACTGTGCGAGGGTGTATAAAACTTTCCGTGCTCCCACAGTCAAACAGGCAGTTTTCTGCATAACCATTTACCTTGATCTCCATTATGGACTTGGAGAGTTGATGTGGCTGCGACTGGTCCAGGCAAATCGATGCCACTGTTGAATTAAAGAAGAATCCATCTTCGTCGCCGTCTGATGACGTCACGGATGAAGCTTCCTGCTCAGCTTGCCTTGATGCCAGTCTCAAAGATGGCGACTCCCGCACTTCCGGTGACCGCATCAAAGATGGCGATTCCCGCACATCCGGTGACCGCATCCAAGATGGCGATTCGCGCGCAGCCGCCGCCTGCATCAAAGATGGCCGCGCCCTCGGAGCACACATGGCTCCACGAGTCTTCAGAAGCGGCTTTGCTCTGCAGACTTTAACAAAGTGGCCTAGCTTACCGCATCCGGAGCAAATCGCGTCCTTTGCCGGGCAGTGACGCCGAGGGTGCTTAGGGAGGCCACAAAAGTAACATTTGGGCCCTGCTGGAGCAGCCGTCGCAGTGGAGCCGTCGGTGGAACGGGATCCAAGGTAAGACCCGAGATTATGGGAGGCTGCTTCTAACGTTTCAGCCATCGTGGCCGTTTTCCGGAGGTCTAGGTCATCTTGTTCCAGCAGACGCTGCTGGATGTATGTAGACTCAATGCCCGCAACGTAGGCGTTGCGGATCAGATCCTCCGTGTTCTGAGCTGCTGAAACAGCCTTACAGTCGCATGCTCGGGCGAGGACTCGCAGGGCGCGCAGAAATTGGGCGCACGATTCTCCTGGCTGCTGTTTGCGGGTAGTTAGGAGGTGTCTGGCGTAAACCACGTTAGGGCTCTTTCAGAACTGCCCTTTTAGGAGTTCGATAGCGTCCGCGTAAGTAGCAGCGTCCTGGAAGATTCCATAGACAGTTTCGCTTACCCGGGCGCGGAGCACGTGGAGTTTAGCAGCGTCGGTGTCGATGGCCGTAGCGGTGTCGACGAATGCTTCGAAGCAGTCCAACCAATGATCAAATTTATCAGAGGCTCCAACCTCTTGAGGGTCTAATGCTAACTTGTCGGGTTTTAGAAACTGCTTCATACTAGTAACTGTTGTGAATAAAATTGATGCGCTATCAATAAGGCGAAAGACTACCGATATGCCAATATAAGTGTAGGCTTTTATTCACAACAGAATCAGGAGCAGATCCCAACAATTAACCGACCTGGACTGAACAAGGGGGAGGAGACAGCCACCTTTATACTAGGTGCTGAGGGGAGGAACCAAACTGGAAGGGGATGTGTCCAGGTATGACAAACACACACAACGGTGGTCCATATAGGACAAAGGCACAACTGAGGTCCACCACACACACTACCCCCAACTCCGTGTGCCCTAATCTTCTTCAGCAGCCTTTTATGGGGCACCTTATCAAACGCCTTTTGGAAATCCAAAAACACCGCATCCACCGGTTCTCCTCCATCAACCGCCCTAGTCACATCTTCATAAAAATCCAACATGTTCGTCAAGCACGACTTTCCCCTCATGAATCCATGCTGCGTCTGATTGATCGAACCATTTCTATCCAGATGCCCTGCTATCTCCTCTTTAATAATGGATTCCAGCATTTTCCCTACTACAGACGTTAAGCTGACCGGCCTATAGTTACCCGCCTTTTGTCTCCTTCCTTTTTTAAACAGCGGCGTAACATTAGCCGTTTTCCAATCAACCGGCACTACCCCAGAATGCAACGAGTTTTGATAAATAATCACTAACGCATCCACTATTACCTCTGACATTTCTTTCAATACCCTGGGATGCATTCCATCCGGACCCGGGGACTTGTCCACCTTCAGTCCCATTAGTCTACCCAGCACTGCCTCTCTGGTAACATTAATTGTATTAAGTATTTCTCCTGCTGCCAACCCTCTATCGTTAATATTTGGCAAACTATTTGTGTCCTCCACCGTGAAGACCGACACAAAAAACTTATTTAAAGACTCAGCCATATCCTCATTTCCCACTATTAACTCCCCCCTCTCGTCCTCCAAGGGTCCAACATTCACTCTAGCCACTCTATTCCTTTTTATATATTTATAAAAACTTTTACTATCATTTTTTATATTAATTGCTAGCCTAGCTTCATAGTCTATCCTTCCTTTCTTTATCGCTTTCTTAGTCTCTCTTTGTTGTTTCTTAAATTTTTCCCAATCACTTGTTTCTCCACTATTTTTGGCCACTCTGTACGCAGCTGTTTTTATTTTAATACTCTCCTTTATTTCCTTCGTTATCCACGGCTGGTTCTCCCTTTTCTTACAATCCTTGTTTTTTGCTGGAATATATTTTTGCTGAGAACTGAAAAGGATCTCCTTAAAAATCCTCCACTGTTCCTCAGCTATCCTACCTGCCAGCCTGCTCTCCCAGTCTACCTTAGCCAATTCATCCCTCATCCTATCATATTTCCCTCTGTTCAAACAGAGGACACTGGTTTGAGATCAAACTTTCTCCTCTTCCATCTGAATCAGAAATTCGACCATATTGTGGTCACTAGACCCAAGAGGGTCCTTCACACTAAGATCCTTAATTCTACCTACCTCGTTACACAATATCAGATCCAAAATAGCTCGTTCCCTCGTCGGTTCCGTAACATGCTGCTCAAGGAAACTATCCCGACAGCATTCTAAGAACTCTTCCTCCATTCCACCCTTACCGACTTGAGTCTGCCAGTCAATGTGCATGTTGAAGTCCCCCATGATTATTGCCGTTCCGTTTTTACACGCATCCCTTATCTGCTTGTTTATAGCCCTCCCTACCTCAACATTATTATTTGGGGGCCTATATACCACACCTACTAGTGTCTTTCTCCCTCTACTATTCCTCATCTCTACCCATAATGATTCCACGTTTTGTTCCTCAGAGCCTATGTCATCCCTCAGTACTACC
Organism: Mustelus asterias; assembly: GCF_964213995.1. NCBI lineage: Eukaryota > Metazoa > Chordata > Chondrichthyes > Carcharhiniformes > Triakidae > Mustelus > Mustelus asterias. Next base: position 148,753 of record NC_135818.1, on the reverse strand, counting down.
CTGATATTATCTCTTATTAATAGCGCGACCCCACCACCTTTTCCTTCCTGTCTATTCTTCCTAAACGCCTGATACCCCTGGATATTCATCTCCCGGTCCTGGTCACCTTTCAGCCACGTTTCTGTAATGGCCACTAGATCGTACCCACTTGTGCTGATTTGCACCATCAACTCATTTACCTTGTTCCGAATGCTTCGTGCATTCAGGCAAAGTGTCCTTATTCCAGCTTTTATCTGGACCCGCTTTGATGAGTCTCGAACACCCTCTCCCTCTACTCCCTTATCTAAATTACCGCCTTCATTCACTTGCACCCTCTCCTCTACCATTAATTTTGTAATTCCCCTTACCCCTGCATCCTCCCCCCCATCAATTAGTTCCTTGATCCTAGTCAACTCTTCTAGCTCCCTTCCCCCCAACCTATCTAGTTTAAATTCTCCCCAGTAGCCTTAGCCAACCTACCGGCCAGGATATTGGTCCCCATGTGATTCAAGTTCCACCCGTTTTTTGTATACAGATCACCCCTGCCCCTAAAGAGGTCCCAATGGTCCAGAAACCTGAATCCCTGCCCCCTGCACCAGTCCCTCAGCCACACATTCATCTTCCACCTCACTCCATTCCTGCCCTCACCTTCCCGTGGCACAGGCAGTAATCCTGAGATTACTACCTTTGCTTTCCTCTTTCTCAGCTGTCTCCCTAATTCCCTGTACTCCCTTTTCATGACCCCTTCTCCCTTCCTACCCACATCAGCGGTACCAATATGTACCGCTACCTCAGGCTCCTCTCCCTCACACCTCAGGATTTCCGGGACGCGACTAGCGACATCCTGGATCCCGGCCCCAGGGAGGCAGACCACCATGCGAGAATCCCGCCTACCTCCGCAGAAACACCTGTCTGTCCCCTTCACCATCGAGTCCCCGATTAATACCGCCTTCCTCCTCTTTTCCTTAGCCCTCTGAGTTACAGGGCTGGACTCCACTGCGGAGACACGGCCACTGCTGCTTCCCCCAGGCGGGCTGTCCCCCCCAGCAGTACTCAAGCAGGAGTACTTGTTGTGCAGGGGCAAATCCACCGGGGTGCTCTCAACCACCCTAGCCTTACCCTTCCTGGCCGTCACCCACTTGGCCTCCTCCCGTGGCCCTGGTGTGACCACCTGATGATAGCTCTTGTCTATCACCTCCTCATTCTCCCTCATCAGCCTAAGATCCTCGAGCTGTAGTTCCAGCTCCCTAACACGGGATGGGTGGGTTGTCTGATGAGGGAAGGTTGCACAGGCCAGATTTACATCCACTGTAGTTTTGAAGAGTAAGAGGCGACTTGATTGAAACATATAAGATCATGAGGGGTATTGACAGGGTGGATGTGGAGGGAATGTTTCCTCATGTAGAAGAACCTAGACTAGGAATCACTATTTAAAAATAAGGGGTTACCCATTTAAAATGGAGATGAGGAGAAATGTTTTCACTCAGAGGGTCATGAGTCTTTGGAACTCTCTTCCTGAAAAGGTGGTGAAAACAGAGGGCAGCGCTCGCCCTAAGACTGGAAATTCCTGCCCGAGGCCAACAGACCTTTGCAATGGTCCAGTCTCGTCCGCTACGATTCCTGTGGTGGGCAGGACGGGAAAATTCTGCCCAGAGTCTTTAAATATTTTGAAAGCAGATGTGGAGAGATTCTTGGTGAACAATGGGGTGATAGGTTATCGGGGGGGGGGGGGGGGGGGTGCGGGGTGCGGTATTACTCTCATCAGCCATGCTCTTAATAAATGCTGGAGTAGGCTTGAGGGGCTGAATGGCCTATTTCTGCTCCTGTATCAGTGTACTCTTCCTTTTGGCCTTCCCACTCCCGTACCACTATGTGTCCAAGTGGCAGTGCTTGAGTAGAATCATACAATCATAGAATCATAGAATCCCTACAATGCAGAAGGAGGCCATTCATAGAAACATAGAAAACATAGAAAATAGGTGCAGGAGTAGACCATTCAGCCCTTCGAGCCTGCACCACCATTCAATATGATCATGGCTGATCATGCACTGTCAGTATCCCACTCTCACTTTCTCTCCATGCCCTTGATCCCTTTAGCCACAAGGGCCACGTCCAGCTCCCTCTTGCACACATCTAACAAACTGGCCCCAACAGCTTTCTGTGGTAGAGAATTCCACAGGTTCACAACTCTGAGTGAAGAAGGTCTTCCTCATCTCAGTCCTGAATGGCTTAACCCTTATTCTTAGCCTGTGGCCCCCTAATTCCAGACTTCCCCAACATCAGGAACATTCTTCCCGCATCTAGCCTGTCAAGTCCCATCAGGATTTTATACATTTCTATGAGATCCTCTCTCATTCTTCTAAATTCCAGTGAGTACAAGCCCAGTCAATCAAGTCTCTCTTCATATGTCAGTGCTGCCACTCCAGGAATCAGTCTGGTGAACTTTCGCTGTACTCCCTCCATAGCAAGAATGTCCTTCCTCAGACTAGGAGACCAAAACTGCACACAATACTCAAGGTGTGGCCTCACCAAGGCCCTGTATAACTGCAGCAAGACATCCTCACTCCTATACTCACATCCTCTTGCTATGAAGGTCAGCATGTCAAGCTTTCCTAACCTTCTGCTGTACCTGCACGCCAACATTCAGCGACTGTTCCACCATGACAGCCCGGTCACGTTGCATTTCCCCTTTTCCTAAACTGTCACCATTCAGATAATGGCTCATCGAGTCTGCACCGACTCTCCGACAGAGCATCTTACCCAACCCCACCTGTTTATCCCGCTAATCCCCCTAACCTACACATCTTTGGACTGAAAGTGTCTGAAAGGAGAAACACAGAAGGATAAGGTTGTCATGAGGGGAGGAAAAAAAGCAAGAGGTGTCTACAAAAGCATCAGCACCTTGCCAATTGGAGAACATAGAACATAGAACATTACAGCGCAGAACAGGCCCTTCGGCCCACGATGTTGCACCGACCAGTTAAAAAAAAAACTGTGACCCTCCAACCTAAACCAATTTCTTTTCGTCCATGAACCTATCTACGGATCTCTTAAACGCCCCCAAACTAGGCGCATTTACTACTGATGCTGGCAGGGCATTCCAATCCCTCACCACCCTCTGGGTAAAGAACCTACCCCTGACATCGGTTCTATAACTACCCCCCCTCAATTTAAAGCCATGCCCCCTCGTGCTGGATTTCTCCATCAGAGGAAAAAGGCTATCACTATCCACCCTATCTAAACCTCTAATCATCTTATATGTTTCAATAAGATCCCCTCTTAGCCGCCGCCTTTCCAGCGAAAACAATCCCAAATCCCTCAGCCTCTCCTCATAGGATCTCCCCTCCATACCAGGCAACATCCTGGTAAACCTCCTCTGCACCCTCTCCAAAGCCTCCACATCCTTCCTGTAATGTGGGGACCAGAACTGCACACAGTACTCCAAGTGCGGCCGCACCAGAGTTGTGTACAGTTGCAACATAACGCTACGACTCCTAAATTCAATCCCCCTACCAATAAACGCCAAGACACCATATGCCTTCTTAACAACCTTATCTACTTGATTCCCAACTTTCAGGGATCTATGCACACATACACCTAGATCCCTCTGCTCCTCCACACTATTCAAAGTCCTCCCGTTAGCCCTATACTCAACACATCTGTTATTCCTACCAAAGTGAATTACCTCACACTTCTCCGCATTAAACTCCATCCGCCACCTCTCGGCCCAACTTTGCAACCTGTCTAAGTCTTCCTGCAAACTACGACACCCTTCCTCACTGTCTACCACACCACCGACTTTGGTGTCATCAGCAAATTTGCTAATCCACCCAACTATACCCTCATCCAGATCATTAATAAATATTACAAACAGCAGTGGCCCCAAAACAGATCCCTGAGGTACACCACTTGTAACCGCACTCCATGATGAATATTTACTATCAACCACCACCCTCTGTTTCCTATCCGCTAGCCAATTCCTGATCCAATTTCCTAGATCACCCCCAATCCCATACATCTGCATTTTCTGCAGAAGCCTACCATGGTGAACCTTATCAAACGCCTTACTAAAATCCATATATACCACGTCCACTGCCTTGCCCCCATCCACCTCCTTGGTCACTTTCTCAAAAAACTCAATAAGGTTAGTAAGGCACGACCTACCTGCCACAAAACCATGCTGACTATCACCTATCAATTCATTACTCTCCAAATAACTATAAATCCTATCCCTTATAATTTTTTCCAACATCTTGCCGACAACAGAAGTGAGACTCACCGGTCTATAATTCCCGGGGAAGTCTCTGTTCCCCTTCTTAAACAATGGGACAACATTCGCTAACCTCCAATCTTCTGGTACTATACCAGAGGCCAACGACGACCTGAAGATCAGAGCCAGAGGCTCTGCAATCACTTCTCTTGCCTCCCAGAGAATCCTTGGATAAATCCCATCCGGACCAGGGGATTTATCTATTTTCAGACCCTCCAGAATATCCTGCACATCCTCCTTATCAACTGTAATACTGTCTATTCTACTCCCTTGCAACCCAGTGTCCTCCTCAGCTATATTCATGTCCCCTTGCGTGAACACCGAAGAGAAATATTGGTTCAATGCTTCACCAATCTCCTCCGGTTCCACACATAACTTTCCTCTGCCATCTATAACTGGCCCTAAACTTGCCCTAACCAACCTTCTGTTCTTGACATACCTATAGAACGCCTTAGGATTCTCTTTAACCCTATCCGCCAAAGTCTTCTCATGTCCCCTTTTAGCCCTTCTAAGCTCGCTCTTCAACTCCCTCTTAGCCAATCTAAAGCTTTCTAGTGCACTACCCGAGTGCTCACGTCTCATCCGAACATAAGCCTCCTTTTTCTTTTTAACCAACAAAGAAACTTTTTTGGTGCACCACGGTTCCCTAGCCCTACCAATTCCTCCTTGCCTGACAGGGACATACCTATCACAGACTCGCAGTAGCTGCTCCTTGAAAAAACTCCACATGTCGGACGTTCCCAGTCCCTGTAATCTCCTAGTCCAACCTATGTTTCCTAATTCTCTCCTAATAGCCTCATAATTACCCTTCCCCCAGCTAAAACCACTGGCCCGAGGTTCATGCCTATCCCTTTCCATCACTAAGGTGAACGTAACCGAATTGTGGTCACTATCACCAAAATGCACACCAACTTCCAAGTCTAGCACCTGGTCTGGCTCATTTCCCAGCACCAGATCCAATATAGCCTCACCTCTAGTTGGCCTGTCTACATACTGAGTCAAAAAACCTTCCTGCACGCTTTGAACAAAAACTGACCCCTCTAACGAGCTAGAGCTATAACAATTCCAGTCAATATTAGTCAAGTTAAAATCCCCCATAACAATTGCCCTATTACTTTCACTCCTAAGCAGGATTGACTCCGCAATCCTTTCCTCAACCTCTCTAGAACTTTTAGGAGGTCTATAAAAGACTCCCAACAGGGTGACCTCTCCTCTCCTATTTCTAATCTCCGCCCATACTACCTCAACAGATAAGTCCTCATCAAACCTCCTCTCTGACACTGTGATACAATCTCTGACCAATAATGCTACCCCTCCCCCTCTTCTACCTCCTTCCCTACTTCGACTAAAACATTTGAACCCCGGGACCTGCAGCCTCCATTCCTGCCCCTGCTCTATCCATGTCTCTGAAATAGCCACAACATCGAAGTCCCAGGGGGAGGAGAGGGAGGAAAGATGTAATAAGGTGAGGAACATATTTCTTCGATAATCTCAACCCCACCATTGGCCACAGCTTCAAAGGCAGTTGCTCCAATTGGGTGAGGCCATACAGCTGTGTCTATCCCTCGCCCATTCTCTGCTATTCATAGTCAGAAAGTTATAGAGGTTTACAGCATGGAAATAGGCCCTTTGGCCCAACTTGTCCATGCCATGCAGTTTTTAACCAATAAGTTAGTCCAAATTGCCTGCATTTGGCCCATATCCCTCTATACCCAGCTTACCCATGTAACTGTCCAAATGCTTTTTAAAAGACAAAATTGTACCAGCCTCTACTACTGCCTCTGGCAGCTCATTCCAGACACTCACCACTCTCTGTGTAAAAAAATTGCCCCTCTGGACACTTTTGTATCTCTTCCCTCTCACCTTAAATCTATGCCCTCTAGTTTTAGACTTCCTGCCTTTGGGAAAAGATGTTGATTATCTAACTGATCAATGCCCCTCATTATTTTATAGACCTCTATATAATCACCCCTAAGCCTCCTACACTCCAAGGAAAAAAGTCCTAGTCTATCCAGCCTCTCCTTATAAGTCAACTCCTGTATTCAATGTTCTGACCAATGAAATCAAGCATGTCGAATGCCTTCTTCACCACCCTGTCCACCTTTGACTTCACTTTCAAGGAATTAGTGATGGGAAGGAAGGTGAGGGTTAGAGGGATTGGATTGACACTATTATTTTCTGATTATGGCTTTTAACAGGAATGAAAACTGAAAAAAATTATGTTTAATGTTCTTTAACTGATGTTCTCTGCTCCTCTCTGAAGGTGGTGACTCATGCATGTATATTGTTCCACAGAAGCTTACCCAAGTTATCATCCTTTCATATCCACAACGCTGCTTCCAGGACTGCTGTGGAAGCCAATTGACCTCTTGGGGACTGTCTCTTGTGCCCCCAGCTACTTGTCATGTCACCAGAGTGGAACATTCTATTTGAAGGGCACTCTTGCTTGTACCCCCCCCCCCCCCCCAGTGCTTTAGAAACAACTAAATCAGGCACCCATTGTCCAAATTCAAACTACATAGATCCATTCAACAAATTCGTATATCCCTTTCAAAGTGTGTAGAAGTACTTTGGAGTGTTTTTAGAATTGATTTCTTAGAACTGTTGCTGACAGTAAGAGGACAGATGAATGATGGCAGTGTCTACAGCATGAGGTGGAAATGGGGTAAGAATGGATTTGTTTTGCACAGAGTGCCGGAAATTCATTTTACTAACTCACCCAAAAAACAGGTGGGAAAAACTCCTGTTTTCCCGCCCATTGGACACTTAGTTTTTGGGGAAGAAAATAGTGTCCAAATGCAACATAACAGTCTGTCACATTGGGACTGAACTTCTTAATGTTCCTTGACAGTGTCAGAATGCAGTTTGGCCAATGCACTGACTACCTTACTGTGCATGCTCATCAGTATTCTCCTATCGGCTGCCCAAAGGCCCCATCTGACTTCATGACGGCAGAATTCATCTATGACCTTAACTTCCAGATGCACATCAACCATTCTTTACCTCACTGGTCTGCTGCTGCCCACTCATGCCCAGTGTCTCACCATGTGCAGATCCTAACACTACACAACTCACAAAGGTAGATGTAGGATCAGTTTCTGAGCTGGTGGCTGCAAATATCAAAGTGCATTGTCTCCCCTTCTCTGGTATGGCTTCCACTTCCTTTCCCTCTTGTGTATGTTGATCTTGGCCAGGTGGCCATTCTTGAGTATCTGAAAGCATAAAAACAGAAGGGGACTGATTGAGATGGGGAAGAAAGCAGGAGGTTACATGTCATTGCCACAGATCAGGTTGAGAGTGGGAATGGAGATGAAATGGGGAATAAGGCAATAACCTCCAACAGCCTCACAATCCCCAGCGATGTCCACCCACAGTGTTGCAGCTGCTCTCAGCAGCACAATCTCCTCGGTCTAGATAAATGGATGATGTAATGGAGCCCACAATCACACCCCCCACACCCCCATCACCACCTCCCCATCCCCACCCCCCCACCTGCCACCCTCCCACACAGCCCCCCACCCCCATATCACCAGCCCCCCATCCCCACCCCTCATTTAAATATTGATGGCATGGTCTACACGTCATTAAGGAGTCCTGGATGCTATCGTCCGGGCTCACTTGTCTTTACCACCTCACCAGCCGAGGTTCTCCCCTGTGAGAATCATGTATGATCCCCACCTATGGGGAGCAGGTGTGATGGCCTAGCCAGAGGGCTTGGAGGCCATTGAAGCTCCCGGATGGTAAGGAGCATAGGCGAGCAGTGCCTATGGGACAGTGCCAGCCTAACAGTGCCCACCAGGCACCCTGGCACTGCCCAGTGAGCACTATAACTGTTCCAGGGGCATGGCATGGGGTGGAGCTATAACAGAGGGTGGAGACAAGAGGGGAGCTCCACAGGGTGGGGGGAGTGGGGCGGGGGGGGGGAGTGGGGGGGGGGGGAGTGGGGGGGGGCAGTGGGGGGGGGAGTGGGGGGGAGTGGTGGGGAGTGGGGGGGGGGGAGTGGGGGGGGAGTGGTGGGGGGAGGGGGGAGTGGGGAGGAGTGGGGAGAGTGGGGGGGGGAGTGGGAGCAGTGGGGGGGTAAACAAGCCAGTGAGCCTCGTTTCAGAGCGTGGACACCATTTCATAAGGGCACCCCGATCTCACAGTGCAATGGGCGATCACCTCCCTCCCCCACCCCCACGGACATTGGGATGCTGCCCTCATCAGTGGCATGGTCCTCCAGCCCCTGCCCTACATAGGTCGCTGGCTTTGGGGCTCTCTATATGGGCCCCTCCCTGACACCTGACATGCCCCCGTTATAACCCTCAACATGCCCTCCTGTCATGACCCATGATATGATCCAGCCCTGCATGACCCCCCTGCATCGCCCCCCATCATAACCCCATGCATAGCCCCCCCATCACTCAGTCCCCACCCCTTGACATTTCCCCTGACACACTTGCGGCACTCAACTGGTATTGCTATGGTGTCAGGTGGGCACTGCCAGGGGGACACTGCCCAATAGGCACTGCTCGTCCATGCCCCCGGCAACCTGGGTGCTTCAATGGCCTCCTAGCCCCCCTCATGAGGCCATCGCGCTGGTGGAGACCAGTTGTGATTCTCGTCATTATTGTGCCGTGTCTGAAAGCCACTGAATTGTATGTGATAGGAATTGAATGGGCTTTGCACATTTAAATACTAATTTAAATATGCTGATTGAGTGCGATCTGGTTTGCACCATTAGAAAGAAGCCAGGAGAATCGCAAACTGACTGGTGCCAGGCGTGAAGGCAATTTTTAGGCCTTCGTGCTATTTTCCCAGATTGGCGCCATCCGTGCCACGGCACGGCAAGGTGGGAAAATCGTCCCATCCATATTCTTTATAATTATGTTCAGAAGGTGATGAGGTTTTATTGCAGGAATGCCTCACTGTTAAATGCAACATCCTCTATTCTTGACCAAGCTCCAAAATGGAAAAGTAGATGGAACTTTGATGTTTCACCTTAAAAGATGCAAAAAGAAATTGTCCAATCAACTCCACCTTGCACACTGTCAAAATTTGACAAATGTTGATGAAAGAGAATTTTTGAATGCTGTCATTGAAAAAGTTGCCGTTTTTATTGGCTGGGTGATAATGTGTGGAATAGTTTGCCTGGAAAAACTAGGAAAATGAATGCATTTTAATTGTTCCAACTTATCCTCATTTTCTAATGATTTCCATCTTCCCTATTAGTGAGAGTCAGCATGTCAGAACAACTGAATGATGAATGTTGCACATCAGGATTTTGTGACCTTCTGTATGGTTTATGGAATAACTTTAGCAGCAACATTTTTATAAGCAACTAACAAAAAACGGCATCATTGTTCACGTCAATGTCGAGTTTTAAAACCGCTAAATGATTAAATTAACAATTTGTTTGTACTGTGTGTTCATTTCATTCTGTAAGCAAGTGTACAGATAGTATTCATTATCTCATGATGGCTAGGAATATCATCACAAGATTATTTTTTGCTCGTTTACATGAATTTTCATTGAGTGATTACAGTTGGCACACGGATGATGCACAGCAGGCAACGAGCAGAGATGCAGAATATTGAAGCTATGAATGTTTTCAAGATGGAGTGAGATATGTAACAATGCCATCTGAAACCTAAACCCATTAGTTGGTGCACAGAAATCTCGTCAAATATGAATACCAAGTCAAACAGTTAGCTATATAAAGCCAACCTCACCCCATTCCCACTGATTACCCCCCCTCCCCCACCCCCAGCCCAATCAATGGTACACATCAAATCGACATGTTTGGTTTGCTAGGGCATGTTCCAGGATATAGTCACTCAGGTTTATGCACAAGAATAGGAACCCAAATATAAAGTAATTAGTTGAATATTAACATTTTGCTGTAAAATGTTCCTATAAAATTATGCCTGATCTGCTGTTGCGTGGAGCTGTCACTTACAGTGACAGCCTTTCTTTTTTCTTTTATTCATATGCTAAACATATTGTAATAAAGGCAAATTGAATACCTGCTGGGACTGTGCTGTGTATTTCATTATGCAAAACAAATGTAACATTTGTTCAACAAAGGATAATGGCAGTTTGAGACTTTTGGCAATCACAAAAGCAAACTTGAAAAAAGATTACTGTTTATACAGTTACATCTGATGTCTGTATCAGCGTTACTATGGAATTAGGTTTCCATGGGAGACAAACACATTCCCATAACCCTTTGTCTGCACCTGCTGCACCGAGTCATTCAATCCGACCTGGATTTCACATTCCACATTGTTTGCAACTGGAAATAAACCAAATTGAATGTGACTGGTTCGTTCACTGTCCTCTAAACAATAGCAAACGGTTGTGCATAACATTTTCTTAGAACTACGACATGAACTAGGATTAACTTTCTTTAGGATGCAATGACTTTGGTTGCTGAAAATTTTAGATATTATTTCCACTTTTAAATTGTACCGCAGTGCCATCATCTGGCAGAATGCATTTTCACAATAACACGGAATTGATTTTCACAATTACTGTCTTGTTTCATTATTGAACCCTCTGAAAAGTTGAAAATTAAGTGACTTCCTTTAATTTTTGATAATGAAAGGTCACAATTTGGGACATCTCATTTTCCAATATTCAGTGTTTGCATCAAGGGATGCACCAGATGGAGACAAGGAAATCAAAAGGCAAGCACATTGACACAGCTTTTGCTAACCTCCTGGTAACTGACCAGCAAGCATTTGTTGACCCTTCTTGTCTCCAGAGGATGTTAACTATTTAATTTCTAATCATCGTATTGGACAAAGACTCCAGACTACAAATTGGTTCAATTTACAGTTTAGTAGTAATCTTGAAGATACAAAACAAACAAATACTTAGTATACCTCTTAGTTAATTACTTTAACATTTATCTATGACAGGTTGTAAGACTCACAACTTGGACTTAAAATACTACACGTGTGTGATGAATTGGCCAGGTTCATTCCACTGGGCTGTAGTCTTCTCTGAGTTCTGAATTCTGGATCTTCCTTCACAATAGTTTGTCCTGATTTGTCACTGTTGAGATTTTGGACCCTTTTTTACCATTTTGATTCCAAGTGCTGGGCGGACTTGAAGCTGGGAGTGTTTCAGATCCGACCTTTAGACCTGTTCTCAGGCGCCCTCATACACACTCTGCCTGAAAAAATATCAGCGATTCTGAATCGTGCTGCTGAAGCCTGTGGGCGGGGCTTAACACACCCAAAACCCTGCAGCTCCGATCGGCGCCTCCAACTGCGCATGCACAGAAAAGAAATGATAGAATAATGCTCCCCTGCCACATCGTTCCTGGGCTGGATAATGCCTCCCCCTGGCCCCCACAGACATTGCCCCACCCCCCACAACATTACTGACCCCCATATCCCCCCAAACCCACACACCACCCAAACTGATCATGGCCCCCTCCCGCCCCCCCAGCAATTTCAAGCAGAGAGCCGCCGGGTGCTCGACACTTACCTCCTCACGAACTGGAGTACTCGAATCGGACTTTTATGGAGCATGTCTGTTTTGCGCTGATTCTGGATGGGCGGATGCGGTGGTAAATGGGAAAGTGCCGGTAAGGGTGGGCGTGCAGCCCATTAAGGCAATTTAACTGCATGCAAATGCATTTAAATGACCGTCACACCCGTTTCAGGCGCGGTCCCGATCATGGCCATTATCAGGCCTTGGTAAAGGGGGAACCGGCGCGGAGGTGGGTGTGGATCATGCTACTTGCCTCACGCCCGACTTTACCAAGTTTTCGCGCCCGAAAATGGGAACAACGCGATAGTAAAATCGGGCCCATAGAGTCTACAACCTTTCTGCTATATCTGCTCAAAATGCTGGCGAGGAACAGGAACCTGTCTGCCCAAGACACTCCCAATGTGGAGATCATTTGTCTAAAGGTCATGAAAACAGGACACTTCTGTCCCATTATTCCCTATCAATAGTAATTTTGTAACAACAAAGGTCATACAACCCCAATTGCAGCTATCTGGTTTCACTTCTCGTTTTCTTCTTGCTATAGACTGAACCTCAAACTCGCGGACCAGCTGGCGGGGGTATTCACAGACATCTTTAACCTCTCCTTACTCCAATATGAGCTCGCTATCTGCTTCAAGGAGATGACCATTATCCCGGTACCAAAGAAAAGCCAAGCAGTGTGCCTTAATGACTATCGTCTAGTTGCTCTGACATCCATTATTATGAAGCGCTTCAAAAGGTTAGTCATGGCACACATCAACTCCAGTCTCCAAGATTGCCTAGATCTACCACAGTTCACTGACTGACACAAAATGTCCACAGCAGACACCATCTCCCTGGCCCTATTCGCAACCCTGGTATACCTGGAAAACAAGGACACTTAAGTCAGACTCCGATTTGTTGACTACAGCTCAGCCTTCAACACCATTATCTCGACAAAACTTATCTCCAAACTCTGTGGCCTGGGGCTCGACTCCTCCCTCTACGACTGGATCCTAAACTTCCTAACCCACAATCAGATCGCAATCAGTAAGACACCACTTCCATGATCATCCTTAACACTGGTGCCCCACAAAGCTGTGTTCTCAGCTCCTGACTATACTTCTCATACACCTTGAACTGTGCGGCCAAATTCCCCTCCAACTCGATTTTCAAGTTTGCTGATGACACCACCATTGTGGGTCGGATCACAGACAATGACAAGATGGAGTACAGGAAAAAGAAAGAGAATCTGGTGAACTGGTGCAATGACAATAATCACTCCCAGAGTGAAGTTGGTTGAGAGCTTAAAGTATCGAAGTGTTCAGATCAGCAACAACCTGTCTTTGTCTCTCCACACCGACGGTATGGTTAAGAAAACCCATCAAAGCGTCTACCATAGAACCATAGAAAATTACAGCTCAGAAACAGGCCTTTTGGCCCTTCTTGTCTGTGCCGAACCATTTTTGCCTAGTCCCACTGACCTGCACTTGGACCATATCCCTCCACACCCCTCTCATCCATGAACCCGTCCAAGTTTTTCTTAAATGTTAAAAGTGACCCCGCATTTACCACTTTATCCGGCAGCTCATTCCACACCCCCACCACTCTCTGCGTGAAGAAGCCCCCCCTAATATTCCCTTTAAACTTTTCTCCTTTCACCCTTAACCCATGCCCTCTGGTTTTTTTCTCCCCTAGCCTCAGCGGAAAAAGCCTACTCGCATTCACTCCATCTATACCCATCAAAATCTTATACACCTCTATCAAATCTCCCCTCAATCTTCTACGCTCCAGGAATAAAGTCCCAACCTATTCAATCTCTCTCTGGAACTCAGCTTCTCAAGTCCCAGCAACATCTTTGTGAACCTTCTCTGCACTCTTTCAACCTTATTTACATCCTTCCTGTAACTAGGTGAGCAAAACTGTACACAATACTCCAAATTCAGCCTCACCAATGCCTTATATAACCTTACCATAACACTCCAACTTTTATACTCGATACTCCGATTTATAAAGGCCAATGTACCAAAGGCACTCTTTACGACCCTGTCCACCTGTGACGTCTCTTTTAGGGAATTCTGTACCTGTATTCCCAGATCCCTCTGTTCAACTGCACTCTTCAGAGTCCTACCATTTAGCCTGTATGTTCTTCTTTGGTTTGTCCTTCCAAAGTGCAATATCTCACACTTGTCTGTGTTAAATTCCATTTGCCATTTTTCAGCCCATTTTTCTAGTTGGTCTGCTGGTATGGAGGGTCTTAGCTCTGAGGAGAGATTGGGTAGACTGGGGTTGTTCTCCTTGGAAAGACGGAGAATGAGGGGAGATCTAATAGAGGTGTACAAGATTATGAAGGGTATAGATAGGGTGAACAGTGGGAAGCTTTTTCCCAGGTCGGAGGTGACGATCACGAGGGGTCACGGGCTCAAGCTGAGAGGGGCGAAGTATAACTCAGACATCAGAGGGACGTTTTTTTACACAGAGGGTGGTGGGGGCCTGGAATGCGCTGCCAAGTAGGGTGGTGGAGGCAGGCACGCTGACATCGTTTAAGACTTACCTGGATAGTCACATGAGCAGCCTGGGAATGGAGGGATACAAACGATTGGTCTAGTTGGACCAAGGAGCGGCACAGGCTTGGAGGGCCGAAGGGCCTGTTTCCTGTGCTGTACTGTTCTTTGTTCTTTGTTCTTTGGTCCAAATCCCTCTGCAAGCTTTGAAAACATTCCTCACTGTCCACTACACCTCCAATCTTTGTATCATCAGCAAACTTGCTGATCCAATTTACCACATTATCATCCAGATCATTGATATAGATGACAAACAACAATGGACCCAACACCGATCCCTGCGACACACCACGAGTCACAGGCCTCCACTCAGAGAAGCAATCTTCCACAACCACTCTCTGGCTTCTTCCATTGATGTGGAGATGCCGGCGTTGGACTGGGGTAAGCACTGTAAGAAGTCTCACAACACCAGGTTAAAGTCCAACAGGTTTATTTGGTAGCAAATACCATAAGCTTTCGGAGCAATGCTCCTTCGTCAGATGGAGTGGTCTCTGTTCTCAAACAGGGCACAGACACAGAAATCAAATTACAGAATACTGATTAGAATGCAAATCTCTACAGCCAGCCAAGTCTTAAATGTACAGACAATGTGGGTGGAGGGAGCATTCAACACAGGTTAAAGAGATGTGTATTGTCTCCAGACAGTACAGCTTGTGAAATTGTGCAAGTCCAGGAGGCAAGCTGTGGGGGTTACTGATAATGTGACATAAATCCAACATCATGGTTTAGACCGTCCTCATGTGTGCGGAACTTGGCTATCAGTTTCTGCTCAGTGACTCTGCGCTGTCGTGTGTCGTGAAGGCCGCCTTGGAGAACGCTTACCTGAAGATCCAAGGCTGAATGCCCGTGACTGCTGAAGTGCTCCCCCACAGGACGAGAACAGTCTTGCCTGGTGATCGTTGAGCGGTGTTCATTCATCCGTTGTCGTAGCGTCTGCATGGTTTCCCCAATGTACCATGCCTCGGGACATCCTTTCTTGCAGCGTATCAGGTAGACAACGTTGGCCGAGTTGCAAGAGTAGGTACCGTGTACCTGGTAGATGGTGTTCTCACGTGAGATGATGGCATCCGTGTTGATGATCCGGCACGTCTTGCAGAGGTTGCTGTGGCAGGGTTGTGTGGTGTCGTGGTCACTGTTCTCCTGAAGGCTGGGTAGTTTGCTGCGGACAATGGTCTGTTTGAGGTTGCGTGGTTGTTTGAAGGCAAGAAGTGGGGGTGTGGGGATGGCCTTGGCGAGATGTTCGTCTTCATCAATGACATGTTGAAGGCTCCGGAGGAGATGCCGTAGCTTCTCCGCTCCGGGGAAGTACTGGACGACGAAGGGTACTCTGTCCACCGTGTCCCGTGTTTGTCTTCTGAGGAGGTCGGTGCGGTTTTTCGCTGTGGAGCGTCGGAACTGTTGATCGATGAGTCGAGCGCCATATCCTGTTCTTATGAGGGCATCTTTCAGCGTCTGGAGGTGTCTGTTGCGATCCTCCTCATCCGAGCAGATCCTGTGTATTCGGAGGGCTTGTCCATAGGGGATGGCTTCTTTTACGTGTTTAGGGTGGAAGCTGGAGAAGTGGAGCATCATGAGGTTATCCGTGGGCTTGCGGTACAGTGAGGTGCTGAGGTGACCGTCCTTAATGGAGATGTGTGTGTCCAAGAATGCAACCGATTCCGGAGAATAGTCCATGGTGAGTCTGATGGTGGGATGGAACTTGTTGATGTCATCATATAGTTGTTTCAGTGATTGCTCACCATGACTCCAAAGGAAGAAAATGTCATCGATGTATCTAGTGTATAGCATCGGTTGAAGGTCCTGTGCGGTGAAGAAGTCTTGTTCGAACCTGTGCATGAAGATGTTGGCATATTGAGGTGCGAATTTTGTCCCCATGGCTGTTCCGTGTGTCTGGATGAAGAACTGGTTGTTGAAGGTGAAGATATTGTTAGATATGGAAGATATCTTCCATTGAGCCAGTGACTAATCCAATTCACTACCTCTCCATGTATACCCAGCGACTGAACCTTCCTAACTAACCTCCCATGAGGGACCTTGTCAAACGCCTTGCTGAAATCCAGGTAGACAACATCCACCGCCTTCCCTTCATCCACTTTCCTGGTAACCTCCTCGAAAAACTCTAATAGATTGGTCAAACATGACCTACCACGCACAAAGCCAGGTTGACTCTCCCTAATAAGTCCCTGTCTATCCAAATATTTCTAGATCCTATCCCTTATCACACCTTCCAATAACTTGCCCACCACCGACGTCAAACTTACTGGCCTATAATTTCCCGGATTTCTTTTGGAACCTTTTTTGAACAACGGAACAACATGAGCAACCCTCCAATCATCCGGCACCTCCACCGTGAATACTGACATTTTAAATATGTCTGCCAGGGCCCCTGCAAGTTCAACACTATCCCTCAAGGTCCGTGGGAATACCCTGTCCAGTCCTGGGGATTTATCCACTCTGATTTGCCTCAAGACAGCGAGCACATCCTCCCCTTTAATCTGTAAAGGTTCCATGACCTCCCTACCCGTTCGCCCTATTTCCGTAGACTCCATGCCCGTTTCCTCAGTAAATACGGATGCAAAAAAACCATTTAGTATCTCCCCCATCTCTTTTGGTTCCATACACAGTCTACCACTCTAGAACATAGAACATAGAACAGTACAGCACAGAACAGGCCCTTCGGCCCACGTTGTTGTGCCGAGCTTTGTCTGAAACCCAGATCAAGCTATTTCCTCCCTATCATCCCAAAGTACTCCATGTGCCTATCCAATAGCTTCTTAAATGTTCCTAAAGTTTCTGACTCCACTATCACTGCAGGCAGTCCATTCCACACCCCAACCACTCTCCGAGTAAAAAACCTACTTCGGACATCCTTCCTATATCTCCCACCATGAACCCTATAGTTATGCCCCCTAGTTACCACTCCATTCACCCAAGGAAATAGTCTTTGAACGTTCACTCTATCTATCCCCCTCATCATCTTATAAACCTCTATCAAGTCTCCTCTCAACCTCCTCCGCTCCAAAGAGAAAGGCCCAAGTTCCCTCAACCTTTCCTCATAAGACCTACCCTCAAAACCAGGCAGCATCCTGGTAAATCTCCTTTGCACTCTTTCCAGTGTCTCCACATCCTTCTTATAGTGAGGTGACCAGAACTGCACACAATATTCCAAATGTGGTCTCACCAAGGTCCTGTACAGTTGCAGCATAACCCCACGGCTCTTAAACTCAAACCCCCTGTTAATGAACGCCAACACACTATAGGCCTTCTTCACGGCTCTATCCACTTGAGTGGCAACCTTCAGAGATCTATGGATATGAACCCCAAGATCTCTCTGTTCCTCCACATTCTTTAGAACCCTACCTCTGACCCTGTAATCCATATTTAAATTTGTCCTACCAAAATGAATCACCTCGCATTTGTCAGGGTTAAACTCCATTTGCCATTTTTCAGCCCAGCTCTGCATCCTATCTATATCTCTTTGCAGCCTACAACAGCCCTCCACCTCATCCACTACTCCACCAATCTTGGTGTCATCAGCAAATTTACTGATCCACCCTCAGCCCCCTCCTCCAAGTCATTTATAAAAATGACAAATAGCAGCAGAGGACCAAGCACTGATCCCTGTGGCACTCCGCTGGTAACCGGTTTCCAGTCCGAAAATTTTCCATCCACCACCACCCTCTGTCTTCTGTTAGATAGCCAGTTACCTATCCAATCGGCCAAACTTCCCTCTATCCCACACATCCTTACTTTCTTCATAAGCCGACCATGGGGGACTTTATCAAGCGCCTTACTAAAATCCATGTATATGACATCAACTGCACTACCTTCATGTACATACTCAGTTACCTCCTCAAAAAATTCTATCAAATTTTTTGAGGCAAGACTTGCCCTTCACAAATCCGTGCTGACTATCCCGGATTAAGCTGCATCTTTCTAAATGGTCGTAAATCCTATCCCTGAGGACCTTTTCCATCAACTTACCGACCACCAAAGTAAGACTAACCGGCCTATAATTACCAGGGTCATTTCTATTCCCTTTCTTAAACAGAGGACCACATTCGCCACTCTCCAGTCTTCTGGCAACACCCCCGTGGACAGTGAGGACGCAAAGATCAATGCCAAAGGCTCTGCTATCTCATCCCTTGCCTCCCAAAGACTCCTAGGATATATTTCATCAGGCCCAGGGGACTTATCAACTTTCAGTTTATTCACAATTGCTAGTACATCTTCCCTCCGAACATCTACTTCCTCCAGCCTATCAGCCTGTGACACCCTCTCTTCCTCAAAAACATGGCCCCTCTCCTTGGTGAACACCGAAGAAAAGTATTCATTCATCACCTCTCCTATCTCTTCTGACTCCATGCACAAATTCCCACTGCCGTCCTTGACTGGCCCCAACCTCACCCTGGTCATTCGTTTATTCCTCACATAAGAGTAAAAAGCCTTGGGGTTTTCCTTGATCCGACCCGCCAAGGACTTCTCATGCCCCCTCCTAGCTCTCCTAAGCCTCTTTTTCAGCTCATTTCTTGCTAACTTGTAACCCTCCATCGAGCCAACTGAACCTTGTTCTCTCAACCTTACATATGCTTCCTTCTTCCTCTTGACAACACATTCCACCTCTTTTGTGAACCATGGTTCCCTCACTCGGCCATTTCCTCTCTGCCTGGCAGGGATATACCTATCAAGGACACGCAGTATTTGTTCCTTGAAAAAGTTCCACTTTTCATTAGTGCCTTTCCCTGACAATTTTTGTTCCCATCCTATGCTTCCTAATTCCCGCCTGATTGCATCATAATTACCTCTCCCCCAATTGTAAACTATGCCCTGCCGCATGGCCCTATCCCTCTCCATTGCAATAACAAAAGACACCGAATTGTGGTCACTATCTCCAAAGTGCTCTCCCACAACCAAATCCAACACTTGGCCCGGTTCGTTTCCCAGTACCAAATCCAATGTGGCCCCACCTCTTGTCGGCTTATCCACATATTGTGTAAGGAACCCCTCCTGCACACACTGCACAAAAACTGCCCCATCTGAACTATTCGACCTATAAAGGTTCCAATCAAAATTTGGAAAGTTAAAGTCCCCCATGACACCTACCCTGTGACCTCCACACCTATCCATAATCTGCTTAGCAATTTCTTGCTCCACATCTCTATTACTATTTGGGGGCCTATAGTAAACTCCTAACAATGTGACCGCTCCTTTCCTATTCCTAACCTCAGCCCATATTACCTCTGTAGGCAGATCCCCTTCAAAATGCCTTTCTGCAGCCGTTACACTCTCCTTGATTAACAGTGCCACTCCTCCACCTCTTTTACCAGCTATCCTATACTTACTGAAACATCTATACCCCGGAACTTCCAACAACCATTCCTGTCCTTGTTCTACCCATGTCTCCGTAATGGCCACAACATCGTAGTCCCAAGTGCCAATCCACGCCCCAAGTTCACCGACCTTATTTCGGATGCTCCTTGCATTGAAGTAGACACACTTCAACCCACCTTCTTGTCTGCTGGTACCCACCTTTGACCATGATACCCTTCCCAGTACCTCACTACACTCACTGACCTCCGGACTACAACTCCTTTTCCCATCCCCCTGACAAATTAGTTTAAACCCCCCCCGAAGAGCTGTAGTAAATTTCCCTCCCAGGATATTGGTGCCCCTCTGGTTCAGGTGCACCCCGTCCTGTTGGTACAGGTCCCACCTTCCCCAGAAAGTGTTCCAATTATCCACATAGCTGAAACCCTCCCTCCTACACCTTCCCTGCATCCATGTGTTTAACTGCACTCTCTCCCTGTTCCTCAACTCGCTATCCCGTGGCACCGGCAACATACCAGAGATGACAACCTGTTTTGTCCTGGCTCTCAGCTTCCACCCAAGCTCCCTGAATTCCTGTTTTAAATCCCTGTCCCCTCTCTTACCTATGTCTTTGGTGCCGACGTGCACCACGACTTGTGACTGTTCCCCCTCCCCCTTTAGAATCCTGGTCTTCAAGAGGACCAATTTTATCCCTCACTATCCTTTTGCTCCTAACATACCTATAGAAGCTCTTTGGATTTTCCTTCACTCTGTCTGCCAAAGCAACCTCATGTCTTCTTTTAGCCCTCCTGATTTCCCTCTTAAGTAGCTTCTTGCACTTTTTATACTCCTCGAGCATCTGATCTGTTCTTTGCTGCCTGTACATTTCATACAACTCTCTCTTCCTCTTAATCAGTGTTACAATCTCCCTCGAGAACCAAGGTTCCTTATTCCTATTTACTTTGCCTTTAATTCTGACAGGAACATACAAACTCTGCACTCTCAAAATTTCTCCTTTGAAGGCCTCCCACTTTCCATTTACATCCTTACCAGAGAACAGCCTGTGCCAATCCACACTTCCCAGATCCCTTCTCATTTCATCAAATTTGGCCTTTTTCCTGTTCAGAACTTCAACCCGAGGACCAGATCTATCCTTATCCATGATCAGGTTGAAACAAATGGCATTGTGATCACTGGATCCAAAGTGTTCCCTCACACTTACATCCATCACCTGCCCTAACTCATTTCCCAATAGGAGATCCAATATCGCATCCTCTCTAGTTGGCACCTCTATATACTGATGTAGAAAATTCTCCTGAACACATTTTACAAACTCTACCCCATCTGAACCTTTAACAGTATGCGAGTCCCAATCTATATGTGGAAAATTAAAATCCCCTACCATCACAACTTTGTGTTTCTTGCAGTTGTCAGCTATCTCTCCGCTGATTTGCTCCTCCAATTCTCGCTGACTATTGGGTGGTCTATAATACAACCCCATTAATGTGGTCGTACCTTTCTTGTTTCTCAGCTCCACCCATAGGGCCTCTGTAGACAAGCTCCCTAATCTATCCTGCCTGAGTACCGCTGTAACATTTTCCCTGACCAACAATGCCAACCCCCACCTTTTATCCCTCTGCCTCGATCCCGCCTGAAACATTGGAACCCTGGAACATTGAGCTGCCAGTCCTGCCCCTCCTCTAGCCAAGTTTACTAATGGCTATAATGTCATATTTCCATGTGTCTATCCACGCCTTCAGCTCATCTGCCTTCCCCACAATACTCCTGGCATTGAAATAGACACACCTCAAAAGATTATTTCCACCACACTCAACCCTTCCATTTGTGATTTTGCTTGAACTAACCTGTCTTTTTACCCCTGCTCCACTACCTGCTCTGGCACTCTGGTTCCCACCCCCCTGCAAATCTAGTTTAAACGCTCCCCAATAACACTAGCAAATCTGCCTGCAAGTATATTGGTCCCCTTGTAGTTTAGATGTAACCCGTCTCTCTTGTACAGGTCCCACCTGCCCCAGAAGAGGTCCCAATGATCCAAGAATTGGAAACCCTGCCCCCTGCACCAGTTCCTCAGCCACGTGTTCATCCGCCCAAGCATCCTACTCCTGCCCTCACTGGCATGTGGCTCAGGTAGCAATCCTGAGATTACTACCCTCGGGGTCCTGCTTTTTAACTTCCTGCCAAGCTCTTTGTACTCACTCTTTAGGACCTCCTCACTCTTCCTTCCCACGTCATTCGTACTGATGTGTACCACGACATCTGGCTGATCACCTTCCCACTTTAGAATGCTGTGCACGCGATCAGAGCCTTTTCAGAAGGCTAAGGAAATTTGGCATGTCCACTACAACTCACCAATTTTTACAGATGCACCATAGAAAGCATCCTTTCTGGTTGCATCACAGCTTGGTATGGCTCCTGCTCTGACCAAGACTGCAAGAAACTACAAAGAGTTGTGAATGTCGGCTAATCTATCATGCAAACCAGCCTTCCATCCATTGACTCTGTCTATACTTCCTGCTGCCTCGTAAAAGCAGCCAGCATAATTAAGGACCCCATGCAGCCCGGACATACCACCTTCTTCCATCGGGAAAGATACAAAAGTTTGAAAACATGTACTAACCAACTCAAGAAGATCTTCTTCCCTGTGGCCATCAGACTTTTGAATGGTCCTATCACATATTAAGCTGATCTTTTCCTCACCCTATCAGTAACTGCAACACTATATTCTGCACCCTATCCTTTCTTTCTCCTCTATGTACTCTATGAACGATATGTTTTGTCTGCTTTGCTCGCAAGAAGCAATAATTTTCATTGTATCCCAATGCATGAGAGAATAATAAATCAAATCAATTCAATTCACCTCAGCTTTTTATATCTCTGATGGTTGTGAATTTGGCTATTTTCCCATCATGTTTTGAAGATGTCTTGCTTTTAGCCATGTGACTACATATTATTAATGGATGCCAGACTTACTGGCTTCAGTCTTTAGATGAGGTCATTCTGGATGATGTGAAAAATTTGCAAAGTAAAACAATTTCGTCTCAATGAAATATTGAAGAGAGTGGTTTTGGTCTAAACTTCAGCAAATGAAAAATTGTGTGAACGTAACCAACATCTTTCACTTTTGTTCCCTGTGCACAAACTCTATAAACTATAAATAAAATATTTATGTACTACGCTATACATTACATGGAAAGTATTGTCCTGTGATTTCAAATTGAATTAGTTTCAATATTAAATGATGGAGATAACAATTTTAGAGATATTTTAGATCAAATTGTGTATATAAGCCTGATGTGGCGATGCCGGCATTAGACTGGGTGAGGCACAGTAAGAAGTCTCTCAAGACCACGTTAAAGTCCAACAGGTTTATTTGGAATCACAAGCTTTTGGAGCGCTGCTCCTTCATCAGGTGAGTGGAGGACTTGGTTCACAAACAGGACATATATAGACACAAACTCAATTACAAGATAATGGTTGGAATGCACGTCTTCATGGGAAATCAAGTCTTTACAGGTGCAGACAATGTGAGTGGAAGGAGGGTGGAGTATAGAGAGTATAGGAGAAGAGTTAAGAGAGAAATCAGGAGGGCAAAAGGGGACATGAGATGGTTTTGGCAGATAAGACAAAGGAGAATCCAAAGAGCTTCTACAAATACATAAAGGGCAAAAGAGTAACTAGGGAGAGAATAGGACCTCCTAAGGATCAACAAGGTCATCTATATGCGGATCCACAAGAGATGGGTGAGATCCAAAATGAATATTTCTCATCAGTATTCACTGTTGAGAAAAGCATGGATGTTAGGGAACTTGGGGAAATAAATAGTGATGTCTTGAGGAGTGCACATATTACAGAGAAGGAGGTGCTGGAAGTTTTAAAGCGCATCAAGGTAGATAAATCCCCGGACCTGATGAAGTATATCCCAGGACACTGTGGGAGGCTAGGGAGGAAATTGCGGGTCCACTAGCAGAGATATTTGAATCATCGATAGTCACAGGTGAGGTGCCTGAAGATTGTAGAGTGGCAAATGTTGTGCCTTTGTTTAAGAAGGGCTGCAGGGAAAAGCCTGGGAACTACAGGCCAGTGAGCCTCACATCGGTAGTGGGTAAGTTATAGAAGGTATTTTGAGAGACAAAATCTACAGGCATTTAGAGAGTCAAGGACTGATCAGGGACATGATGCTTTGTGACTGGAAAATCATGTCTCACAAATTTGATTGGGTTTTTTGAAGGGGTAATCAAGAAATTGGATGAGAGCAGAGCAGTTGATGTTGTCGACATGGACTTTAGCAAGTTCTTTGACAAGGTACCACATGGTAGGTTGTTGCATAAGGTTAAATCTCATGGGATCAAGGGTGAGGTAGCTAAATGGATACAAAATTGGCTTGACGACAGAAGACAGAGGGTGGTTGTGGAGGGTTGTTTATCAAACTGGAGGCCTGTGACCAGTGGTGTGCCTCAGGAATTGGTGCTGTGTCCACTATTATTTTTCGGGGCCGATTTTACCAAATTGGCTCGAAGTGCCGGGTGCGGTCGTAAATCAGACCCGCGCCCGGCAGCCGCGCTCCAGCGCCCCCATACGCCTTTTTTCGGCGTGGGTCCAGTGGGCGGGGCCTAGTGCATTTGCATCTGTCGGAGCGCTGAACTGCGCAAGTGCAGCTCACCGACAGCACTCAGCACGCCTGAGCCCGAAGGTCAAAGGCAGCGCTGACAGCACTGCTCTCTGCACTGCCTTTAACTTTCCCTGGTGGGGGGAGGGGGAGGTGTGGGGGAGGGGAGGGGTAGGCGAGGGGTGGGATGTGACGTCTCTTCCCTGAGGGGGGGGAGGGGGGGATATGATGTCTCTTCCCTGGGGAGGGGCGGGGGGGGGGGATATGACGTCGCTTCCCTGAGGGAGGAGGGGGTGGGGGGGGGATGTGACGGCTCCGCCCCCTCCCCCCCCCCCCCCCCCCCCCCCCCCCACCGGCAGGGGCAGAGACGCCAGCCACATCCCCCCTACCCCCCTCAGGGAAGAGACGTCACATCCCCCCCTTCCCACCCCCTCAGGGAAGAGACGTCACATCGCCCCCTTCCCCACCCCCTCAGGGAAGAGAGACGTCACATCCCCCCATTCCCCACCCCCTCAGGGAAGAGACGTCACATCTGCCCCCTACACCCCCTCAGGGAAGGGACGTCACATCCCCCCCCTACCCCCCCCCCCCCCACCTCCCCCTCAGGGAAGAGATGTCACATCCCCCCTACCCCCCCCCTCCCCCCCACCTCCCCCTCAGGGAAGAGATGTCACATCCCCCACATCCCCCTCCCCCAGTGAAGAGACGTCATCCTACCCATCAGGACCCCCGGAGCAAGGCCAGGATGCAGGATCGCAAGATGCTTTCGATGGACACCAGCGATCAAGGTAGGTCGGGAGCCCGGGGGCTCCAATCCCGGGGGGGGGGGGGGGGGGGTGGGGGGGTGGGGAGCAGCTGGCGGGGCCTGGCGTCCCAAGGTGGTCCGATCGAGGGGGGGGGGGGGGGGGCGGGGGGGGTGGGCTGCCGGGGTGGTTCGCAGGGGTGGTCCGCGAAGGGTGGTCGGGGGCGATTCGGCGGTTCAGTTGCTGAGTTGAAGCTCTATTGGACTTGAATTCAGCAACATGGTAAATGCGTGGGCGCCAATCGGATCGGAGCCTCGTAAAGTGGGAATCCTTGGGTAAGTTGGGCGCGGGCTTCATTATGCCGATTTAAATACATGCAAATGCATTTAAGTCGGCCCGCTGGCCGATTCGGGCGCGCGCCGGATCGGCGCCCGGATTGGCCGTTGGTAAAGGCGCGATTGGCCTTGGGTCAGATCTGGACTGCGTTTTAGGCCCGACGCCCAACTTTACCACGATTCCGCGCCCGAAAACAGGCGCATAATCTTGGTAAAATCGGGCCCGTCATTTATAGTAATGATTTTGATGAGAATTTAGTAGTCCTGGTTAGCAAGTTGGCAGATGACACCAAGATTGGTGGCATAGTGGACAGTGAAGAAGGTTATCTTGGATTGTAAAGGGATCTTGATCAATTGGGCCAGTGGGCTGATGAATGGCAGATGGAGACACAAAGATAAGTGGAAAAGTGAATCGTGTGGAGGACGGAGAAGATCTGCAGAGAGATTTGGACAGGCTGAGTGAGTGGGCGAGGATATGGCAAATGGAGTATAACGTTGATAAATGCGAGGTTATACACTTTGGAGGAAATAATAACAAATGGGATTACTATCTCAATGGAAACAAATTAAAACATGCTACCGTGCAAAGGGACCTGGGGGTCCTTGTGCATGAGACGCAAAAGCCCAGTCTGCAGGTACAGCAGGTGATCAAGAAGGCAAATGGGATGTTGGCCTATATTGCGAGGGGGATGGAATATAAAAGCAGGGATGTCTTGATGCACCTGTACAGGGCATTGGTGAGGCCGCAGCTGGAATACTGTGTGCAGTATTGGTCCCCTTATATGAGGAAGGATATATTGGCATTGGAGGGAGTGCAGAGAAGGTTCACCAGGTTGATACCGGAGATGAGGGCCTCAAAATAAAGGGGGGTCGGTTTAAGACAGAGTTGTGGAGGAACTTCTTCTCCCAGAGGGTGGTGAATCTCTGGAATTCTCTGCCCACTGAGGTGGTGGAGGCTACCTCGCTGAATATGTTTAAAGCGCGGATGGATGGATTCCTGATCGGTAAGGGAATTAAGGGTTATGGGGATCAGGCGGGTAAGTGGTACTGATCCACGTCAGATCAGCCATGATCTTATTGAATGGCGGGGCAGGCTCGAGGGGCTCGATGGCCTACTCCTGCTCCTATTTCTTATGTTCTTATGTTCTTATGGAGTTTAATTTCGATAAATGCGAGGTGATGCATTTTGGTCGATTGAACCAGGGCAGGACTTACTCTGTTAATGGTAGGGTGTTGGGGAGAGTTATAGAACAAAGAGATCTAGGGGTACATGTTCATAGCTCCTTGAAAGTGGAGTCACAGGTGGACAGAGTGGTGAAGAAGGCATTCAGCATGCTTGGTTTCATTGGTCAGAACATTGAATACAGGAGTTGGGACGTCTTGTTGAAGTTGTACAAAACATTGGTAAAGCCACACTTGGAGTACTGTGTACAGTTCTGGTCACCCTATTATAGAAAGGATATTATTAAACTAGAAAGAGTGCAGAAAAGATTTACTAGGCTGCTACTGGGACTTGATGGTTTGAGTTATAAGGAGAGGCTGGATAGACTGGGACTTTTTCTCTGGAGCATAGAAGGCTCAGGGGTGATCTTATAGAGGTCTATAAAATAATGAGGGGGACTGATCAGTTAGATAGTCAATACCTTTTCCCAAAGGTAGGGGAGCCTGGAACTAAAGGGCATAGGTTTAAGGGGAGAGGGGAGAGATGCAAAAGGGTCCAGAGGAGCAATGGTTTCACACAGAGGGTGGAGAGTGGCTGGAATGAGCTGCCAGAGGTAGTAGTAGAGGCGGGTACAATTTTGTCTTTTAAAAAGCATTTAGGCAGTTACATGGGTAAGTTGGGTATAGAGGGATATGGGCCAAATGCGGGCAATTGGGATTAGCTAAGGGGTTAAAAAAAGGGGTGGCATGGACAAGTTGGGCTGCAGGGTCTGTTTTCATGCTGTAAACCTCTATGACCTAGTCCCATGACAGTTGTAAGATAAGCATGAATAATACTATTAATGTTAGAATATTAATGTTTATGAGAAAAGTTCACTATGAAATTTGAAAACTATTATTTCGTCTTCTGAACCAGCATTTCACACTGAGCAGAAATCCCAAGCAGAGGATATCATCACTAAAATTTAATCTTGTTCATTTCAAATGCATTTTACCTGCAGCTATTTCTGGTCTATTTATTTAGGTTATGTTTTGTTTCATGAACAAACACATGGAAGTAGAAATCGGAAAAAAAATGAAAGCATGTATTTTCTGCATTTGCTAAGTGAGGCATAGTTTGGGGGAATGTGAGATTTTAGCATGCATTCAGGGTCGAACCTTCTGACCTGATGCCAGATGTATGAACACATAAGCTAATGAAGTCATGTGTATGGGATTTGGCATCATGCCCTGTTAGATAAGGGTGACATCTTGTCTGGTAAAGTGTCTGTGATCATGAAAGTATGGTTGCTGTGGCTGTCGGCTATCTTTACAGATGGTGTGTGGGTGGTAGCGATGGTGTTACAGAGTCATTGTCTCAGCCTGCACTCAGTGTACTGGGAGAATGGTCATATTATTTTAACATTTGGCTCCTGCACTGATTTGAGTTGTGTTGTGCCCACCAATTCAACATTACCCATAAACCATCATTTATATAATCTTTTCATAAGAAAAAAATACATCCGCTCTTTAACTGAATTCAGATTTAGCAAAGTTTATAGGACACAACAATCTTTAAAAAACAATTGGTTAGCCAATAATTTGACTGAGGAAGTTACTTTGGTTACAGGTGCAATATTTTGCTCCTTCAGATGTTTGGTTGCTACTAAAAATGTAAGTTACAGATTTTTGTTCTCCTAATGTTTGCATAATTTTTGTAATTGTGTTTGTTTGTGTGTGTGTGTGTGTGCAAGTGTGTATGTGTGTGTGTGCATGAATGTGGGTGAGTGTGTGTGTGTGTGAGGGTGTGTGTGTATGTGTGCGTGAGGGTGTGTGTGTATGTGAGTGTGTATGTCAGTGCGTATGTGAGTGTGTGTGTATGTGAGTGTGTATGTGAGTATGTGTGTGCGTGTGTATGTGAGTGATTATATGAGTGTGTGTATGTGAGTGTGTGGGTGAGTCTGTGAGTGTGTGTGTGTGTGTGTGTGAATGTATGTGTTTGTGTGTGTGTGAGTGTGTGTGTGTATGTGTCTGTGTGTGTGTGTGTATGTGTGAGTGCATGTGTACGTGTGTGAGTATGTGAATGTGTGCGTCAGTGTGCGTGTGTGTGTATGTGTGTAAGTATGTGTATGTGTGTATGTGTGTGTGTATGTGCGATTGTGCGTGTGTGTATGAGTGTGTGTATGTGTGTGAGAGTGTGTGTATGTGTAAGTGTGTGTGTGATTGTGCGTGTGTATATGAGTGTGTGTATGTGTGTGAGAGTGTGTGTATGTGTGAGTGTGGGTGCGTGTGTGAGTGTGTGTGTGAGTTTGTGTGTGCCGATGTGAGTTTGTGAGTGTGTGTGTGTGTGTGTGTGAGTGTGTGTGTGCGTGAGTGTGGGTGAGTGTGTGTGAATGTGTGTTAGTGTTTGTGTGTGCGTATGTGTGTGTGATGCGTGCTGTCTGTCTGTATGCGTGTGTGTGTGAGTGTGTGTACGTGTGTGCGAGTGTATGTGAGTGTATGTGTCTGTGTGTGTGTATGTGAGTGTGTGTGCATGTGTGTGTGTGTGTATGTGAGTTTGTGAGTGTGTGTGTGAGTGCGTGTGTGTGAATGTGTGTGCGAGCTTTTGTGTGTATGTGAGTGTGTGAGTATATATGTGTGTGTATGTATGTGTGTGAGTGTAGGTGAGTGTGGGTGAGTGTGTGTGTGTATGTGTGTCTTTGTGCGTGTGTGTGTGAGTGTATGTGAGTGTGTGAGTGTGTATGTGAGTGTGTGTTTGTGTATGTGTATGTGAGTGTGTGTGTATGTAAGTGTGTGTGTGCGTGAGAGTGTGTGTGTGTGAATGTGTTTGTGTGTGTGTATGTGTGTATCTTTGTCTCTTCATTGGACACAGGTGAGGTCCCTGAGGATTGGAGGATAGCGAATGTGGTACCGTTATTTAAGAAGGGTAGCAGGGATAACCTGGGAAATTATAGGCCGGTGAGCTTGACGTCAGTGGTAGGGAAGTTGTTGGAGAGGATTCTCAGAGACAGGATGTATGCGCATTTAGAACGGAACAATCTCATTAGTGACAAACAGCATGGTTTTGTCAGAGGGAGGTCGTGCCTTACAAATTTGGTGGAGTTTTTTGAGGAAGTAAC
The DNA here is from genome assembly GCF_964213995.1 of Mustelus asterias. Classification (NCBI taxonomy): domain Eukaryota; kingdom Metazoa; phylum Chordata; class Chondrichthyes; order Carcharhiniformes; family Triakidae; genus Mustelus; species Mustelus asterias. Next base: position 119,208 of record NC_135818.1, on the reverse strand, counting down.
AAAAACGCTTGACGAAGGAAGGGCCGTGGATGTCGTCTATATGGATTTCAGTAAGGCATTTGACAAAGTCCCTCATGGCAGGTTGGTTAAGAAGGTTAAGGCTCATGGGATACAAGGAGAGGTGGCCAGATGGGTAGAAAACTGGCTTGGCCACAGGGGACAGAGGGTAGTGGTCGAAGGGTCTTTTTCCGGCTGGAGGTCTGTGACCAGTGGTGTTCCGCAGGGCTCTGTACTGGGACCTCTGCTATTTGTGATATATATAAATGATTTGGAAGAAGGTGTAACTGGTGTTATCAACAAGTTTGCGGATGACACGAAGATGGCTGGACTTGCGGATAGTGATGAACATTGTCGGACAATACAGCAGGATATAGATAGGCTGGAAAATTGGGCGGAGAAATGGCAGATGGAATTTAATCCAGATAAATGCGAAGTGATGCATCTTGGAAGAACTAATGTAGGGGGGAGTTATACAATAAATGGCAGAGCCATCAAGAGTAGAGAAACACAGAGGGACCTAGGTGTGCAAGTCCACAAATCCTTGAAGGTGGCAGCACAGGTGGAGAAGGTGGTGAAGAAGGCATATGGTATGCTTGCCTTTATAGGACGGGGCATAGAGTATAAAAGCTGGAGTCTGATGTTGCAGCTGTATAGAACGCCGGTTAGGCCACATTTGGAGTACTGCGTCCAGTTCTGGTCGCCGCACTACCAGAAGGACGTGGAGGCGTTAGAGAGAGTGCAGAGAAGGTTTACCAGGATGTTGCCTGGTATGGAGGGTCTTAGCTATGAGGAGAGATTGGGTAAACTGGGGTTGTTCTCCCTGGAAAGACGGAGAATGAGGGGAGATCTAATAGAGGTGTACAAGATTATGAAGGGGATAGATAGGGTGAACGGTGGGAAGCTTTTTCCCAGTTCAGAAGTGACGATCACGAGGGGTCACGGGCTCAAGGTGAGAGGGGCGAAGTATAACTCAGATATTAGAGGGATGTTTTTTACACAGAGGGTGGTGGGGGCTTGGAATGCGCTGCCAAGTAGGGTGGTGGAGGCAGACACGCTGGCATTGTTTAAGACTTACCTGGATAGTCACATGAGCAGTCTGGGAATGGAGGGATACAAACGAATGGTCTAGTTGGACCAATAAGCGGCACAGGCTTGGAGGGCCGAAGGGCCTGTTTCCTGTGCTGTACTGTTCTTTGTACTGTTCTTTGTGTGTCGTTGTGTGTGTGTGAGTATGAGTGTGCGTTTGTGTGTATGTGATTGTATGTGTGAGTGTGTGTGTATATGTGAGTGTGTGTGTGAGCATATGTGAGTGTGTGTGGGTGTGTGTATGTGTGTGCGAGTGAGTGTGTGTGCGTATGTATGTGTATGTATGTGTCTGTGTGTGTGCTTGTGAGTGCGTGTGTGTGTGTGTATGTGAGTGCGTATGTGTATGTAGAGATAGGATGTATGCGCATTTAGAAAGGAATAAACTCATTAACGATAGTCAGTATGGTTTTGTGAGAGGGAGGTCATGCCTCACTAACCTGGTGGAGTTTTTTGAAGAAGTGACCAAAATGGTTGACGAGGGAAGGGCCGTGGATGTCGTCTATATGGACTTTAGTAAAGCGTTTGACAAAGTCCCTCATGGTAGGCTGGTGAAAAAGGTTGGATCTCATGGGATAAAGGGGGAGGTGGCTAGATGGGTGGAGAACTGGCTTGGTCACAGAAG